>NW_020527617.1:0-600000 GCF_003368295.1 Carassius auratus | reverse complement strand
TTGTATTTTTATGGGCTAATGATCAAGGTCAAGTCAAATATGTGCGGAATAAAAGTATTCAGAGGTGATTCAGCAGAACACCAGTATGACAAAGGTTCCTGCAGTTCCAAAAAAGAAGTGTGGAATATTTCAGTACACTACATTCCTGTCCTGCTTGCCTGAATTTGTCATGTGTAAAATAGATGGTTCAGCTGCGGCCTGCAGGTTTGGAGTAAATGTGGTCGGACTGAGGATTTAATATTAAAGACAAATTATTTTTAGCAACCATGTTTTCTTTGACTGTAAAATATCTCTCTGATGACTCAGTATCTGATGTGTGTGTCTGTCATGCTGTTAAGCAGGAACAGAACAGGTTTTCTCTTCTTCCTCTCCCTTTAGTGTAAAACACCCTACTCTCCATGGGAAATATCTACTTCTCTTTTGTTATGACATAAACAGGTGTCACTGAGACCACACTGGACGCTATTTGTGTTATGTTTGCATGTGATTCAGAGAACCTGGCTATTTGAGGTCATTCTCGCTTGAGAGCCCTAACAGAGCTCTTTTCCACTGTAATTAGCTGACTCATTGCCAGTAGCAAAGACAAAGGGAACTGATCACTGTGTGCACTCAACAGCTCAGCCAGAAACAGGTACGTTCTACTTAGATGGTCTGTACATACACCGGCTGGATTGGAAGAGAGAGAGAGAAAAAAATACCTGTGATTTTGGCCTTGACAGGAATGATACATCATGCGTCTGGCTGAACTTTGACCATGCGAATGACTATCAAAAGCAATCATGAAATAGGGAAGTTCTAAGTACTACACACAGCCCAAAAGGTGTAAAGTCAATTACAGGTTAACCGCACAAGAAAGCATGATAAGGCTCTTTATAGAAGCCCATCTCTGCCTCAGAGTAAAAAATTAATACGGTAACTGTGAGAAAAAGTTAAATAAGAAATACTGATAAAATTCAACGCTATCTCACGACCAAGTCGTACGTATTTTACGAGGTGGCTTATTCGTACGAATTTGTACGACCTCACTCGTACGATTTTGTATGATTTGTCTAAACCCCTGTGACAGTTAGGTTTAGGGGCAGGGTTAGGTGTAGGTCATTCGTACAAATTCATACGAACTGTGCAACACGTAAAATACGTACTATTTGGCAACAATCGTATGAATTTGTACGAGTGTGGTCGTACGAATTCGTACGAATAAGCCACCTTGTGAAAAATGTATGAATTGCCGTGAGATCGGGTTGATAAAATTGGGAGATTTAAAGGGATATCATTGTGAAAAAGAACGAAGCTTAATTGTATTGAATGCACACTTGTATTGAACTTTTTTTAGATAATATAATATTATTGAAAAGATATTAAGCACTTTAATGACTATACATTCTTAAGTACACTTTTAAAATGTGCACTTTATAAAATGACAAATCAAACATCCCCTTAAGGTTACACTTTTGAGAAAGAAAGAAGCATTTGTGAGAAATAAAATTGCAAGACTATTGTTTCTTGAATGTAGAAACTAGCTTAAATAAAAAAATAATAATAATAAACAATTATGAATGAATTAAAAATCCTATTAAAAATGTTATGAAAAAACATCAGATGGCTTGATCGTAATGGTGTAGCCTGACACAGTGGTCTTAGGAGCTGATGTAGTGTGGGAGTCAGGAGGTCAGAGAGGGTCTGGGGCTAACGTGAGGAGACTGTGATACAAACAGCCCCACAGTAATTCAGTCACGCGTCTTTCCTCTTCAGCGGCTGTGGTTTGGTCACAGATGTGTGCAGGCACTTTTGAAGTGGTGCCTGGACATCTACGGCTAGCCTTGTAAAACCTCAAGTGGCAAGATTTTGAAATCCTCATGGTTTAGTAGACATAATACATTCAGGCGCATTGGCTCATATTCAGCACCACTAAAATGCTCTTGTAAACATTCCACGGTTTAACCAGCATCAAATTTCAAACAGGCCAAGTTGAATCAGCTTCCACGCAGCTTCTGCGTATTTCTGCTGAGAACTTTTCCCATGCGCTGTAGTGTTTTTTTAAAGTCTTTTTTACTACCATGTTTCTCAGGATCCAGTTACACTAGAGAATACCAAGTGTTTGTTATGGTAAGTGTTATCATGATGAGTAAGAGCTCATACTGTCAGCCTGAGGAAATAAAGAGTGGTGTGGTGGCTAAGGGCAGTTCCCCACACCACCCAGACACCAGTCTCCTACTTCAGTTGAGTACAGTCATTCTGAGAGGAAGTGTGCCGCTGCTTACAACTGTATGACCTTAAGAAAGAGGTTTGGAATGTGGATCTGTGTTGAGATTCTCAGATGTTGCCTAAGTGAGAGGTTAAACGGTGAGAGCGACCACTACAAAGTCTGCCGTAATATCGCGTTGAGTTCTGCTAATAGTCTCTTGCAGGTTCAAAAAGCATGAAGTAGCTGGTTTTAATTCCATTTAGAGAAGAAACAGAGGAGGGGAACCTCTTAAAAACGCATTAATGCCACTTAAGTGCAGACCTATACAGTTTACACTTGTCTTGAGTCTGTTAGCGTGAAAAAAAACCTTCTAAACCTTTCAGTCATCAAGAATGAGTCAACTGTTCTTAAATTATCAAAGGGAGAGAGAGAGCTTAGCATTTCAAAAATAATTAAATTGTGGTACATTAACAGGATTTCAGTGGCCTTCAGCTTTGTACTGCAACAGGGGAGATTTACACCAATAATACCATGAAAGGATAAAGCAATAATTTCACAGGCATTATGGCAGGATGCAAGGGAAGGCCTGGAAAAATTGCTGTAGTAGGTTTGGAGAACATGCTTAAGCGAAGGAATACCTGTGTTACTTTTCAGATTTTGATAGTAATTGCTCTATGTCTCCTGATTAAGCAAACATGGCATGGAAAGTGATTAAAAAACACAACATATTTAAAAAATATGTCCTCATATATTGATTTAATCTAACAAATGGACCAATCAATTATTTAAAATTATTTAATTGGTAAATAAATATATACTACCATTTGAAAACTTGGAGTAAGTATGATTTAAAAAAAAACAAACAAGTTTACTTCAGTGAGTACGCATTAAATTTATTAAAAGTGACAGTCATTTAGTCATTTATAATATTACAAACAATTTCTAATCCAAATAAATGCTGTTCTCTTGAACTTTCAATTCATCTGAGAATTCTATGAAAAATGCATCACGGTTTTGAAAAAAAAAAAAAAAAAAACTATTTTCAACATTGATAATAATAACTAATATTTCTTGGGTACCAAATCAGCATATTAGAGTTATTTTAAGGACGCTGAAGACTGCAGTAATGGTTACTGAAAATTCAGCTTTGCTTCACAGAAATAATATTTTTTGTTTAAATGCATTATAATAGAAAACAGTCTTTTTAAATTGGAATAATATTATATTTCATAAAATACTATTTTCACTGTATTTTTTATAATAAAAAAATATATCTTGGTGAGCATAAGATACTTTAAAACTTTTGAACAGTAGTGTATATTTAATTTTTTTATAAAAAAAAATGTTTTAATTTTTTATGTAACAACCATATTTTTTATTTAATACATATAACTGTGATCCTGTGTTAGCACTTAAACATTGATTTCTGACACTGGATCAATGTCAAGAGATTCCCGGCAAACCCTGGAGTCAAGTCTTATTTTAGTAAAGGCTTGTTAATATCACTTTTAAAGTGCTTTTACCCCAGGAGCACTTTCTCAGCTTGACTAGAAAAGAAGTGCCCCTGTCAGCTTTGTTTAGAGGTGTGCAGAGGTTACGCAACTCCTTTTTCCATAAATGTGGACTCGTGAGAGCTCTGTTCAGGGTCAGTGACTGGTTTGTACTTGTCGAGGTAGTATGGATTGAGTGAGCGCTGAGAAGAAGGTGTTAAGTTAACATGTAGACGGAGGTAATTAAGAGAGGGAAACATGCATTATTAATGCTAATGAGTTATAATAATATGCTGCGGCGTGATCTGTTGTGCCTTCCACCCTGGGTCGCCAGCATGTTGATGTACCCGCTGTTGTCCCTGGATCTGTCAGAACTCTCACTCAGCAAATCGAGAGCCCTCGATCTTAGCTGAGTCGTGATTCTCTCAGGACACAAAGCTGTACATGTCATATGAGGAGTAAAGACAAAACTAGCCAAAGCTGATGATGAGATTAGCGTAGTTTTACTATAAACAGGATGACGAAAGCTTTCAGACAGCTCTTGCTGACACCAAAAACAAACTCATTATGTAAATTGCCTCTCTGACTGCAACACGCTGGCTACAGAGTGCCAAATTTCCCACAAAGGGGAAATGATATGATATGAAATGAGGCTGTGAATCAAATCTTCCTGGGAACTGAACAAGCTGGGACAAAGGCGAGCACAGCCCTATATGGATAATGAGACTCTATCTCAACATACTGAGAGGAACAAACCAAACTAGATTGAATATCAGCTGCTGTGCAGTCCAAAGGAGAATTGGCATACAGTATGCACAGTCTGGAGCTGGGACGAGGCCTGTGTGTTTTTGAACACACTGTACTTGATAAAAGAGAACAGAGAAAAGGCTCATCAGGAGCGTGTTTTGCATGGTTTAACAAGTTACTGAACTTAGTATAAACCCTATATTTCGTGTGTGTTCTTAATGATTCAGTAATCCAACGCAATTAATTTTGTGTTCAAAGCAACTCAGTGCCATCTATGAACATCTCTTGATGTTTGTATTATTATGCATATTATCTTGGTTTAAATAATTATCATAAAATTATGTTAAATTGATCAAATGTGACAGTATTGTAATTTACATTCTTGCATGGGATATCTGTTTCAAATAAATGTTGTTCTTTTGAACACTTTCTCTTCATCAAAGAATTATAAAAAACTTATTACAGTTTCCATCGAAATGTTAAGCAGAATGATGATAACAATAAGAAATGTATCTTTTTTGTAAATCAGAATGATTTTTAAAGGATCATTTGATATTGAAGACTGGAATATTGGTGGCTCAATGCCTATTATGAACATCTCACAGTGTTTGTGTTATTATATGCACCATTTCTTGGTAAAGTAGAGCAAACAATGATGTCTCAGTGTCATGGTGGGTCATTCTGGGTTCAGGAGTTAACTGCGCAGACATTCTTCAGGTTTTGTCTTCACACTCAGTCTGTTCCCACCTCACACAAAAGCTCTTAACACAGTCCAGATGCCTTTGGAACAGAGTCAGGGAAGGAAAATTATCCTCTAGGTTTTCAGGAGTAAATATTTTCATCAGTTTGGAAGGTAAATGGAAACAGCCGGAGCTGGCCGAGGAGGAGAGACATTCCCCTGCTGCTTCTCTGACACTTGCTTGGTGAGAGAAGAAGGCAGTGTAACATGCCAGCTCCTGCAACACTTGTGATGGAAGAAAGTGAGTTAACGTAATAGACCACCGTACTTGTGTCTTAGTCTGTATGAGTAACAGCAACCTTTTGGATCATATTCAGAAGATGTAAAGATTTATTAGATTAATGTTCTGTTATAAGACTTTCACCATTGCTCACAGAAGCAAACTAACTAAAGTTGTGGCATGACTCATCAACAAGAGCTTGATATTAGTGATAGTAGTTTAGCTGTTTTCTTTAGTGAAAGGACTAAATATCTTGTTGCTTCGCAAGCTACATTTTAAAGATAGAAGCTCACAAGTTTACACCAAAAGAACACGTTATTTTGTTAGTCCTGCTAAAAGACTTCTAAATCCACTGCTAGTTTAGTCAATAACAAATACACAAAAGTAAAGAAAAGGAAAAATCAACCCATTCTGATGTTTATTGCAGTTTAGAGATGGCATGAATGCATTTACACTGCGATTATAGTTGCATAAACAAGGTTATGAGAATCATGTTTCAAATATAAAATTTGGAATATAATATGAAATTATTTAAAAATGAAATTATACTTTAAATACTTAACTTAAAACCACCTGTAGGTAATGAGCCAGTAAATCATTAATTCAACTGATTAGTAAGTCATTGAATCACTGACCCAACATATTCATTTACTATGTGCAGCATTTCTGCTGTGGCTTACTTAGAACTATTTTCATTGATGGAACAAATATATAATATTTTTTTTATTGTATTTTTTATTTCTGGGTCATGTATTATCCCAAGCTGTGGAGATATCACCTAGATTTGACATATTCGTATTTGAATATTTGACATATTTGATTTCCTCCTGATGTCTTTTTTACATCCTGTCCTACTCAAACAAACACTCAGGATAAAGGCAGAGGGACACAAAGCAGGGATCCTGCATGTGCTCCATTACACATTGTGTCCTCCCTGTTCTCTTGTGTTCTTCAGGTCTGATGCCAAGCACACTCAGTTACTGTCTATCTGTTACTAGATGTCTCCTGTTGGTGGGATGTGTTTTTTCTCAAATATGCAGCCAAAAAATTATTTGGCTGAACCTAATTCAGTTGGACAATGGTTCATTGTGAGAAAAGTTTCTTTTATTTTTTATTTCTTTTTTTGGTCATTCAGTTAAGCTATGAACTCAAATTTGTGAAACTGAATTGAATGTCACGCTGTAGGATTAGCATGTAACCCAACAAGAAATAAGCAATCATATATCAATTGTGTTTGCACTTGGAAGACATTTGTTTAGTAATTGCTCCTTGATTAAAGCAACATACGGCATAGTTTTTCACGCACAAAAGCCCATCCTGAAAGCAGAAAAAGCTCCACTCTTCACCACAACGTAACAGAAACCTGTCTAAATCCCAGCATTATAGAACATTAGACATGAACCATTCTCAACCCTTTCTTCTTCCAACATACAAAATAACAGTTAATTTCAACATGTACTCCCTTCATGCTTTGCTTTGCATGGAAATGGAAATCCCCTGCCCAGCTACAAAAGTGGCAAAGAAAATTATTAATGTAGTCCCAACGCAAATGGTTTAGGAAAACATTTATTTTGTTTATTTAAAGGAATAGTAGGCTTCAGGCCATTCAAGACTACTTCATCAAAACAGATTTGGAAAATTTAACTTGCTTACCAATGGATCCTCTACAGTGAATGGGTGCCGTCAAAATAAGAGTTTAAACAGCTGATGAAAACATCACTATAATCCACAAGTAATCCACAGGACTCCAGTCCATCAATTAACATCTTGTGAAGTAAAAAGCTGTGTGTTTGTAATTAACAAATCCATCCATTAATGTTTTTAAATCCAAACCGTTGCTTCTGGCTAAAATGGTCCTCTATCCATAATATTGCTTTCTCAAGTGGAAATGTAATCTTTTCTGAATCAGGAGAGAAATATGGACAGCTCAAGCCCCGATTGTGAGCAAAGATAGTCCAAAATGGTCAAAAACAATTATGTTGCTGGATTTTGATGTGAGAGGACAACAGGGGATGGACTTTTGGAGGAAGTGCTTGTTATACAGTAGATTATGGACTGGTATTTTGGCTAGAACGACAGTTTAAAGTTAAAAGGACTTAGTAATGGACTTGTTTCTTTACAAATGAAAAGTTTTAGCTAGCAACACTCCAAAAACACTGGAAAGAAAAATGGTTGCTATGCAATTGCCATGGTAACTTGGGTTATTATCTCATCACGGATGTTTATAATCACGCAACAGTTGCTGCATCTCCACAATTAATCAACCAACCAACCAACCACATGGACCCACTGGAATATGAAGAGATAATTATTAATGTTAAGAAGCTCTTTCATTTTAAATCATTAAAGTTAGAGAATTACGGTCTGTTGGCAACACCCCTGTTAGCTTTGAAGAAATGCCTCTGATGTGAAATAACATTAGGCTGGTTGCGTAGACAGTAAGACATGAATATGAATGAAACTGCTTGTTATGACCTGAGATGCTCATTAAAAGGAAAAAATCCTTTGCTTGTTCACCCACTGAGTGTGTGGTCTGCATTCATCGCAGCGCCAGCTGAAAAGAACATTTTTACATTTCAAATTCGCTGTTTTTCAATGGCAGCTCTGTTTATGGGAAGTTTTAGCGGCTTCTGTCAGTAAGATCCAGCATGACTCAAAATGATAAATTAGCGTGAGGAATTCCATCCTACTGTACATGGTCTGCTTTGTCTCAATAGGCCACCATAACAGTGTTTTAGAAGATCTTTCAATAGAAGAAATATTTTTCATCCCGTTACAAAAACCATATTCACATCCATGATTCAGAATCCTAGCTGAGTCTTTATGGAAACCTGCTTAAGTGGCAACAAAAGGAAATTTTGCATTGCAATATTGACTGTGCTCTGAATCAGATGGTCACTTCTGAATAAGATCACTGGACGGTCAGTAAACACAGGATTCCCAGTAGTCCCCATTCAGCATTCCCTTTATCATTGGCCAACGAGCAACATCCCTTGATGGGACGCTTGTTTATATGAGTGTGTTTGCCCTCAGACATATTGACACAAACGTACCATTTCCTGTCTTTGCTCTGTTGCCCAGTGTTTGTTCTTAATAAAGAAGGGACCCACTCTGTGGAAAGGTCAGATTTGCTTCTACTTCTTACACCAGCTGTTCCTGTTTTGTCTGTTGGCTGTGCTCAGAACAGATGATAATTCAGCCCCACTGGGCATTCTATGGGCTTCTTGCATCATTACATCCTATATCTGTCATATATGGAATATACGCCAGTGAAAATGCTTGCATACATTGTCTTTACAAATTTTATTGTGTGTAAAACCATTTGAGCATGATTTAAAAATGTTCCTAAAAGCATTGTGTGTATCAGTGGAAACAAGAATATCTGACTGTCTGCATAAAAAAAAAGAAAAAAAAAAAAAAAAAAGATTGCTGTCACAACATTATTTATTTGATTACTGAGCTATAATTTCTGTTGAATATTAAGTATTTCTGAATTTTGTAACTTTTTCAAACCTTATTATTTTTTAATACAGAAGAAATAATAATAAAGAAAGTGTTTTAATTTATATACAATTATTTTTTATTATTATTTTATTTTTATTAATTTTTATTATTTACAATTATTTATCTTTTTAAAAATGTATTTATTATAATTGACATACACTAGTGTTTGGGGTTGGTACGATATTTAAGGTTTTTGAAAGGAGTCTGCATTTAATTGATCAAAAATATATTGTTACAATTTTAAACAATTATTTTCCATTTTGTTTTATATTGTAAAATGTAATTCATTCCTGTGTTTGCAAAACTGTATATTTTAAATTTGTATATACTTATATTTATTATATTTATTTGAAAAAGGAACCTTTTCTTACATTATAAAATTCTTTACTGTTACATTGGATCAATTTAAATTTGATCAATTTTGAAAAATATATAAAATATAAACATATTTACTGACACCAAACCATGAACTCAGTAGTAGTTTAATCCCCCCGACCCCCCATGTATTACAATTCAATGTAATACAATGATCTACAGTGTTTCTTATCTGCAGCTCTTTAAGGTGTTTTTGTGTATGAACTCTGCAGGTCTTTACAAGCCAGCATCCTGTTACTCAACATGACTTCTTGTCCACGTATATACACATTTATTCAAAAAGCCGATTGTTGGTGTTGACCTTTAGAAGTTCTCATGCGATGTCTGAGATTATTCATGAAGAGACAGTGCATAAATGGGAATGTGATTGTGCATAATAAGATCATAATAGGCACAGTGTGAGTCATGGGCAAACATCGGCTCTGTCTGTAATGGTTTTGTGTGCTACTTTTCTGTGAAACCTTTATCAACACATTACACAATAAGAATTCGAAAAGAATTGTGCAGGAGTCAAGAAGATTAAAAGCGATGACACTAGAGAGAAAAAAAAAAGCAGAGGCTCTGTATGAGGTCTCGCCCCCTTTCTCAGAAGGCTGCTATTTGCTCTGGGCAAATGGGCCAGTTGCACAACTGTTCTACCAATGCTGTTCAAACGGCTTCTCACAACAACCTGCTGTAAACAAAAGGCACAAAAGCAAGCAGTGCCGGTTTGCAAAATCCACCCCACCACCAACCCTTCAAACAGACCCTTTTTGCCCCTTTTCGCCACACTTACACAACACAACTTTTCAACCCCAGCCACTCTCTGATGCAAATAATAGATTAGAGCTGCAGCCTATGGAAACAGTCTAATTACGAAATAACGAAAGTCCAATGAAACCCATATATTTGAACATACCATTGTCTTGCATAAGACAAATCTGCAAAATGTATAAGCTTTTCTTCAGTGGAAAAGACTGGATATTGAAGGGTTAATATAGCATGGGTTTACACTGGTTTTAGCTGTAATACTCTACTACTGTAACTCCTATCCAAAGGCCGGTGTGGTTTAAGGGATGTGGAGAATACTGAAGCTGAGTCCTTAAATGTATTCACCATCTTGATATTCCAAAACCATGAGATAGAACTGAGTGCAAAATGAGAAATTTAACAGAATGTCCAAGCTGCTCTTTTTTGACATACAAAGATTGTGAGTAGTGATATCTGTGGAGTAAATTATGAAGGATTTAAATTTTTTGGCAAATGATACACAAAGGCCTGTTTTAAACCAGTCATGATTGCACTGCTGCTCTACACCAGGGTTGCCAAGTTGGCTACTTTTATAATGTTACCGTGGGTTAAGTTTTTCCCCATAGGGTTAAAGGTTTGACAAATTACATACATCAAATTTGACAGAAAAGCTTGTAATGAAATATTTTACTCTACCTCTGTTATTTTACAGAAATATTTATATATATATATATATATATATATATATATATATATATATATATATATATATATATATATATATATATATATATATATATATATATATATTTTTTTTTTTCTTTTCTTTTTTTTTTTTCTAGATATAAATCTAAAAGTAAGATATTTTTATGAAAACAGACTGTGTTTATGATCCCTATACAATGATTTTTTTCAAAGGTTCCGTTTATTAATATTAGTTAACTACATTACATAGTTAACATGAACTAATAATGAAAAATACGAAAAGCATTTATTAATGTTCATTTCAGCATTTACTAATACATTATTAAAATCAAAAGTTTTATCTGTTAAGTAATTATTTCACAGAGCCATGTAATAATATTATTTAATGGACCAGAGTTAGCATTAACTAACAATGAACAGTTATATTTTTATTAACTAACATTAGCAAATATTAATAAATACATCAATATAACAAATATATTGTTAATTATTAGTTTATATTAGTAACTAATAAGATCTTAAAATGCTACCATGATTTTCCAGCATAACTGTAAAATATATATTTAGGTTCTTCTTAAGTGACATATTTTGAGTTTAAATATATGTGCTACTATAGATTTTGGACCACTTTAATTGGTTTTGATTGGGAAAAGGGTTGGATTTGTTATGCAGATCTGGCAACACTGTCGTACAGCTATAGCAATAACCATTAAACGTAATTTGTGTGAAAACAAGAGCGGATGTCCAACAACAAACATCTCTCTGTTGTGTTTCCTGTGTTTATCACGAGACGTTTTAAACTCAAGTCAGGCATTGTGGCGACCGAAAGCATAAACAGAGGCACGTTCCTGTTGATGAGGCCACCTCACAGCCAATGGAGAGGATGTTGTGCAATCAGTGAACTAAGCTAATTATCATGGGATCAAATAGTGGCTCCATGGAAACCTCTCCACTTTTTCCAAAACAAGACCTTGTGACTGTCTCTCTTATCCGTTCCTTTGAGACAGCCACCACTTGTTCGTCTCTGCCTATTTTGTTTATTTCCGATGACACATGGCCCAGCAGTCCATGTAAGGAGTTTGAGGAGCCATATGTCACTTGATAAGGTAATCTGGGCTTTTGCTTACATGAAATAAGACACTGCTTATCAAATAAGCAGTCTTTATGACATGAGTTTCATTAGTTTAATGGAAGTTTAATGAAAGCGCTATTAAGCCTTGCAAGAATATAAATCCTTTAGTGCAATATAATACATTTTTCTTCAAAGTCTCACCTGTGGAAACACTCTGTTTCTTTGGATCCAGCACAAAGTTGGCACGTTTGATGGAAATTGAGAAAATGTGCTTGGCTGACAACATGTGTGGTCATAAAAGAAATGGGACACATTCCTCTTTGTTGTATAAATCCAATGGGATTTTCCCAATTAGCACGCGGTTTTCAGACATTAGTAAAACCACTGGCTCTATACTGTGGGTAATGAATTCCTGTCGTATTGCAGGGTATAGCTTAATCATGCACCCAGTCTAGGTCTTTGCATGTCATATAATTTAAACAAGGAGGATTTATGCCAATGAGGTCAAGACCAACGATGGTTCCTCAGGGGTTGACAAGCCCCTTGGGGTCTAGCGTTCTGCCCTTTGACCTTGTGGGAATTTCTTGAACCCCTACACTATTAAAAATAAAAGTTATTTTTGGTAATGTTGGTTTAATGAAGAACCTCTAATATCCATGGAACCTACCTTGTTTCATTGAACAAAACGTTTTATAGTGGAAAACGATTCTTTAGATTATTAACATTTTCTTCACATTAAAAAAAAGGTCTGAAAAATTATTTGGGAAACCAAAATGAATCTTGAAAAAAGAAGAGGAAAAAAAAATGTGGAACCTTCATTTCCTCACAGAACTGGCATTGATTTTGAGTCTAAAACCCATCAGAAAATCTTATTATTTTGCCATTCATACTTTCTGAAGCAGTGTAGATGTGTGTCACATACTCACCCTGACTCAACAGTTTCAAGTATCACTTTAAATCAGCATTTTTGAATCATATCTCCAAATTCTGTTTGAGGGAGAAGCGCCCAAAGCCAATCCCTATTTCTGAAACTGTTAGAGCAGAATGGATGGGTCTGGTGCTTCATACAACATGCTTCGCCAATGAATCATATAGATCTTGACTCTGAAAACCGAGGGAAGCTGATCCTCCTGACTTAAACCTATATGAAGACCAATAATGGAATGTGCATAGATATTTCTACAAACATACTTATCCAACCATGAGGATTTACATATCCTCATTGCACAGCTGAGTTGGTCAGAGCCAGCAAAGACAGATGCCTGTTTTCTTTTCTGCTTGCTGTAGCTTATGACCCCAAGGCATCTCTGGCTGATTATATCATCCTCCACTCAGATAAGCACTTGCGAAATATTATATGTGGCAGCAGTATGCTTTTGAAAGCGGATGTCAAAATCCATTAACAAAAATAAGCACAGGGTGACAGAACAAACCTGTGCAGGTACTTCTTCTGAGAACATAATATATGATTAACCAGTTTTTTTGCTTTCATTTGAATTCGCTTGATGCAGAGACAATGACTTTTCTGTTAATATGTTAATTCTTAGTAAATAAGTCTCGACTTTCAACATGTTTCAACAGTTACTCAGTTCATTACACATGATTCCAAAGAATTATGAAAGGGGAAAATGCAACAAAATGTATCATATCAATCAAATCACATCAAAAATATTTCAGATGTGCAGTAATTCAGAGATGATGCATGTCAAAATCACGCTGTTGCAGAGGTCAGAGAGTGTTTTCGTGACAACCAAATCTCTGCATCTGCTTGATAGATGGAGAGAGTGTATATACTGGGGAACATTTACCCAGAGCCCGCAGCACCTCTCTCTCTCTGACTCATGCTGTAGCTATGCTTTTTTTTTTTGTAAAAAAACGCTGCGAGGCAACCATCGTGTTAATATTCAGTACAGTCAGGCGCTACAGCGCACACAAACACACACTGGTTCCCATTATGGCCTCTGTGATGGATGAGTCATATGGGTGAGGAGGGAATCCTTTCCTTAGATACTGTCATCCGCAATGTCACTAAATGAAAGGCCACTTTGTGCATCTGTCATGCAATGCCACGTATCCGCACACCTGGAGACAAAGACCTAAGATAACTCAGTTCACAATCCAAAGGTGCATCCAATTAGAATTTTAAATTAATAAAATATTTACTAATGTTAAACACGTTGAAAATAATGTGTACTGTAGATAGTTGAGATGCATGCATTTGATTAAAAAAAAGTGATTTCTTTTTTTGTTATAAACAGTGCCTGTCCTTTTTTTTCAGCAGACTTGATTCTTGGTTCATACAGTGAAACATAGCTTACATTTCAACAATGTATATAGCATTTCAATGTTAATTATGTGTCTTCAACACTTCTGCTCTTAGTCATAATTACACCAGCAGAACTGGTTACTGTTTCTGACTCATTCATGACTGACATAAAAGCTATGAGACACAATGATGCCGAGCACAGGGTGGGTCGAGTTCCAGGGGTTCACTATTGTTTGTGTGTATAACGTACAGTGAGTGTTTTGGTATGCACACACTGTAAACAGAAGAACAAATACACACTCAGACATTTCAGATTAGGAAAATGGCCTATTATGCGAAAGCAAGAGCCAGCTTTATTGGTACACCAAAATGCTCAAAGGCACATTCTTACCAAATATATTGATCACAGAAACTGCTTGGCACTTTGTACACACACACACACACACACACACACAAAATATTGGGAGATTTTTTTAATATATATATATATATATATATATATATATATATATATATATATATATATATATATTAAAAAAATTAACACTCTCTTTGAAGGTGATTTTTTATGATATATATAATTTTATAGTATATGATTTACAAGAGAGCAAACATCTAACCATGCACTCACCTTTATCTAACATAATTATCATTACATCACATTTATTGCTGGCGATGCAAACTAGTTTTATAACGTCATTCATCTCAATTCAAAAACTCTTAACTACAGTTTAGGAATGCCACTGTCTGAAAATATTTTAATGCTCATCATCAGTCACTTCCTCCAAATCATCCTCGTCATCTTCCTCCTCTTCTTCATCTTCTTCGTCATCCCTTTTCCTCTGTCTGCTAGACGTTCTTGACTACACCAGAAACAGAATCTTTCAGTTTTGGGATACATCACACCAAGGATGATAAGTATAAATATAAAATTCCAATCTAAATCATTGATATCACTTTAAGAATGATTATCTTCCTAAGTGATAAAAAAAAAAAAAACATTGGCAGCCAATCAGAATCCACCATTTAAAAAGCTTCAAAGAGCTTGAGCATTTCAAGTGGCAGAAGACCAAACTGCAGCACACTCTTAGAATAAACAGAGCGTCATCTTCTGATGGTGTGGACGCTAATACAGTTATCATTATTATGTTTATAGTTATCAATCTAGTGTGAATGGGCCTTAAAAGGACAATTTACTTGCCCTTCAAAAGATCATTTACTTGTCCTCAAGTTGTAACCCTGCTGAAGACAAAAGAAGATAATTTGAAGAACGTGGGCAACCAATCGTTCCTCCTCATCGAGGATTTTTACCCCAATAGTATCGAAGTCATTGGGGACCAGCAACTGTTTGGTTACCAACATTCTTCAAAAGAACTAATAAAAATAAGAAGGATTTACATGAATTATCCATTTAACAATAGAAAGTCATTTTATCTTTGGCATGAGTTATGGGGAAGCACTAACCTGCATTGTTCCTGATTTACTCATTGATGTACCAGTTCGATTTAAGGACAGTTTAGAATTGGCGCGAACTATTTCTAACCGTGACTGGTAATCAGGGGGGTGCAGTGAGTTCCTGAAAACCTGTCAAGACAAAAAATAAAGTCTGTAGACTACTCTACATATAGACCGCCAAGAACCCAATGTCATCTTATCACCCACCACATAATAAAACAATAACGAGTACAGCCAAGCTCCAACAGCATACATTAAAAACAGAAATGAGTCAACACAAACTAATACCACATACTGTGTTGTAGCAACAGAGAACCATGTCATTCAGATTGGGGGAAAAAAACATTTACATACTCTTTCCTGGTGAGGGTGTGCCAACAAACATTGTCAACTCAACTTTATAAACTCCAGTTAAATATTACTGGAAGGATATTTATGACCTATCTCTATGGTTTAGTTGAGTCTTCATAAACTTGTCACCATGTGCCAATATGTGACTATTACAAGTTTACACATCCAATTACAGGCAATGTTCAGACAGGAACAAGGAAATGTTTCCCTGAAAATCACTGATGAAGTAATATTTATGTGATTTTCTTCCCCGGCAAGTCAAGGAAATATTGACAAAGTTTTGAATAAAAATAAGTTTTGGCATGCCAATGTATGAATTCATAAATAAATGCATTAGCCAGTGCCAACATTTCACAGCTGACTGAACATGCTTAGCAAGATGCTTCTCTGGTTCTTTTATGCATCAGGATTGGAGGAGCTTTCATCATTATGACAGCAGGGGGATCTCAGGAAGAGAAAGAACACAGACAGACAAGTTGGAACCAGCAGGACTGCCAGAGCAGCGGTGCTGGAGCACAGCGCTCACCTCAAGGTCTCCTTCCTCATCCACATTCTGAATGTGCTGGTATGCGGTTGTGTAAATTTCCAAAGCCTTGGCATGGAATGCCATCTCCACTGTTACAAATTCACCGAAAATTTTCTGCATTAAACACATGAGACACAAAAATGTAATTAATGCTCTCTTATCCTCATCTAGGCTGCATTTATATGATCAAAATACAATAAAAACAGTCATATTGTGAAATATTATTACAATTAAAAAAGAAATTGAAATAAAAAAAATAGAAATCTTTACTTTCATTTTTTTTTATCGATTTAATACATCCTTGTGGAATAAAAGTATTAAAAAAATTTTTTTTTACTTAAATGTGGGTTTAGTTTTATACAAAGTAAAGTTTTCAGGGACGCTGTTTGAATTTCTTATAATATTAGATTATATTTGTATAATAATATAAATGTAAATTTTTTATATTTGTATAATAGACAGTCTAAAATTAAAGGTTGTTTTATCCATTTACAAAATAAATTGATATTACTTATTAAATGACTAATCGTGCAGTCTGAAGGACCTTGATATCACGAATCTTCTGCTTTTCAAAGTCATCTATTGTCTCCTCCAGTTGCCGAGTTGTGCGTGTGGCTTCCATCGTGGCTCTTTGGAGTTCACTCTCGGCCTTTCGTGACACAACAGAAAAAAATTTTTAATAAAAAAATGCATAAAATTTTCCCAAGTAACAGACATTCACATCAGCTCACCAAGAGGTTTTGAATTGAGAAGAATGTAAAGACTCACATCAGGTTGAGTATAACTGACATATTAGTACCAGGCTGAGTTGGACCTACTTGGTTATAATAAAATAAAATAAAAAAAGTTTCGAGATAATATTACAGTTTGCTGCACACAAGGCCCACCTGTGACTGAAAGAGGCTGTTAAGGTTAATCTGTAATTGTGATTTACAACAAATATCTTTAAGATTATTTGTCATTATGTCTAGCAGGGCTGTTGATTCTTGTTACTAATTGTATTAAAAATGACGTGTCAAAAAAAATAAACACATCCCAAGTCAGTATTGACTTTTAACATCATTTTTTATATCTATTCATTTATTAATCTGACACAATAATGCATTTTTATTTGATGAATTTCTCAGCAATTATTGATATATCTGCACTTCATAAATTTATTGATGCCATTAAATCTATTAATTTGTTTTAATTGACTGACAGCCATAATCTATAAAGTCATTTGAAAATTATGGCATCTTGCATGATATGCAAATTTAAGCAATGATCCTAAAGAGACCTACTCTTCTGACCTACTCTAAAATAAAAGCACTGGGCCGTAAGGATACAATAATCTGTCTGTCTGAGGGGTTTCTCTGCCTCATCCTTTCCAGCTGCTGCATCTGCTTGGCTTCTCTGTTCCGTGCAGTCTGCGTCTGCTTCATGTCCTCCTGTACAAAAATTTGATGAAATCATAAAAGCTTGGTAGAAAAGAGCACTCTAGTTAGTAGGTTTTGACTTATGACACAGTCACAGTACGTCATGCTTAGTCAGAAAGTGATGCAATGCTGCCCTCATGAGATCATTGGGAAAAGGACATTTGTATATTTGAACTATTAAATATAAATCATTTTACCTGAGGTTGCTTATGGAGAAAAATCTTACCCTTTTTGTTTTGACCATATTCCCATATGCTTTCAAAGGCTCTATAACTTTGACTTCCAGCCTCTCCACCTGTGAACAACAGTATGTGTTTTTATATAAATAGGAAACACAAATATGCTGAAGTATGTTTTCATGATTTAAACACACTTCTGCTTGTCGATAGTCCTGGATCTGAGCCAACTGATCTGCAAAATTCTTCAATCCAAGTTTCAGGTTCGGAGTCTCTGTGTCAGCATAAAGGCTGACTTCTTTAACCAGTAGATCGGCTTTGTCCCGCAGTCGTGCAGTTTTACGGACATAAGCAGCAAACAGCTGGCAGAGATCTCCAAAGTGCTTTTCTACATTGGTGATGTTCTCTTGGATCTGCTTGGTCTGGGTGTCTCTGCAATGTCCAACAAAGAAAGAAAAACATTATCTGACTGAGGGAAAGTTTTTCAAATAAATCAGACTACAGGTTTTACCCTCTATCAGCATGTTAACAGGGTTGAATGTCAAATTTATTGTGCAAGAGAGGAACAGTCAGTATTACAAGACTATCATGATGTATAGTCTCTCAGGTAAGAGTTTGTTTTTAAAACGCTTTCGCATCCTGTTTTTATCTAAAAAAAAAAAAAATAGACAAAACGTTTATCTGGTATGAGAAACTGTGATACAAAACTAGGCAGACATGTCTTAATAATATACTTTAACTGAGGACGGTTCATAAGTAAGTTAGCATCTTTTATCATCCTGCATCTCGGAAACGTGCGAACATGCTACACAGATAATTATACAGTTTCTGTTTTGATATATTGGTATTAAGGTTAAAGTTCTGCTAATGCATTTACAGTCAATCACATCATAAAACACGCACTATATTTAGTATTTAGCTTAGCAGGCTAGCAAGCTTCCCAGCCGTCATCACAAATCTGGACAACTTTTACCTCGCTCTTGCATCAGGAGTGCGGCTCATGATAACTCGAAAACAAATATATATTTATTATTTAAAAATAAAATCTCAAGCTATATGGATATTGCCGTTACTTTATTTAAAAAAGCTTAAAACAGCGTTGTGTCTATTCTCTGGGCTAAAGCGGCAGCAGGAAATCGCCATGGAAGAACGCCGTGCCGTTACCATGGAGCCAAAGACGCGCCCTCTACAGGTGTATGAAGGAAAAACAAAATTAAATTAAATTCTGAAAAATATTTCTCGATATGTGATTAATTAGTAAATAATGAGAATAGTTTGTCTAGATGCACTAATAAAATGGCCCAAAATATGTTACGATAAATGTTTGCAGAAATATAATATAATAATAAAATGGCCAACAATATGTTAAGATAACAACAACTTTATATTTTAAAATATTTCCAACATTTCCATTTCCAACATTTAATACAGTGCCATGCTAAAGTTTGGGAAACCCTTGCAGAATCATTGAAAATGTGAATAATTTTAACAAAATAAGAGAGATCATACTAAATGCATGTTATTTTTTTTTATTTTTTATTTTATTTAGTATTGTCCTGAGTAAGATATTTATATATATATATGTTTACATTTGGTCCACAACACAAAAAAATGCTGAAATTATTAAAACAACCCCATTCAAACGTTTGGGAACCCTTGGTTCTTAATACTGTGTGCTGTTACCTGGATGATCCACAACTGTATTTCTCTTGTGTGATGGTTGTGCATGAGTCTCTTGTTTGTTCTGAACAGTTAAACTGAGCAGCGTTCTTCAGAAAAATCTTTAAGGTCCTGCAGATTCTTCAGTTTTCCAGCATCTTTGCATATTTGAACCCTTTCCAGCAGTGACTTTATGATTTTGAGATACACCTTATCACACTGAGGACATTTGAGGGACTCAAACACAACTATTAAAAAAGGTTAAAACGTTCACTGATGCTCCAGAAGGAAACAAGATGCATTAAGAGTTGGGGGTGAAAACTTTTGAACACGATGAAGATATCCAAATTTTTCTTATTTTGTTGAAATATATATATAAATATATATATATATATATATATTTTTTTTTCATTTAGTTCTGCCCTTCGTAAGCAACATAAGATACTTGTATGTTTCCCAGAACACAAATTAAGTACAGTTTACCTTGATCTTCAAATTCCAAAAGTTTTAACAAGTAAGGTAACAGGACACAGTATTAAGAACCAAGGATTCCCAAACTTTTGAGTGGGGTTATTTGAATAATTTCAGCAATGTTTTGTCTTGTGGACTAAATGTAAACATCTTTTATGTAAAATATCTTACTCAGGACAGTACTAAATAAAAACATATAACATGCATTTAGTATGATCTCTCTCATCTTTTGAAAGGAGTTCCTAAACTTCCGCACGCCACTGTAGAGGTTAGCCTATATAGGCGTGTTTATGAATGTAAAATTTGCATTTATATTTGTTTCATTACACAATATTTTAATGTTAATTCATAAGGCATAGCCTACATCCCATCCCACAATTCTCATTCTTTCAGGTTTTAGAATTGTGAAAGTCCATATGAAAAACATGACTAAAACCTACCCACTGGCATTTCTCTTCTCCTGGCTTGCTTATATCTTTAATGCATTGCCCTCTCTAAATTAATTTGATCATGATGTCAACAGCATAGAGAATATGGATACTAAGTATGGGGTCACAATAACAGATCATATACCTTTGGCCCTCACAATTAACATTGAAGAATTACCATCTACAGTCAGCAACAACAATGCTATCAGTTGTAATGTAAGTACTAAATTAGACTGGTCAACTCTTTCTGAAGAGGATCTTTTGGCTTATTATACTAATACAGACCATTATCTAAGTAATGTTTATCTGCCCAGAGAAGCTATTATGTGTAAGGATGTCAACTGTCAGATTGAGGAGCACAAGAGTAATCTATGTGTCATGTATGATGATGTTGTGGCTGCTCTGTTGGAGTTTGGTAAACCTCTTCAAAAACACAGGAGAAACAGGGCCTATAATATTAGACCAGGATGGAATGAGCATGTAGCACCATATCACACTGAAGCTCGGGAAGCTTACAAGCTTTGGGCCCTGGCTGGGAGACCTACGCAGGGCCCTGAGCTTGAGAATAAAAAGCTTGCCAATGCCAGATATGAGTATGCTGTTCGTTTTATATCTAGAAATGAGCAAGCCATGAGGGCTGACTCTATGGCCAGCAAAACGTTGAGCAACAATATTACTGACTTTTGGAAGGAGGTGAGGTCCCTCAATAACTGTAAATCTTCCCTTCCGTGTACTGTTGAAGGAGTCTCCGGAGAAGATAATGTTGTTGAAATATGGAGACAGCACTATAGCTCCCTCTTTAATTGTTTAAAACATGATCCACACGTGGATGACTCTGCTATCAGTAATGAATCAATAAGTATTCTGACACATGAGGTATTTGGTGCCATATGGAAATTACCTAACAATAAAGCATGTGGTATGGATTCAATAAGTGCAGAGCATCTGAAAAATGCCAGTCTTAGGCGTGCTTCCCTCTTAGCAATCAACTTAAATGGTTTGTTGATCCATACTTCCAGATTCAATGTTATCTATTCTGCTTGTCCCAGTTATTAAGGACAAAGCTGGAAAAGTTGGCTGCCTGGATAATTATAGACCTATAGCATTGGCCGGTATTTTATCCAAGGTAATGGAAAGAATCCTCCTTGATAGAGGGAGTGGGTATATCTCTTCCCTGGATAATCAGTTTGGATTTAAGCCAAACCATGGCACAGACATGTGTATTTATGCTCTTAAGGAAAAAGTGAATTTGTATAAGTCTAAAAATTCCACTATTCTCATGTGTTTTATTGATGCCTCCAAAGCATTCGATCGAGTGAATCACAAACAGCTTTTTATTAAGCTAAAGCAAAGGGGAGTCCCTGGGTATATTGTGAGGGTTCTTGCCTATTGGTATGCCCACCAGCAGATGCATATCAAATGGGGGGGGGGGGGGGGGTAGTTATAAGTTATATGCACAGGCAAACACCATAGCACGTAAGTTTAGTTACTGTTCTACTCAAGTTAAAGTGGCTCTGTTCAAAGCTTACTGTACACCACTCTATACAGCCCATGTCTTCTTATAAAAAATCTAGCATGCAGAAGTTCCAAGTTGCCTACAATGATGCAATGAGAATTTTACTCAAGGTTCCCAGAGGAGGGAGTGCTAGTCAGATGTTTGTAGGAGTAACCACACTGAAAGCACTTTTAAGAAATTTGATGTTTAAATTTATGCAACGTCTGGATGAGTCTTCTAACAGTATCATGGTGGCACTCTCAAATCCCTTAGTGAGTTGCTACAGGTACACATCCAGACTGAGAGTGCATTGGCTGAAATGTCTGAATGTATTTTAATTATTCTATTTGCTTTTTTTTTTTTTTTTTTTTACTGTTTGTTATTTGTTTGTTTTTTATCTGTCCTGTCTTGAGTGGCTTTTGGACATGAGTCTGGCAAATAAACTGAAATTGAATATAAAAGCACAAAATCATCTGATGGATTTGCATTCCTTTTTAATAAAGCAATTTGATTTTAATTCCCCACTTAACATACACATATGGCATACTTTAGCAATTTTATTGGGTTTGTAAAATGGCCAAAAGCAGACTTCATGATCATTGAAAGTAATGGGAATTCATTGTGATGCGCTCACGAATGTCACCAGCTGCTGTGTCTGTGGAGAATGTCCAAAAACCTTCATTATCATGCTTAATCATCCATGGAATTGATCCCACTGCAACAAATTGCCTGTGTAAAACACATAGCTTTTAACTGTGTGCATGTGCATTGAGTTAAGAAGTCTTAATATAAAGCCTTAAAATGGTTTCTTATTGTTCTTTTTTTTTATCAATGGCTGTTTACACATTCTGCTAAATTTTAGAAAGGGTAAATGCTCATGTAAACACATTTATTGTAGTCCAACCTTAGTTTAATCATAACGACAGCATTTAAGTCACAGTATCTAGCGCATATATTAAATTTTAATAAACAATGCAAATGGCAAACCACTTATGCTATACACGACGTTGTATAGCATAATAAAAATTAATGGTAGTTTTGATCTATGCGGTGGAGATCAGTAACATTTATTTTCCACTAGATGGCAGCCAAAATCTTTCATATCTTTCTCACTGACAATTTTTGTTCGGATAAACCTTTTCTCCTTAAAGTTGTCTTTTCTGTAAGATATGTAGGTTACAGATTAGGTCTCATTTGATGCGTGTGTCTTTCTCTAAATTATTATTTCAGTATGAGTGCAAGAAATAAATAAAATGGGATTAGATTGCAATAAGTTTTGGTGGATTTAAAGTGTGTACTTCTGCCTATGATGGATTTATATGAAGTGAGGAACGAACAGATGTTTAGAGCAGAGCTTTCTTCTTCTTCTTCTTTCCCCTTAGATCTTCAGTCTTCACCTTGTGGAAGTTGCCCTCAGCCCAAAAATACTGCATTGTTTGTTGGTGTATTCATTTGTTCTGGAAGATTGTGTCCTCTTAGAGACAGAGTCTGACTTTCTTAAGGAACAGATGGTGTTATTACAAAAACACCAATTAGCGGGAAGTGGGTTGCATCAACACGGCTCTCTGAGCTTTGTGTTGGTGGCTGGCTGTGCCACACTGACAGGTCATGTCAGAAAGAAGTATTGTCCCGCTGAACAGATTGGGAATGACACATGTCAGGAGCCTTAGCTGTCTAGGGCCCAGCGAGAGAGGTATCGGGGCCTCTGAGCATTGCTCCCGTTGCCTGCAGCCGGTGAGACCTCATCGCTGTTGTGCTCTCTAAGGGTGTCGAGTCATATCTAAAGTCCCTGCAACCCACCAATCACCGGCAGCAGTGTGTCCGCACGCGTGCCTGCTTCTGTCATTATGTGCTCTGTGGAGTCTGTCAGCAGCTACAAGAAATTAGAGCAAAACCATCTGCTGATTACTACTTCATTCAGCTCTCATTTAAAATGCACGGCCCACCTTATGCTGATGCTGTTGACCTGTGTGATGTCAATTTATCTAGAATAATGCAATAGTTTCCTTAACATACAGACAGTTCCCTCTGAGAAATAATTACATCATTGTGTGTATTTAAATCTGGTTCATATTCCGATTGCATATCAATCCCAAAATACTTTCTTTGACATCTCTGAATGTGGTGTGGCTCTTTAAAGTCTGTTGTGTGGCTAACTTAGAATTGTAAATGGTTTGCATGAACTCATTAGGGGATAGGAGTTGACAGTTGACAGATTTTTATTTCCCATTTTTGAAAAAGGCATGACTATGAAAACACATACTGGACATTTTTCTCATTATTGCCCAGGAAAAATGATTCAGTTCCGTGAACACAGGTTGAGCATATGTTTTGGGTAAATTGACGAGATGTATGGTGTAGGTAGGCAACACTAAATATGGAGCTCCCGCATGATAATGAAAAGGGGCAAATTATATTTCAGTGCTTTTTGAGTTTTTCGTGTTCATGTCATCCTAAAAACTTTGCGCTCACTCTCAAACTTTTGCACTCCCATTTCTTATCAACAGTTTTGTGTTCACTTGCAAAATATTTGATCCTCTGAGAAACTTTTATTTGCATACTCTCGTAAACTCTTGCATTGCCCTAAGATATTTTATGTTCACTCGCAAAAACTTTGAAATTAAAGTAGTTTTTCCTCCAATCCCATATTATTACTTTACAAAAATGTTGCATTCTCTCACAAAATGATTGCATTCCCCCGAGATGTTTTGTTCACTCACAAAAACAAAACAATATAGTTTTTCCTCATATCTCATATTATTTAGCATTTGCTCACATAGGTTTTCCCTGCGAACGCCAATTTTTTTGCGAGAATGCAGAAGTTTTGCAAGTGAATGCAGAGTTTCGTTGGGAACACCAAACTTAAGCATTGAAATATAAAGTACATTTTTCCTTTCTTTTTATACATTTGCATTTACATTTAGTCATTTAGCAGACACTTTTATTCAAAGAGACTTACAAATAAGGACAATGGACCCAATCAAAATCAACAAAAGTGCAATGATACACAAGTGCTATAACAAGCCTCAGTTAGCTTAAATGCAGTACACGTAGCAAGGGCTTTTAAATAATATAATAAATAAAAAGAAAACAGATAGAATAGAAAAAGAATAGAGCAAGCTAGTGTTAGCTCTTTTTTAAAGAATGAAATTAGAATATGAAGTTAGAGGTTCAAATAAAGATTTTATATTTTTCATATCACCATATTCTTTTAGGATTCCTTCCAAAGGGGGAACTAGAAACTTCTCTTTATTGATTTGAGAAGAATACCCCATTTTGTCAAAAGAAATACTATATATAAGTATAAAACACATATTCCTCAGCATATCCATATATACATATAATGGATTTTTAAACTAAATTTCAGCTTGCCTCAATATTTATAAACATAATATTGAGAGGGTAGTTCATTGTGTTATTTCCTAATTGGGAAAAAAGTGGTCATATTAGAATTTTAGTTTGGAAAGTTGACAAAATTCACAAAATCATCCAAAACAGCCCAAGTCATTTGAATATAGCATCATGACATGCAGATGATATACTAGTTCTTTATATAGTATCATGTACTCTTAGCTTCCCGTCCTGGTTATTGGCACTTGTGTGATGTGTGTGATGTGATATTACTGCTATGAATAAGAAGCTTGAATAAGAAATTGCCTTCTAAGATTATAAATGTGCAGTTAAATTAGCAAGTGCACAGATCAGAATTAGCCATGTAGTTCTTCTCCATACCCTTAAAATTAATTGTACCTTTAAGCCCACTCCACAGAAGTGTCATGCATGTACAATTTATTTATCCAACACTGAATATTAATAACAATCTTTATTGGGCTCAGGCAGATTTCCCACCCTGTATATTTACCTGCAACTCTGAGCCAGTAAGAATGCAAGGCTGCGACCATCACACCGACGCAAACAATTGAGTACATCTTAACTGCACATTAACCTCTTAGCTGTAACAGACTGACCCTCCTAAACACACAATATCTACCACTTCCCTACAGAGGTCCTTTTGGAGTGCTTCCAGAATTCTGGCTTTACCGGCTAATTGAGGATGACTTCAGACTCCAGAAACACTGCACAGTCCTGTGTGGTTTAATGTATATGTGTGTGTGTGTGTGTGTGTGTGTGTGTGGGTGGGAGGTGCAATGGCATGAGCAGTAGATTGAAGGTCTTTTTATAAGTCAACTTGAGACACATCATTTTCACTGTATTTATCTTTTGCATTGCAAAAACTGTCCTTATGTCATTCAATATGCAAATGGATAAAATCGCCAAGTGTTTCCCTGAAGTGCATTCGTTAGAATCTGTTAGCATAATTGATTCTCAGCTTTGCAGTAAAATTGGTGATTTTGTGAGGCTTTTAAGCCCCATGGTTATGAAGTTGGTGTTCATGGAGTAACTTCCAGCATTAATCATTAAGAAGTGTCCATGCCTGATAGACATGGTTTGGTCTCTTGAGATGCAGACTCAGCCTATTCCTATAATTTATGTAATAACAGGATGACAGTGATTCGATTGACCGTCATCCTTACTAAATGTTTTCCGATAAACTTGTGACTTCTAATGCTGTCTACATTGGAAATGTACCTTCTTTTTGGTATTTGATACATTTGAGTCATCAGTTTAAATCCATGCATATAGTTAAAACTTTCAAAATGTTTTCATATTAGGAGGGATGACGAATATATCAGCACCAAATTGCTTATCAGGTGATGTTATTGATTTTGTTTTAATTTATCACTATTAATATTGGATATTGTATTGTTCATGCAAAGATTTTACATTTAGATAATCTAATGCTCGTTTAATGTTAATTATTAATTAGTTAATAAAATGTTAAATGTAATCTCAAAATTAATATCCATTCTTCATAACTCTTCATAACTTCTCAGTGGATTATGTCTTATTACATTTTATCTTACATTTCATTACTGCTTGATAAGTGGTATATAAAAAATATTTAGCAAAAACTCTTTAGCAGAAGATTCTTTCAATAAAACCATTAAAAGCAGATGTGATTTTCAATATCTTCATGTTGGGGGTATGTTTGCATTTTTTTGCTGTTCTCCACAGAAAGACTGGAGGTAGATGGGGGTCCCAATGAAACCTGTCTTTTATTTTCTAATTAAAATCCTCCACTTTTTAGTCAGGTGCTCCACAACACTTTGACGAAGAGGGGAATTCATGATGTATCGGTGCCTTGCAAATAAAACAGATCCGTCACCTCCACCAGCCATAACCCAGATGGCCAGAAAATTGGCTTTGTGTAGAGATGTGGATTCAGGCATGAATATTAATAGAAGGCAGATGTAAACGCATATTAATATCCTTTCACATTTAGGACAGACGGAAAATTATAGTGCACTCACTTGGGGGAGAGAAAAGGTTGCATCTGGAAAAAAAGTGTGTGTGTGTGTGTGTGTGTGTGTGTGCGTGTTGTGATGTCAGTCTTTTGCTGTGCATGTTTACGGGCCTAGTCCGAGTGTGATATTTTGTCATTTAGTGCTGTCATACGTGACATATACCTGTACTAACACAATAAACAGTTTAGAGTTATCAGAAAATGTATAGCTCTCCTGACTTATGTATATTATACACAATTTCTCATGTTTGCAGTCTCCTGTGTGAATTGGATTGAGAGAAGCATCAGACACAGACATAAAGACAGAATGTAAGGTAATGTGATACTGTTTTTGGAAACAAAAGTTACTGTATTGCCACATTATGCATGTACTATTTGCATGCATTTTCCCCAAAGAAAAGAGATTATTTAAATGATTTTGATACACAATATGGCCAAACATATGAGTGTTTAATTATAGCTTGCATTTCTTGGGAATGCTTTGTTAAAACCTGGCAGTAGGGTTTGTTCACTAAGCATTTTAATATTTGTATTTGAGTGTGAAAGCAACAATATAACTTCATCAGATAAATAAAATGAGTTTAATATTACTGTGTTGATAAAGAGTGTGAGGCTCAGTTGATTTTTAGATCAACATTAGATGGCAGTAGTGATCCTCCTATTACAGATTATGGTCACTTTGAGGTCTGTCTTTATTTGTGTTTGTCTTTTCTTTTTTTCTATAAATTAGAATGTATTTTGCTTTTCAACAGCATAGGATTCTAATATGTAAAGAGGACTGCTTAAAAATGCTGTATTTAAAGTTCACTCAAAAATCATCATATCATATCAGCATACAGTCAAACTCAAATTTATTCAGACATTAATCACAGTTTATTCGCTAAAGTTTAGAAAATGGTAATAAAATATGACAAGAACTTTGTTAGTTAAACTATGAGTGTCAGAACAAATTAATCTTGGTCAGATAACACTTAAGCAAAACACGGTCAGGTCAAAGTGTCTAATTAATTGTTGATCCCAAAAGTTTTATCATTTTTACTGGTAGTCCACTGTATGAAGAAGTTTTGGGTATAATATGTCACAGTTTATTTTGATATCCTCACTTACATAAATAAACTGTAGTGTCCTGCACCCATTAGTAAATAAATATCAAAAATTTTATCTGGTGTCTGAATAATTTTTGGTTTGACTGTTTGGCTGATCTTAAATGATCCAGTTCAACCATACTAATAAGCAAAATGATTTTGTGTTTTATTTTTATTGTGCTTCATTGTTTTTTATTGCAGAAGAGTGTTAAACCTTCTTCCCCTGTGGTACTGTAAAGACGTGAATTAACTTTTCCTTCAGCCTGAGGTTTATTCATTACAATTTTTGGTGTGAAAGGGCTTTTACATTTGCTATAACTAGAACTTCTTACATTAAAAACAATTAAGCCCTGCTCATATTTAAAAAGTAACATGAACATAATGCAAAAGTAACATTATGCATTAATTTAGTAACATCATTTGTTACTTTTTTTAGGGAGTAACACAATATTGTAACTTTAAAAGTAACTTTCCCCAACACTGCCTATATTCTCTGATCTGTGGCATATAAATGTATTTATCACAGTCATTATTTGGAAAATAGCAGCTTGGACATTCTGCTTGATAACTTATTATTTTTGTTGGTCTATCATACTTAAAATCACCATGACATCAAGTCCCGTCTTACATTATTCCACTCGGATACATGCCAGAAATGGGATGGCAAGTCAGTTCATGCTAATCATACTAATTATCAGAGGTGGGTAGAGTACCCAAAAACTTTACTCAAGTAAAAGTAAAAGTAATTCTAGAAATATTTACTCAAGTAAAAGTAAAAGTACTAGTCTTGAATAGTTACTTGAGTAAGAGTAAAAGAGTATCGGATAAAAAATCTACTCAAGTAGTTAGTTACTAGTTACTTTGGGTCATATATACGGAGCCTTTTTTTATATAGATATATAGACAAAAAATGTATGTAATGTATGTGTGTGTGTATAAATGTATATATTTCATCAGCCTTTAATCCAATTTATGTAATTTATTATAAAACCCTGTCTGTTTATTTAAGTAACAAATATAGGTGTCATGCCATAACATATTTTTAATACGACTGACTTTATTTTAAATGTGAATTTAACATTGAAAGTTAATGTGATATAAATATTGCTACTAATCTTTCATTGTTCAGAAAGAGAGCAAATAACATTTACATTATTAAACATAATTTTCACTGACAGTCTAGATTTCATTCACTCTCAGAAACTACCATTAAAATCACTGAAACTGTTAACACTGTGAAATCAATATCTTAATTATAGATTCGTACACACATCTGCACTTTGTTGTTTCTGACGAGAGAATTCGGCAGAAAGAGGTATTCAGTAAGTGAGCGAGTGAAGGAAGCACCGGCATTTCAGCGATGACTCATCGGAACACCTCTGATTGGCCATTGCATTCAAAAGCTCAACAGAACCGTGTGTGATTGGTTAATGCGCAGCGCTGTAAAAACGCGTCTGTCTCTGGCTCAGCGCCAGCAAGCGATCACAGATCTGAATTTAGCAGCTGATGATATGACTTGCTGAACGTACTCGCACTGGTGTGATTGTATTAAAATTAATAAAATCTTAATCGGCTATTCTTTGTCTTTTGGAAGCTGCATTCAACCTGTTATAAGCCACACACGTACAACAAACTAATGTCACAGTGGTATCGTGTACTGTAATCGAATGTAGCCCAAGTTATTACCTGTTAAACAGTAGACAGCACACGCGTTCATCTAATAAGGATCTCCATCGCAAGCAAATAATAGCCTTTGCAGATTAGCTTTCAATTCAGTGCAGTTCCATAGCCCCGTTTTCAACGCTGCTAATATTCTTAAACGTTACAACTCTGAGTGAACCGCTTCAGAGCTCAGCGCGTGCAGCATGGAACTGAACGACTCAATCAAACTGATTCATGAACCAATTCACTCGTTTGCCAATTGGTTTGATCAAGCCTTTGAACAGAGTTGACTCAAAAGAATGAATCATTCGCGAATGGGCATCGCTCATTGTCCAGAGAAAAGTAGACGGCGCGTTTGGAATAAACTGAAGCATTTATTGCATTAAGATAAAGTAACGAGAGGGGCGTCGCCCACAGTAACGAAGTAAAAGTACAGATTTTTCCCAAAAAATGTACTCAAGTAAGAGTATAAAGTACCCATCTTTAAATATACTCCGAAAAGTATTCGTTACCCCGAAAAATTACTCAAGTAAATGTAACGAAGTAAATGTAACTCGTTACTACCCACCTCTGCTAATTATTAGTGTGTATTTAAAATGTGTTCTCCTTGCGTATGATCCTCAGTGCTGTTCAGATGAATGTCCATATTACAAGTGTGAAGATAAAGGTGTGAAGACAATAAATATGGTTAAATGGACATTAATGGTAATGATGGATTGTTTATATTGACTGGTGGCAGAGGGAACATGGCAGGTCTGAGGTATCAAGACAATTTAACTCCCATCTTCAGATGAACCAGAAGGCTCAATAAAACCCAATTAAGCCACTAGCTCCCCATTTCCTCAGCAGTTTTATGAGCACATTTACATCACAATGCGCATGAGATTGAGGTGGCAGTGAGAAGTTCTTATGGTCAGTGTGCTGTATCATAAACATAAATTACTGTGTTTCTTTTTTTGTGGTCATGACAGGGTTTTTGCCTCATTGTAAAGTTCTGTGCTTAAAAATAGATACAGATTTACCAGATTCAGATTTTTTCATAACGCTTTGTGATATTGCCATCTAATTTCTAAATCGGCCCGCTTAAACATAGTGAATGCTAAATGATCAGTCTTTGGATTTTAAACATCTCTATTGGAATTGTTCAAAACAGAGATCACAATTAATCATAAAAATCAATATTTGAACCTGGCCTATAAGACTATTATGGAATTAGAATTGAACTACATTATAATTGCAAGTGTATATTACACTGGAGTGACACTGAGCTCATTTTTACTGTCAGGGTGTTTTGATATGCTCTCTCATCAATAAACCACAGTGACTGTGGTTCATCAGAGAAGATGAATTGGGGCCATAATTAGGGATGATCCTTTGTGAATCCATTTCTCTGTATGGTTTGGAAAATGCTTTGAGCTTAAGGCTTTTCTAAAACATTTTCAGTTTGAATATGATAATTCAGAAGTAGATGGCAAGAAAATTGCTTGTTTTTGTAACTATGCAGCAAACATTTTAGGGGGGAATGACAAAATATTGCATCTATCACAATTTTTATAAATCTCATTCCCATTTTTGGACTCCTTAACCCATCTGGAAGCCAGGAATCTTACCTCCAGTGGTCCTGTTGTTGCAGTAAAACTCAATTCATCTTTCATGGATTAAAGTTTGTGAAATATGTATGTGCTGGGTGCCCATCTAATATGCATTACATACAGTCTGACAAATAGCTTTTAGGATGCTAAGTGCTAGCTAACAGAGCCCACAGCTGGACAATGTCTGGATAAATTTCATGAGTGAAAATCTGACCCACATTTTCATGCGATTTTTGGCAGAGGAAAAGTAAAAGAATATACTGTGGCACAGTGGATGAATGATCATAAAAACAATTTACAGTGAATACATTCAATTGCACAAGTGCTTGCTGACAAATCCTTAATAGAAGAAATACTGTAGGTAACTCATCAACATCCAATACGTACAAGCAGACCCTTTTACTGCTGGCAGAAAGGCAGAGAAGGAAAGGAGTTGTGGTGTGCGCCTGACTGTAGATCTTAATGACAGAATGTCACACCATGCCTTTGCCCTAGTGCTGGGCATGCACAGTATGATTGCTAGTCATATGCCTCGCACAGACGGCAGCAGAGATGGCTGGCTTGTGAGCCACTCTCATAAAGGCAATCTGTCTCAGGCTCCCATAATCACCATCTGTCATTCCCCTGCATCAATAGAAATGACAAACGAGGACCAGAAGCCCTGCTGACAAGCGCAGAGGGCGTAGTGCTGGGCAGAGCTCTCTGGATCTTCAGGGGTGGATCTCGTGTTAGAGCAGGTCAACATCACTGCATTCCTCCTGGGTCCTCAGACCTGCTGAACTCTCGAGGCATTATGACTTAGTTCAGAGTAATGAGTTTAGTGTTGATGATTTGGGGTAATTCAGTGTCAAAGCAAATTAAGTTCTGGTTGACTGTGTGTTTTTGTTAAGGTGTTTAATCAAATACAGGCACATTTATGTCATAAGGATGGGAATTTTCTTTTTATTTGGCATTGTGCCAACAATGCAAATGTCATGAGATTTATTCCCAGGGAAATTAAGAGCTGAAAAAAAAAAAAATATGTATCATGAATACAATGAATATGTATCTTGAATACAACTCTTGTGAATGTACATCATAAAAAGTGCTATATGCGAATTGAATTGAAGAAAAAAACTGTAAATTAAATGTTTAAAACAGTAATTATATATATATATATATATATATATATATATATATATATATATAAAATTGTATATTATGTAAATTGTTTAAATTAACATGAATTTAAAGATTAATACATGCTTCAGTGAAGGATTTGTCATTGTTTGATCATGTAAAATAATATTAACCAGTGGAACCTTATTGTAAAGTGTCACATATTTAATCAAACAAATAATGTCTGGAAGTATTGTTTTATCTCAAGCTACAATAAGCTGTTAAAGGCCAAACTAGACACAGAAGTGAAAAACAAGTTTCTAGGTCGTTGTGTTGTGTGTCATTATATCCATATGTTATTGAGAGACACAGACAGCAGGGTGAATATCAATGAAAAAACGTTATATAGATCATTTCAATGTTGAAATGGTAATAGAAACAATGCAGGATTGGTTTATCTTTTATAGCTGGAAACAACTGCTTTATTTGTGCAGCTCCATCATGTGCAGTCTCCAGGGAATAACCGTATTACATTCCAGTCTTCTCATCACAGCCGGATTTGTCTGTGCATGCCTCCGTAAAGCCGCATGCCATGACAGAGCCCCTAATACCCCCGAAGGTGCTCTGCATTGATGAGGAGCTTTACTCCTATACATCAAAGCAATTGTGATTGACAAAACAGCGTTAAAGCACCTATCATGGTGCAGGTCCTGCAGACATGTGGGTTTACACAGCTTTAAAACCTCAAGATTGAATCAAAGTCAGGAATAAAGGACAGATGGATGATATATGGGATGGGCTTATCCCACCTCGGACCACTATCAACATCAAAGCATCCAAGGACTTAGATCCACGTGAGCACTTTCACCTTCAGTGTGGGAATGAAGGCACACACACACACACACACACACACACACACACACACACACACACACACACAAGTATTTGGATTGCTTGAAAACAGCACCTGCTTCTCTATTTGAAAACTATTTAGAGAGGCATCAAACTCTATCAGAGCAGGTCTGATTGCGGTCGCCTCTTCACAGTCCTTCAATCACTCAGTGAGTCAATTAGCCCCCGCCCTCGACAGCAGCCCTCATCAGCAGTGTGCTTACAGCCTGAGAGGGAATCCATTCAGTGCCACCGAGCAACACCTGAGCACCCCCCCCCCACCCCTCCACCCCCGGCTCTCTTCTCACTCGCCCGCCCCCTTATACTGGCTAATAGTTTGTCTCCAAGGGCAAACAGTGCACAATAGCGTTCAATTCACCCCATTGTCCTCCTTCACTCCTGTAGAGGAGGCCCACCAGTAACCATTCCAAAAATGCCATTTGGTCAAAAACCATGGCAAGGAACCGAAGGTAAGTGCATTTTGCGACTCTCGTAGTGGTCTGCCGAAGCATTTTGACACAGTCATCTGGTCGTTTGCGTGCATTTTTAGGTGTTTTATTGTGTAAAAGTAAGCGGCGGCCACATTTCGCTATTGCTTCATATTAGTCCGTGCTCACAATTGGTTATTTATTCAGGGCTCTTTTGAAATAATCGAGTTGACACATCTGTCAGATGACGAGGGAAGGAATGCTAAAAGGTCACGGGGAAAGATACCAGCTGCTCCGGATGAACCTTTCCTGCCTTCAAATAGCACAGTCATTACAGTGGAACAGATGGGGTCCCTGAGCTCTCATTTCAGTCTTCAGGTACCACGACACGAATGCAAGGTAAGTTTAAGCTGTCTGGAGGTAAAGCTCACCATACACCAAAAAACAAACAAAAAAAAAAAGAACACACAATGCCGCACCATCTAGACAACACTCGTAGGTAACAAACCTGCCTAGATGTGTTTTCATCAAATGCTATGGCATCAAACAGAAGAGTTGATGGTAATTGGTAACTGCTTCATTCATAATTTACACAGGGCTTGGCGTTATATGTCATCCAGCGAAAGTGTGTAAAGGCATGCTTGGTGCCTGAGGCTGAGCTCCTCCACCACCCTTTGTTGATCATACAACATATTAAAGACCTGAAAGAAAGGAATCTTTGATTTTGGTACTGGCCTCATCTCTCTTCTGAGAAATTAGGAATTTTAATTACTTGAGGGGCTGTTTTGGTGATGCCTTGTGAATTTACAGCTATTCTGGTATCATCAAAAGTATGGGGAATGTTTAAATATGGCATAATAAAAAATGTCTCAGAGAGGCTAGATGGAGTGTAAACACAATCACATAAATGAATATGAAAAATGTAAATAAGCGTGTAAATATGTGTGTGCACATGTGCATTAGACTTAATATACTGAACCGCTCCTCTGTGTCTTTGTTCTACAAATGCAACACTGTAGATGCAATCTTCAGTAATGTTTACAAGAAATAATGCTTATTAGTGCTAACCGTGGATTTCAACGTTTATTTTATGTAGATTTTTATGGATTAAAAAAGGTAAACACAGCTCTAGATTACCAGATTTTGTGTAGATGAACATGGAATATAAAAAAGAAAAGATGTTATAGATGTTAATCAAGTTTGATTGGCAGCTGATATTGTGATTGGTAGCTACAACTGTACAATTGATATTGAGAATGTAATGTAGAAAATGTCAAAATGTTTTGTACACTTTGTTTGCACATTTTTGGGGTCAGTAAGAATTTAGAAGTAAGTAAGAATTTTATTAAAATAAATAAATAATTTTATCCAGTGAGGCAGTAAAGTGATGGTAAACATTCAAAATGTAAAAAAAGAACATTCAGTTTGCCATAATAAAAAACATTTGAAAATATATCATAATATATATGAACAAATATTTTAAATTTTAATAATACTTCATAATATTGCAAATGTCTTTCAACATTTTGAACGGTACTGTATTTTTTCAATTGTCTTTTTTCTTTATTGTAAGTTTTTCCATTTTTGTTTTTCTGTAGAAGTTTGTAAATTGTGGATAATTTGTCAAATTAAATGCAAAAGTCAGACAAAATATAACCACCAGTATAAAATAACCTTAATGCATAGTTAATAATTTTCCAAAGAAGAAAAAGGTTCTTGGGTTCTCCAGGGTTAATCTTCATAACTAAAAATTTGAAGGAATAACAACTGTCCTACTAACATGTTTGACAAATTATCCAAGGCATTTCAAAAAAATCCTTTATTTTGTGGAAAACACAATGATCAGATGTAGAGAACAGTAACCACTGTATCACGAAAGAAGAAAATATTTGGATTTAGCAAATATCTTGCTTTCAATGACTTCAGCACATCTGCAGATCTGTGATCTTAATCTACTCTTCTTCAGTCTTCTCCATAGTTCGGTAACTGTGGTGAGTTTATTATCCATAACATTGTAGCCAAGAATTTTCCGGAGATTTTCAGGTTTAGATCAGGTTTCAGTGTTCTTAGCTTCAAAGAACTGCTTTGCAGTGTGATGGGGACATTTCTTGCTTGAACATTTCAGGCTGATTGGGAGATGCTTGCAGGGAAGGAACTATATGTTGCTGAATTAGTTTCTGATAAACATTTGCATTCACCTGCCATGTATCTGTATAAGGCTACGTCCACAAGAAGCCAGAGCTTCCCCTATCCAATCTTTTTTCCTCGTCTCAAGAAATATCTGCGTCCACATGAAACCACAAAAACGACTAGTACAGGCTATGTGGTGCTTTAATTCTGCCACAGAGATACACTAAAAACAGAGAACAAGACTTGGACTATGTGCATAAACCTTGCGCGATGTATACAAACAAACAATGAACAACCCATTTATTAATCTGTGTTAATGTTATTTAATAAAAATAAAATCGTTCAGTGTCTGTTCATGTTTTTTGTTGCAATTACGTGACGTAGTGGTGTCTGACTCGGGGCACACCGCAAAGGCGGCGTTTTCAAATTTATCCACTCTGGAACTCGGTTTAAAAAAATAGCGGTTTCACTCTCCTAAAACGCCGGATCTGTATGGACGAAACACCTACAGTATACGATACAAAATGTATTTGTATACACCAAAACGCGTCTCCGTGTGGACGGGGCCTAAGAGTCCCAACTCTTGCTGCATAAAACAGTGTTGCAGTGTTGAACCAATTCCCCATTGTGAATTTCTGCATCTTGTCTTCACATGCATTTGTCTTACTTCAATGACCAGTCTTTTTGGGGGACTGCAGTTTTGAGAAATCACTGATTTGGAATGACCAGCTTCTCTTGCAATCACTCAAAGTGTCATCCATTTGTCCTTCATCTGGAAAACCTCTTGTTGCAGGGTTTCAGTCACCTTAGGTCGGCCTGTCCCCTTGCAATCTTAGTGAAAATTAGAGGAATGCTGTCAGTTAAACAGGGTTTGTCATTAAGGAAATTAGCACCAGGTGCCAGATAGTGTTCTGTAATTTTGATCGGAGTTCTTTTTCAAATCTCTAATTTAGTTTTTTTTATACTTTGCTTCAGTATACAATTCATTTATGGAATATGCTTAAAACTGCCCTTCTGCCCCTGTTAGGATTGCAGAACCTGATTTTACCAAGTAAGACATGTTCCTGGGACAACATCTTTATTGACCCTGGAACAACATTGTGATTAACCAATCAGATTTGAAGAACCAGTTTATAGATTTTGTGAAGTTTACGCTTAAAATCACTGTTGGGACAAAGCTTATTTGCTGCGGTCTTCAGTCTGTCATTCTTTGAGTCCCCTAAATCACTCTGATCAGGCCATTTCTTCTCAAGCGTTCTGCTGTCCAGCCTTCAGATTAAGGCACAGCTCTGATCTGCTCTGATTATATGTGACAGTTCCACACATGCACACATGACATGCATTTCAGAGCTGCTGGCTTTTACCGTTACATACAGATAAGTGAGGCTACTGAAACGGTCATGGGACAGCTTGTTAGTGTGTCAATTTGAGAGTATTTCTAGGTGTGTCTATGTGTGTGAAGAAGCCAAATGAATTGCAATGGGAAAAATTCAAGATGACTGAATGATCATCATTTAACTGCCTCCAGTACCGGATGTCATAATATTTTTATAGAGCCAGAGCTCTACTCTTTATATGTTTGTGTGAGTGAGCGAGTGAGTGATTGGGGAGGTCTCTGGCCCTGTCTCACCCTTCATTACAGGTTGCCCCAGTGGTGTTTATGGCTCCTGTGCTGACTTCTGCCCACCGGTGGGACTGTGACAGAGATCCACACTCCTATTCGACACACTCATAAATCTTCAGATGAAATAGTGGCCCGTGTGCCAGAGAATATGTGTGTATTTGTAAGAGTAAAACTAAGCAGATATTTCACGGAAAAAATTGGAATACACCCCGGAGACGTTAATGATAGCGATGTGTTTGTGGCATAGACCCGAGCATTCAGGGCTGACTGACAGGCTGAACCCTTGCAGTGATGAATCTCTGAGGGAGAACATGCGCAGACTGCTTTCAGTGGTTTTCACAATGGTTGCTGTTTTCATTTGACAAAATAAGCACATTGCTTTCTATTTGAAATGGAGTAAATGCTCATATTTATATCTCAGGCACACAATCTTTCTGATATTTGCAAAGTATATGAACAGTTCAGACAAAAATTACCATTCTGTCATCATTAACTCATCATCTTCCTTCCACACCCCATAGTTGTCAAATCTTGGTGAAATTCACACTGCATATTCAAGCAAGTGCATCACTTTCAAAGACGATTACTAGAATGCTTTGTTGTGATATTTGGAGCTTGACAGCATCTGTCCCCAGTCACTTTTTATTTTATGTAAAAGAGCAGCATGAAAAATAATAATTATATCTAATAATAATAGTTTCTTGAACATCCAATCTGGTTATCCGAATGATTTCTGAATGATCATGTGACACTGAAGACTGGAGAAATGATGATGAAAATTCAATATATATATACATACATACATACAGGGACTAACACAACACCTGTGTGAACCTAGAGGGAAGATAGCAGTATGCTAAGATCTAGAGGTGCAGAGGAAGGGAGAATGGCAGGATAAAGAGAACAGAGGTTTGTGAGACAGTGTGGCTCAGGGGGTGAGAAATTTGTCTCGGTGCACCTCGGAGGGGGGGGGGGGGGTGGTAGAAGACGCCATATGGCACCTGCCAGGGCTGGGTTTGGAGTGGCAAGAAGGAGGGAGCATGAGAGGATAAGGCAGCAGGCAGGAGAGACAGTGAGACAGAATGCTTCCTCCTACAGTGAAGGGCAGATAGACTGGGGCTGAAGGCCAGACAGGGGCCACTGACTGACACCAGATCTGATTGCATCCAACACAGAGATGCCAAACAGTGACAGGTGCCAGCAGAGTGGAAAGAGAGGGAGGACAGACCAGATGACAAGACAAATGCTGTTAGAGACAAGAGAAAATGAGGATATTTACTTAGTGGATGTGACATACTGTTCAGCAGTCTCTAAAAATATTCAGCAACTCTTGGAAATGTAATTTCATTGCATTAGGTATAAAATGTCAAACCAAATGATATCTGCAAACAAATGATGCCAGGGCTTTTTTCAGTTTTCTAGCCATATTTGCAATAGTTGCATTTGCATTTTTGGTTTTGGTTTAATTTAACACTTTTATGCAAGGATGTGTTACATTGGTCAGAAGTTACAGTAAAGACCTTTCAAAGATCTGTATTTAAAATAAATCCTGTTTAAATTTTTATTTTATTTATCTGTTTATTTATTTCTAATCATCAAATAATCCTGACAAAAAAATGTATCACAATTTCCAGAAAATACTGAGCAGCACAATTGTTTTCAACATGGATAATTATAAGAATTGTTTCTTGAGCAGCAAATAAGCATATTATAATGATTTCTAAAGGATCATGTGACACTGGGCATTGAAATATGGACAAAGAAAACTTTCAAATATATTAAAAAACAAAGCATTTATATAAAATTGTAAATAATATTTTACAATATTGTTTTTTATTGTATTTTGATCAAATAAATGCATTCTTGGTGAGCCCTGAAGAGTACGGAGCCCTGCACATAACATGTAGAAAAAAAAAAGTCAATCATGCACATGATTAACGTGACTTTAATTAATTTAATTTAATGACCCTTGGTTTAAATTTTGTGCACAATTTACTAATTCATTCCTTCATTTAAATTAAATCATGCATTAGATATAATAATTTGTTCCCTCTTTAAGTATAAATCGTGCACACAATATAATAGTTTGTTCTACTTCCTGTCCTCATTCTCATAAACCTGACGCTTCTGTTATGTTACAGTATGTTATAGACAGAGACACTTTGTCACAAGATTTACTTAAAATGAGGTAACAAATTAGTAAACGATTTACCTTTTTCCCCCTGCATGTTTATGTTTTGGGCTCTGTAGATCATAACGGAAGCATAAGACACTTCTTAAAAAAAGAAAGAAAGAAAGAAAGGATTTATAGGATGAATTTATATTCATGCTGACTTAAAAAAAATGCCACTTGTGATGTTTGTTTTGCACGCAATGTCTTTCAGTGTCAAGATACATTGGGTCACTGTATGACAAACAGAATAAAGTACACACACTATTTTAAAGGTTTTATTTCATTGCATGTGCCCAGGGCCGGATTAACCATACGGGCAACTGGGCAATTGCCCAGGGGCCCAAGACCTCTAAAGGGCCCAGGGCAGCAAGGGCACGAGCAAAATACTGTATCTGGTAGAGCAGTTGGGTTCAGTGCCTTGCTCAAGGGCACCTAAGTCGTGGTATTGAAGGTGGAGAGAGCACTGTACATGCACTCCCCTCACCCACAATTCCTGCCAGCCCGAGACTCGAACTCAAAACCTTTCGATTGGTAGGCCTCTATTAGGCCACGAATTGTTGTGGAGGGATAACTGGCAGATTTCAAATTGTTTGTGTTGGACTAATAACTTGATTGCCTTGTTGAATTCTGAGGAAACAGGGTCACCCTGTCAGGGTGATTTCTGCTTAAAATGTTTCTTGATGTGTTGTCTGTGGTCTTCTGTTATAGCACTATCAATTCAATACATTTCTATTGGGAATAAATGTTGTTAAATAAACAATGGTTTGAAAGTGGTTGCTTATTTATTCATTTTTGTGAAAATGGAGGATATTTCCCTCAATGTAGTGGGTCAATTTTACCAGATTATACAAATGCTGGTGTGTTTTGTTTTCATAGCATCATATGTGTGTGAGTGAATGTCTTTGATAGGGGACATAGTAGTGCATTTGTAGTTCTATGAGCATTTAAATATTTGTAAATCAAAATACACCTGATGACAGTTAGAATTTGAAGTATTGAGTATATTTACTGTATATTACAGTAATATATTCTGTATATGACCATATTATGGTGATCCTGGGGTCGTGATTGGTGGGACCCTTGAATATTGTTGCCCAGGGTACAACAAAGTGTTAATCTGGCCCTGCATGTGCCTGACGGACTGTGTCTTATTTATCTCTATTGGGTACATGATCATTTGAGAGGGTTTGTTTCAAGTACATTGACACACTGCATACTTGCTTATGAGCATGGACGAGGAATTATGTGTGAATGCAAACAGGCCCATTGGAGTACAGGAGTGTTAGCAGTGTTGTGAGTGTGCATGTCTGGGGCTCAGGAGGTCTGCAGCTGTATGACCCAGGTGCCACATGGCTCTCTCGCTTTGGCCCTGCTCTCTACAACCCCGCAGGCGGCACCTAGTCAAGAGGCTCTCATGGATTATCAATACATAAACACTAATCGTCTCATCAACTTCAATATCTGTTGACCTGACAAATAGACTGGAAATTCAGTCAACACAGTGGCATCATATTTCTTAAATATGCTTCTGGATTTCAGCAGATTTAGTTGCATTTGAACAGCTAAAATGAAACGATTTAAGGCCAGTTAATGGTGTGCAAAATTCACTCCCATTCATATTATTAGACTTTAGTCAGGGCAGGCACCGTAATGAATTAATAATGGATGAAAACGAAGTTGTAAGGGATAGACTTGCAGTCTTTACAATAGCACACACTGTATAAAGCTGCTAGATCACAGAATTTTCAAAACTCACAACTGAACATCAGTACAATCCACTTATCCCTCACAGCCTTGTTTTCATTCCTGTCAAAAAATACATTTGGCATTTCTTAATCTTTTTTTAATGTTAGTTAATAAAAATATTATTATTTGATTACAGTGAATTAACTCATTTTGACAGATACAACTTGATTTTAATAAATATATTAGTAAAGGTGAAATGTATATTTCCTTAGATTAATAAATGATGTTCATGTTAATTATTGTTAATGAATGAAACGGAAATGGAACAAAATCACTTGATGCACTTGAATCACATGATTTATACAGCTTAATTTCTTATGGAAATTCATAATTATTTATGTTTAGGCAAATCAGTGGTTAATTAGTATGAATTTGTACAGTTGCATTCATACATTTTGCACTGACAGTTAGGTTTGGGGTGGACCTTGGTTAACTGCTAACTGGACAGCCTACAAGTTTAGAGGTCTAGATTTTTTATTATCTAGAAAAAGATATCACAATATTCTACTGTATAACCAAACCTTACGATATTAAATCAGTACAGAATAAATACTGTAACCTAACATGGAAACTAAAAAAAACTGCTTTCGTGTGTGGTGTGAAACGTGGGTTTATAAAGAAGGAAAAGAAAAACCTTTTACCTAGTAATTTACACTATACTGAACAAAGCATTCAAATTTGCACAGGAAGATACCTTGAAAAAACCTGCATTGGTAATTACCGCATAAGTAGTTTAATTACTCTAAATCAGCAGACTTTTATGCATGATAACATAACTTAACTTGCCTGGATTTGATAATGCGCTTGAGCATCTGCAACATTCCATAGGAGTGATTGACGGTTGTATAGCTACGTCAATGGCTTCTTTGTATCTTTCCTCTTTCTTTCTTCTTTTTTATGTGCAGGTTCATTGGAGAGCCATCTAATTCGAAATTGGGGATCCTCAATTATGCAATATGTCATTTACATATGCTAATTAGTATCATATTAATTATCTTTAAATTGGGTAATTAGGCAATCTCAATTAAGACATTGTTAATTACACTAAATGCACAGGAAAGGTGTTTGAAGTTTTTTTTGCCCTCCTAGTGCCTCATCTCCCTTCATGAGTGTGTGTGTGTACACGTGTGTATGTGTGTGTGAGAGAAGAGACTGGGCTCGCTGCCACATCTGAATCGGGCCTTGCCAGCACAGCACGTTTAATAATTTAGGCGTCCCACATCATATAAGGGATGCACCCACAGCTTTCATGATTACCAAGCATATGGTTTGGTAATGAAGCTGCTGCTTGTAAAATAGTAATGACAGTGGAGAGAGAGACACAACAGCTTCTTAATTTCATTTTAGCCATGCAGCGAATGCATTATACAGGCTTGTTTGGATTTTGTGTGTAGTGAAGCTGCCATTGAGAAGATCCTGTTTGCCTTGTGCTTTATGAGCAAGGCCAACAAAACGCTGGCAGTGATTCAGGGGCACTAGAGCAGCAACAGAAGCTGAGGCATTTGGGAGGGTTTCTCCACCGCAGCATAGTCTGTCTGGGAAGAACGTACAGACAATCGGATTTCACTGCAAGTTTATGTGCTTTATTATGTGGTTCATTTAAATAGATAATTTAATGGTGTGCTGCAGCTTGTTGAGATTACGCAGTGATACTTTTTGGGGTTTTAGTTTTTATACAGTGGCAAAGACGTGCATGTACTAAGGACTGACCTTTACAAAACCATTTGTTCTTAACACACTCTTATGGCAATTCATAACTATTTTGCATTTTGTGTTGTTGGTAAATTTTTATAAACTTGAACATTCCCATTTTCACATTTTTATATACAGTCTGCTTAAGCCTCACTAATGGTTATATTTTCTCACAAGATCAGGTTGGCTGTTTTAGTACCAATAAACTTTACTTAAATATGTGAAAGTACAGACTCCACTGCCAATGTCGACAACAGGACATGATGTCACTCTTGGGCTTCTGTTAATAATTAATAAGTAACAAATTGAATTTGCTATTTTTCTTATGATCAAATTCTGAATCAAAAGTCAGAGCTCACCAAAATTATTTTTGTCTTAAAAAAAAAAGAAGAAGAAGAAAAAAAAAAAGAATTCATTAAAGGTGCTGTAGGGAACTTTTGTAAAAAAATATTTTTTACATATTTATTAAACCTGTCATTCTGTCCTGACAGTAGAATATGAGACAGATAATCTGTGAAAAAATCAAGCTCCTCTGGCTCCTCCCAGTGGTCCTATTGCCATTTGCAGAAACTCCATCGCTCCCCGTAAAAAATAACCAATCAGAGCTGCGGTCCGTAACTTTGTTTGTGTTCAAAATGTAGAAAAATGTATATAATAAGCGAGTACACCATGAATCCATTTTCCAAACCGTGTTTTTGGCTTGTCCTGAATCACTTGGGTGCACCTATAATAAGTGTTTATGTTCGGACTATTTTAGATTGCTTCGGGGATACCGCGGCGGAGTAACCCAGTACCTTTGTGATTCTTCATAGACATAAACAGAGAGAAAGTAGTTCCGGCTACAATGTTCTTCCGCAAGACGCAAGCAGTTCTGTTTATTAACCGCTAGAGCGTCAAAAGTTCCCTACCGCAGCTTTAATTTACATGTGCTTGTGTTTCTTTTTACCATGTCAATGGAAATAAATGGAGCACAATGTCCTGTGTGCCTGGCCCTTGACCTATGATCTTGATCTTTCTTATACCAGGATGCACTGAATGGCGCGGGATTGATTAATGTGACAGGTTAGGAGCTGAACATTTCTTGAAGGAGGTCAGTAATATGTGATTCTCTAAGGCATTTCCGGCCCACTTCCTCCGCTTAGTGAGGAAGATGAGGGCACAGCAGGAGGTCCATCTCTACCACCAACCTCAGAAAAACAGAGAAGAATGTTTAACACACACATTTCCTGGCATCTTTTGACGTTTTCACGCAGCTACATCATGCTATACAGTGTTTGAAACCGAATGAGCTATGTAGATGCTAAATAATTTAAAGGTTCTGCACACCCTGTACACATAATATCTGGAATATATACTCTCCTACTGTGAGCCTAGCATGAACCTCAATGGCTGCTCTGTTAGAGAAGGGAGAACTATCTAACAATGTAGCCATTGTAAAGTGCAACCTGGAGAAGTAATAATATTAATCCAGTATTATATTTCCTCTCCACCAGGGAGTGAAACACAGGGCGGCGAGTGGCACGCTTCTCCATGTATGCAAGACAATGTGGTTCACAGCTGTACTCACTCCCACTGAACCTGTGGAAAAACTGTTAGGCCGCTCTGTCACACATGAGCTCTGATACTTAACCTAGTGTGCTGCCTGCTCAGTGTTGCCAGATTGGAAAAGTCCAAGTATCGTACCAGAAGCTCAAAATAATCATATTTGGAAGAATATTATTTTACACGAGTCAATTGTACAGAATACAGCTATTTATAGACCAATGACTTTTTGATACAACCTTCAAAATACCACAGCATAAAAAACAAGGCATACCTTAGTGGGAAGGTCCAAACTCCAGTCACTGTCGTTGGAAGCCCGTGTGTTGCCAGATGTTGAGGGGGTCCTTTTGTAGTACAAATTTTAATATAGTTCTCGTTGGCTTAAAACCATGGCATCCTCCTGCATTATTAACACACTCTGGTGTGCACAAACCCATTTAGGGTGTCTGTAATGAGCTGATTTTGTGGCTTTGTTTTGATATTTTGTTTTCACATACAGTAACTCTCTCATTTGTCACAAATCCAAATGCATCGCAGCACATTTCAGATAATAAAAAATGTAATATATTCCATAAAATACGGTAACCAATTACTATAATGAAATATATAGTGTATATTATATGACTAAATGATAGTCAGCAATTCTATTGCATTGACCACCATCTTGGATTTATTGGAATTTTTAAAATCCCAGAATGTAGTAAAAGTTTCCCTCTAGCTGTGTCTTCTCTTCTAAAGATGCATGTGTTGATCCCTTGGAATTTGATAAAAAATAATGTATCTTAGAAGGCAGTATAATTATGTTTTCTGATGTTTGTAACAGTTTTTCTATCAGGTGCAATGATACCTTAAAATACAGCCTCGACAGGGAGCTCACTAGGTTTTGTAACCGCAATATCCTAAAGACATCACCACACCAAGAAAGAAAGTGAGAGAGAAAGGGAAAAACAAGAAAGAAGAAGACCTGGCTGAAATGGTCAGGAAAGATATTGAAGAAAAACACAGAAAAACAGACAGAGGAAGAAAAAGCTTTGGCTTCTTTCATGTGGAAATAGATGGAGAAATATGCTGTATTAATGATGAGCTGTTGAAATAGAAATAAAGTTCACAGGAAAGGTCCGACTGACTTTGTTGCCTTGGTGATTGTAACTAAATATGACTTAAAATACTGGATGGATGTAGAATAGGTGCCAATGTCAGACAACAAAAGCATGGGCTTTTATACTGTCCACTAGGGGGAGCTGTGGTATTCCTTTTAAAGCCATTATAAAGAACATAAGTATATGTGTGAAAGCACATTGTGTTTCTATAACCAATACATTAGCCTGTAAATTTACAAACATACATGGATGGCATGAAATATTTTTGTGAATCTGCCATGTCCAGCAACATAACATGCCATACTCCATTTATAACAACTGTAAACAAAACCTCTTTTTTCACGCATGACATTTTTGGTGTCTTCATATATTAATTAAATGGAATATTGGGACAAAAAAGTTATTAAATATAGTGAAGATTAACACAGAAATAAAGTAGGCTACGTGTTCCCTCATTCAAAATCTGGAGTCTGGTAAAAAAAAAAAAAAAAATGTTATTAATCAACTACTCATTTTGTGAGAAGATCCTGACAGTATCTAAACAATAGTGTTGTTTCATTTCTCCTTGCAACATTTGTTTCTATGCAAACATCATGTCCTTCTAGGTAGGATCTGTTGCCTTTACTCTTCCTCTGAGTGACTGACTTCATACTGTTTTGCTCCATTGGGAGAGGGTGGAGCAGATTCCTCACCTCTCCCCTCTTATCTGGTCTCATCTGGTTGGGATCTCAAAAAAAAAAAAAAAAAAAGCCTTACTGTGAGGTGATAATATTTTTCTGCTAGTAGACATGCTGAACTGGACTAGTTGTCATAACTTGTGATAATAGGGAATGAAGGGAGTAAGTGTGATGTTGTACATATTTAACTGTGGCCCAGTAGATATTCATATTAATGGTTATTCTTATATTAGTATATCTGATACTACAAATTCTGAATATACTGTATAGCAGCAGTATACTGAGTAAAAGGTTTGGGTTTTAGACCAGCAGCTCCGGCAACTCAAGATGAGCCAATATTTTACTGCAGCTTTCATCACAAGTTGATTCATTTTATACAATACAGAATGCCAGAATGTGTTCATGGTGATTCAGTCAAACAGGTTTGTATATACCTCACAATCTTTTAATTATAGCCGTGGCCTTTTATTCTCACATCCTGTTGGCTTATTGTTTGAATATAAAGAACAGATGATTTGTATGGACAATATGCTTCACAGTCTGTTTGTAAAAAGAGGGAAGTCTGACTTCAAACAGAATTAATAACTTTGGACTCTTTTCTGCAGTGCGTGTCAATAATTTGCAGGACTACACATGCTTATTTAATCGTTTGTTTTGTCTGGCATAGTTCAGATTTAATAAGTTACTCAATTCTATGTCATTCCCAAATATAATACAACCACTATTAAATAAGCAATGATTTGAACAGGGAATGTCTTGCAGTTAATGCAGTGACTAACCAAGTAGTCTTTAATATAATTAATATTTTTTTTTAATTGTGCATCTTAATTGTGCTATTTATATGATTTTTTTTTAAAGAATAATTTATTTAGTTTTATTATAAAAAAAACTTGAGTACTGTTCAGTTTTATATTTGACAAAAAAAAATCAACTAATAAATTACAGAATTTGATTAAGGCAACCGATCATTTGTGTATATGGGTATATTTATATGTGTGTGTGTGTTTACTTCATACATGAAATATACTTATACCCCAACACTATTTAGTACTATTGTATTTACAATAAAAAATACCAATGAAATTAATTTCATATTCAATATCCAAATATTTTTTTGACATATTTTCAGTTAACAACAACAACAACAAAATCCTCCAAAGGGTACTTCCAATAAAAGCAATAAAAAATTATGAATTTTTATTTGAAGTCTTGCCTAATAAAAAGTCTAATAAAGAATAATAATGGTAACTAAACCATGTTGGATCAAATTTACCTAGGCTTGTATCACTGTAGCTCCCATTTACTGTAAGTATTATCAGATTTTCTGGGGTAAATCAAGAATCATGGGCCATTAAGAAACTAATGCCACGTCGCTCTCACACTCTCTCCATGCATTTTAATGTCAGCATTACACTATTTTGCACAGGGAGTTCATGGCCTGTTGTTTTCGGCAAACAGGAGCTCCATCAAAGGCTACGACACACAGTCCTACACACAGTGTGTTCCTCAACATGGCTCTTATCATAGAAAACATGAATGTGTGTGCATGTGTTTGTGACTGGTGTCAGCCAGCAGATCCAGTGCCAGTCCCACTGTGTCTGCTCGTCTGTGGACATGGCTTATTTTGCATGGCAACTCACAAGCCACACTTCACAGGGACTTCATAATAACACCCCCTGCTGAGGTGACAGCCTGATTGGATTTCTGAAGGAGTCGCTTGCATGAATTTGCATACTAATTTACATTTTTCTCCCGTCTCCCCTTCTTCCTTGACTCTCCCCTTTCTTTAACTCTCATTAAATGATGAGAGCATCATCCATCCGTGACACATGAACTCGACATTGCTCAAAATAATTCAACCAAGCGGCAGAAAACGGTTTTCAGATTCACAATGCGGCACATTCAAACCACACAAGTGATACCTAAGGCAAAATCATATGGCTGCGTTATTATTCTGTTTTGAATTGAGTATGTGTGGTGCGTGTGTTTTACGACTCAAAAGAGTAAAGAGGATTTCTGTCAGAGCACAAAGATGAGAGCTGCTCCAGCTGAGAACACGTCAAGTCGGCAAAATAAGCCTCCCTGGAGAGTAGACACCAGGCACGGCAGGAACAGCAGTGGCAGATGTGCCCCACTATAATGCAGTATATAGGGCAAGCACACACACACACTCCTAAATGCCCTCTGCCCTTCATTACACACACACTCAAACACACCCACGGACCAAGACACACAAAACTGAAGCGGATGTAACCAGATGTTGCTCTTACATCCCGTGTTACTCAGGCGGTTGTTTTTTTTTTTTTTACTCCTACACATGTGTAGCTTTGCCACAGTTTTAATTATATGGTATAAAAAGAGCTCATAGTCTCTGCTGGATGCAAGCGATTGGAAGGAGACCACACAGAATCAAACTGCAGGATTGTTTGTGCAAGTGCCAGTGTTATATACAAATGGCTCAGTGCGTCAAGTGGCAGAGAAAAGCAGTGTTGGTGGAGTGCCAATGTCTTTCATAGCATTAGGTTATGAAACAAAGCGGTCTAGTCAGGTGTGCGACACAGTGAGAAATTAACTAGTTTTACCTCAGGCGCGGGGATAAAAGAGGACCTCAGACTAATGATTTAATTTAGACATTTAATTAGTTTAATGCATATTATGGTGGCTTCTGCCCTGCAAATCTCCACAGAACAGAACAGAGGTGGACAGATGCTCTCGCCTTAGTCTACGTGACTGACAGAACCAAGGCTCTGGAATAAAATATGGATACATCCATGCCCCTCTGCCTCGGAGAGAACTGTTTCAAAGGCACTGAAGGCTTCTGAAATGTTCATGAGGAGAGCTCACTTCTCTGACAGTCCTTGGCTCGACTTTCTCCCAATAAACACAAAATAGCACTTAGGTCAGGTAGCTGCTAACGTACACATAGCATACATTAGAAAAAAGGCAGTTTTTTTAAGTAATGTCTGAAAGTGTGTGGGTTTAGCTTTTAAAGGGGTCATGAACTGAGAAATCAAAATTCCCTTGATCTTTTGACATGTAAGAGGTCATTGTACTATAAAAACATCCTGTAAGTTTCAGAACTCAAAACTTTCTCATTAGTCTGAAAACAGCTTATGTTGAGGTTATATAACACAGGTTGTGCAGTGCGCCACGTTATGATGTAATAGTGTTGCTAAACCCTGCCTCTGCAGAATAACATCACCTCCTGCTTCTACAGCACTGCCTGTTTAGCCCCGCCCACTGGTCTATGCTGAAACCAAAAGATAAAGATGCTCCAATAACAAGAAGACAGTGTGCAGTGCCAAGTTGTAGAAAAACACAGTCTTTGAAATTAATTTTATTTTTAATGAAGTTTCAGATCATGCCAATAAGAACATGGTCCTTTGTTCTCTTCATTTTACCATGGATTCTTTTACAAAGAAGGCACAATTCAACACAGGATTTTCAGAAAGATTGAAAAACGATGTTGTGTCAAATAAATTGAATCCAACAGTAATGTCGCACCAAACAAATGTTAGTAACTGTTTTTGTTATGTGGTCACAATTGCTTTGTCTGTTACTACAGATCGTTTGATATGCATTGAGTATTTATGTATTTTTAACATGCATCACTCTATCTTTGAAGGATGTCAGCTGTCAAACATACACAACTGTTAGCCAATCATAGCAGTGGGCATGTACTTCCAAGTCTACAATCTACATGCTTATCAATGATTTATAATGTATTTGTAAATTATTATTGTTAGTTATTAGTCTTTATGAACACCTTTATAAACACTTTATAAAGGGAGCCTTAATGTAAAGTGTTACCATTATTTTTGGTATTTGGAATAAATTTTAAACTATATAAAATATAAAAAGTTGTAACTTTAGCAATAAAAACTGGGCAACGAACTGAAATAAGTTTAGCTGAAGTACTAAATTACTTAAACTGGAAAAAAAAACTATATAGAAAACTGTAATTAAAATGAAAAAGCAAACTGAAAATGAGTACAAAAAGAAAATACATTGTGAAAAATATGTTGCAGGCACCTAATCATGTTTATTATATATATATATATATATATATATATATATATATATATATATATATATATATATATATATATATATATATATATATATATATATACATGCACTTCTTGCATATATGTGTCCTGTGTTTCACATTGCGCATGCGCAGAACGCCTACATGCAATGCAGCGAAGATTACCGCGGTTTGAAAAGCATATGCATTTTTACTGTCGCTTGAAGCCTTCAGAACGTGAAAATATCGATCCTAAAGTATTGTGCCAGAGCAAATGAACACCTCCCAAAAACAAGAGTGCCCAGAGTGCAGAGGGCGAATGTTTGTGTTTCTGAGTTCATTCTTTCGAGTTTCTCTATGCATAATTCAATAGATATGTGGCTATATTTAACCACTGGTTCACCTAAAACTCTTACACTATCTGTAGTTAAATGGCATGGTTTGATATAGTGCTCAGGTAAATTTGATTAAGTAAATGTTAAACTTTTGAAATTCAGAAAACACATATTGATGAATCAATACATGAAAATTATGTATCTGTGTCCTGTTATTTATCTTTTGGTATGCATTTCAGAAAGAAAAAATGGTTAGGATTCAGGTGTAACTGCAAATAGTGATGAATCCTGATTAATCCACTGAAAATTCTGATTAATTTGATTAAAAATTTAAATCATTTGACAGCCCTAATATATATATATATATATATATATATATATATATATATATATATATATATATATATATATATATATATATATATATATAAATTTAAACAAAAAAAAAAAACATTTATTTGTGTAGTCATTTTCAGCAGCAGTGACTTCATTGACTTTTGTTGCTTTCATAATGATATTTTCTATTCAGTACTCCTATGCCTCCCACTTGTATTCATTTTTATTTATTTTTTGCATTACTACATTAAGAAATTGATTAGCATGTTCATTAAACATTTTTATTGGTAGGGTCTGTTGACCCTAGTGATTTCAGGTTTTACTGTCCTTAATAGGTCTTTTGATCCCTTAGGTGTAGGCAAAACCTGATCCATGGATACATTTTTGCTTTTAGATGAACCCACTGTAGAGCAGAGAAAGAAAGAAAGCTAGAAGAGCACCAAACAAGAGCCCCTGGAGACCACATGTCTACTGTTGCGCTTGTTGTGTGCTGGGAGAGATGTGATATTGACAGTGATAGCCTCGCTGGTCTCTCTTTTGTAAAGTGGTCATTGCAGGTGATGGATTCACTTCTAATGGAGTGCTGCTCCCTCAGAGAGATAGCGTTTACCCAGTGCTCTGCCACCCACAGAAAGCACCCGTACACTTCTTGCACATTAATAATTGCCCACTAGGGACTGATTTTGCTGTAGATACCCAAGTGTGTAACCCTCCCTCCCCAACCACCCTTCACCCCTCTAGGGAAAGGAGAAGGGAGGAGGTGCGTGGGCCCAGTGTCAGCGCGTTAAAGGCACTTTCAGGTCTGTATTTTCTCTTTCTCCACCTCTGATATTCTTTCATACAGCATTTCATAGAAATTCCATTGATTTCACCAGTGTGTGTGTGTGTTTGTTTTTAGGAGAGTGCAATGCCCTTGGCTTTAAACAATAAGCAGAGAAAGAAAGAGAGGCAGGGAGATATCTTTATTGTCCTCTTCTTATTGTCATTGTGTAGCTACCATGAGAAACCAGTTGAACGGTAGCCTTCACATAACACAGAAATCAGAAGGGGGCAGTTTGATTGGACGTGACAAGGACATGTTTCAGCTCGGAACGTAACAAATTTGATAACAGACACGTTTTCCATTTATTCATTCAACATCTAGATCAGAAATAATGGTGAGTGTGTGTAAAGAATCACGTCATAAATATTATGTCATCTGCTGATGGCTCCCAAAAAGCATTGTATTCTCCATCCATAAAACAGCCACGGGACAGATTAATCATTCATTTGGGCTGAAGCCACCTGCCCACCCCTCAGGAGATACTCGGGACACATTTATAGAGTCTATTTAGTTTAATTAGCCCCCTAGATGTTTTTTCATTTACAATCAATTATGAAAAAAAAGTCTCAATTCTGAGAAAAAAAGTCACAAATAGAAACATCTTTTTCATTTTATGAAATAATACCGTAATACCGACCACATTAATGGCAATAATATCATGAGATTTACTGTAAATAATTATTTGAAACTTTTGACAGCTCTAGTTCTAATGGTTTTGACATAAGTTTGTAGAGTTGACGATAGTTTCTAGAGAGAAGTTTTCTTGCTCTCCGTCTGCCTCTCTCTCTGCCTCTGTCTCTCTCTCTCTTGTTCTGTCTGACGCAGCTGACATCTCAACACTTCCTCTGTGCCTTCTGTCTTATGTTATCTGTCAGTCTGCCAATAGCAGCACATGTTCAGTTAGTGAAGCTTTGCTCGACATTAAACAATTAACTGGGCTTTGTTGTCCTTCATCCCCCGAAAACACATGTACTTCGCTGCAGTTCACCCAAAGCTGATAAACTTTCTGTCATTACAAATATTACAGTTTGAGACAGTGCCAGCATGTATGAGTCTCTCGACAGCACATAGCTCCGATTAGCTTTGGGCGAATGAAATGCACAGTATCTGTGACTCAGTAGGGATTAAAAGAGGCTCTATTTTTAAACTATGGAGGCTGCGAGTTGGACTTGGCCTGAGTGAATCCTGAGCGGGCTAGTGTTAGTCTGCTGAATTTTAATGGGGATGCTGACAGTGTTGAAGGTGGAGAATTGTGTGACAGTGCTGCAAGGAAAGAGCCTTGGGCAGCTTAGCTGATGGTGAAAGAAAGAGAGGTAGAGAAAAAAAGAGACATCTCCATGTGTCCTCTTGGCACTGCTTGATCATACCACAGATACATTCTCATACACAATTTTACAATAAAAAATCAGTTTGGGGTCTGTAATCTTTTTTTTTTTTTTTTTTTTTTCTGGTCAGTTAGATTTTACATTTTTGAAAAGAAGTCTTTTACACTCACCAAGGCTGCTTTCATTTGACTTTTAACACATTAATATTGTTAAATATCATTACAATTTAAAATGTGAAAATGTTTTAAAATGTAATTTATTTCTGTGATCAAAGCTGAATTTTCAGCATCATTTCTCCAGTCTTCAGTGTCACACAATCCTTCAAAAATCACTCTAAAAATATGCATTTTCTTTTTCAAATAGGAATATTTGTACTGTAGCTTTATCTCTTTACTATCACTTTTGATCAATTTAATGCATCCTTGATGAATAAAAGATTTTATTTTTTATCTTACTGACCCAACGTTTGATCAGTAGTATATCTTTGATAGTAAATATAATATGATATTTCTTATTACAAAGAAAATTTTCTGGATAAAATGCATTTTGTGATATGGATAACATTTTATGGATGCAACACATAGCTCATTCAAAGACAGAGCAACAGTACATTTCATGAATAGTGACATGCTAGCACAAAAGCTGTTTTTGTTCCATGAAATAAAGTACATTTCTCTTACAGTATGTGCCTGAAAAGGCACTAACTCCATGCCACTGAATTTTTTATTTTTGTGTAAATGCATTAAAGTAAAACTACCTGTTATGTCATGTTTTTAATTCAAGCAATTAAAAAGTGGTTATACGTAGCACCCAATTTCTCTGCTAAGTGTTTGCATAAAAGGACATTATGCCACCTAAAGATAGTACATCTGACACCGTTAGGCCTTTGAACTAGACTTGAGAGTGAGAGGCAGGGTAACACAGTAAAACTTCCACACAGACACATTTGCACTAATTGCCATTTGGAGCAGAGGCTCAGATGGAGACGTGAAACCAATAATATTTCAAAGGGTCACACAGAGCCTCTAGCCTCATTACATAGACACTGACAGGCTTATTTAACCCTTCTGTCACAATGATAGAATGAGAGAGAGACAGGGAGCACTTTTAGCAGGCAGACGGTCTGATGCATCTTGACTAGATAGACATTAAATTTGCATTGAGTTGGGTTTAAGTGGCTCTGCCTAAACACTCTCACTTATGTTCACATGAGAAATTTTACTGCCTTTTTAATATTTCTACAAAGAGTCTGTGAATTATTAACTGACAAAAATATTGCCAGAGCTGAAAGAGCGTGCTGCACAGGTACAGAGCTTATATATGATGAAATATGTAACGTGAGCTTTCACTATATGTATTATTACAGAGGCACTGAATAACCTGATGTGTGATTTTTATGATAAATTTCAGCAATAGGGTACAAGATATTGTGAAATATTGTAAAAATATATTTGTGGTTAAAAGGCATTGTTGAACACAACACACTGCAGATGATCTACTGAATTATTTCTGTTATTAAACCGATACTACACAATATATTGTTATATTAATTAAAAATTATTTAAATATAAGTAATGTAATTTTTTTAAATAAATAAATAAATAAAATAAAAAGAAAAAAGAAAAAAGGAAAAGAAACCATAAAAAAAAGATTTTATTTTAAACTATTTAACTAAAATATTTTTAGCTTGCTGCCAAGGCCACATTTCTTAAATTTAAAATTTCCTAAAGTTCAAGAACTAAAATAACTAAAACTAAATAAACTAAAACTAAAAACTGAAAGTTAAATAAAAACTATATAGACATATTTACAAAAAAGTACTAAAATTACTAAAACTTTAATTAACATAAAAAAAAGAAAATAAATCTAATTCAAAATATTAACAAAACCTATAATAGCATTTAAATGATAGTAAAATAACCCTGTATATTGTGTATTGTAGATAATCTGGATTAACCAGTCAGCATCCAGAACAAGATTTATCAATTTTATAATGGTAATTAATTAACAGTTAAGCCATATTTTTTGTAAGTTATCCTGTGACAGGTTCTGTTTTAGTTTAAATTTAGAGCTACTGTGGCCACAAAAAAAAACTGGGCAACTGATAAATGTGAGAAACAGAAGAGGAAGAAGGTTAAAATAAATCGAAAAAGACAGAGCAAAGTCCAGATGGCTCCTTTACCCACCCAAAGACAGCTCTGAATCCACACAGCTTCTGGTATACGATTGACTTTCAACAGGCCTCTACAGCTTTTTTTTTACTGCAACAGGCAGAGTAAAGCGATTGGTTTCGCCCTGCTGTAATGGCTGGCCATGAATGCTGAGTGTGATGGTGGGAGCCCATTAGAGCCTCAATGGCTGACAAGACACTTAGCACTCCCAGGAGCTCAAACGGCCCTTTTATCACCAGCCTAAGGCTGAGCTGAGGCCTGAGAACTGGTGGACAGCTGGGACTTTACCCAACCCACACACACACAAAACAGCACCTGCTTGGTATTACCCAAGAGCTGAGATTCCCAGTTTTGCCCTTGGCTGGCATGGAGACACAGAAGAGAGCATACTGGGAAGCAGCTGTGAGATTTGACAGCAGGGATTTGGGAGATATGGGGAAGAAAAGGCAGGAGCTTTGTAAAGATGATCAGAATCGTAATGTGTCGGTATGAAGTGCAGAAACAGAAGGACCGTGTTGACTGGAAGATTTGCTGAGTTTTTGTGAGGGCCTGGATTTGTTAGTGTTGCTTTGAAAATATAGTGACTTCGAAACATTATAAAGCACTCAAGTCACCATTACCTTCCAAATCGTTTGGAAATTAGCTTGAAAAAGGGGGTAAAATATTTATATTGGGATTGACTTTGGTGGAAATTATGCACATGTAAACATTGTGGGTAGTTTTCACAAAACTTCGCAGAGAGTGTCGAGACCTCAGTCTTTCCTCACCCAGCTCAAGGAGCACTTTGGGACGATATGCATTAGTCTTACTCAGGGTTGAACACCAATCTCATACAACCGCTTTTCTTTACTTCTTCACTCTGAAAGAGCACTACATGAGGTGCATAAATCCCTGCTTCAGAAGCCATGGGGTGTTTTACTGGGGCAGCGTGGTGGCTTTTATCAGGTTTTTGGACTGGCATATGGGAGGGAGATACTGTCAGCTGCTGCTGGTACAGTTGGAAAGTCAGGACATTTTATTGTGAACGTAAGTGGATGAATTGATAACAATTTACAATGAGGTTTCATTTGTTAACATTCGTTGACTACATTAGTTAACATAAACTAACAATGAATACTTCTAAAGCATTTATTAATCTTAGTTATTAATAAATTCATTATTAATATCTGTTAATAGATCTGAGGTAACATGGACTAATAAGTTACAGTTGATTTTTAAGTGACAACGTTACAAAAGATTAAAAAATAATGTAGCAATGAATTGCTAATTAAATGTGCAATATGGTACAAAATATAAATAAATTAAACAGGAAATTATGTTAAATACATAGTACCCCATGCAGACCCTCATGTGTGTTAAGGTCAACAAGACTTTTTAAAAGAAGAGCTTTTTATGACAATGCATGGTAAGTTTAGCCTGTAAAATGTCATGTTGTGTTTATGAATTAACAATTCATGATATTTGCTAAGTAATACTTTTACCTTGGAAAATATATTTAAAAACTGTTAATTAATAAAAATGTCCATAAATATCTCCATAAATTAGAATGTCGTGGAAAAGTTATTTCAGTAATTCAACTCAAATTGTGAAACTCATGTATTAAATAAATTCACTGCACAGGACTGAAGTAGTTTAAGTCTTTGGTTCTTTTAATTGTGATGATTTTGGCTCAAATTTAACAAAAAACCCACCAATTCAATATCTCAACAAATTAGAATATGGTGACATGCCAATCAGCTAATCAACTCAAAACAACTGCAAAGGTTTCCTGAGCCTTCAAAATGGTCTCTCGGTTGATGCTGAAAGATGCTGATTTCATTTTCCATCAGGATTTGGCACCTGCCCACACTAAAAAGTACCAAAAGTTGGTTAAATGACCATGGGTGGTCATTTACAACCACAATTCAGTCTGTGTCCATTGAATTTAATTAATACATGAGTTTCACAATTTGAGTTGAATTACTGAAATAATTTTTCCATGACATATGTATTCAATATTAATCTTTTTTAGTTGTTTATACCTCATGACTGTCATAAAAATGAAACCCTTCATGTAAATGGATTTTAAAACTGTATAAAACTAACATAAACTATATCTTTAAAGTATTTTTTGTGAGACAATTTGTGGTCTGTACATATATGGTGTCTGTATTTCATAACTGATATGACTTATAAAATGTGAGTACAGATCATTAGTGTAGCAATTTATATATAAAAAAAAATCATATTGTTTAACATTAGCTCCTTGGTAATGGCAAACAATGGTTAAGACTAACAACAATGGACTCTACCATTTTAATTGAATTAGTTTAGCTTGTAAAATGAGGGAGTACAATAATGAGAGATATAATGATGGCCTTTCTGTCATTCCAAATACCATTGTGTCCTTCATCCACGGATTGACCAAAAGAAGAAAAGCGTCCACATTTGCAGTACAACTGAGTTGACACAGACTGAGAAAATGGATTCAGGATCATCCCATCCACTGCCTGGCAGAAAAGAAGCGCCGGAGAAACTGCCTTTGACATCAGCACCAACTTCAACTTTCTTTGAGAAGTTATATGACATATAACTTTTTTTTTTTTTCATCCATTTCTGCACATAAAGAAATAGGCGAATGAGGAACTTGTTGGAGCTGTTTTCAGCTAGAGGTGTGATAAAAGGCTTTGCTTTTGTGCTGCCGGGTTCAGTTTCATTTGGTCAATTGAATGCTTAAAACGAGAAGAAAAAAACTTTTACTAATTGACAATGCCAATGCAATTCAGTAGCTATTATAAGAGCTCCAGGATGAAAAGCCTATTAAGAAGCGTTTGTCTAATGCCTCTATTCACTGACTCTGCAGTAGCTCTTTCACGGGAACTACATTTGCTGATTTCTTTCTTTCTATCTCATTTTCAAAGCTTGGAATTTGCCACTGCACTATAACAAATTAAGTCTTTAGTTTGGGTGTGACTGAATAGAAAACGTACTCGGTTACGAACGTAACCTCGGTTCCCTGAGATACGGAACGAGTACTGCGTATGGGGAAAAGCTCCTTTTTTCCTCGATACTGAAGCCTTTTTTCAATAACGCAGTGCAACTGCACTGCCATTGGTTTAATCTGTAAACTTTTTTAAACCAATGACAGCGCTGCGTAGCTGCGCGAGCCTGTGGCGATGCAGCGCGCCAAAGCCCGCCAGAATGGGCGGGGCGAATGGCTATATAAGCAGGCAATCGCCAGAGGAAATCAGGTCATACGACTGAAGCGACGACACTGAACCCGCAGCCTCGTGGCACGGCATATAACGCAGTACTCGTTCCGTATCTCAGGGAACCGAGGTTACGTTCGTAACCGAGTACGTTCCCTTTCGATACTTCACTCATACTGCGTATGGGGAACGAATTCAACCGCGCCGTGCCACGGTAGGGAACGACAAGACTTAACTTGAACACCCTGGGGTCCAGAGGATAAGTGAGAGGGCCGGAGCCATCGAACCCTTGACGCTACACTGCTGAGAGGGAGCTAGCTCCCTGGAGGTGGTATGATGACAGAGTCTGCTAGAGGCTGTCGTATCAAACCGAAAGAACCCGAGCATGCAAGGTCGGGATATCCAAGTTATAGAACCTGACAAAAGTGGACGGCGAGGACCAGCCGGCCGCCTCACAGATGTCCTTGATAGAGACACCACTAGACCAGGCCCATGAAGAGGCCATCCCTCTAGTAGAGTGGGCTCTAACTCCTATGGGGCACTCAAGGCCCATAGAGGAGTAACATAGAGCGATAGCTTCAACTATCCAACGCGAGAGGCGTTGCTTTGAGACCGAAGACCCTTTGGTGCGGTCACCAAAGCAGACAAAAAGCTGGTCAGATTGCCTGAACGGCTGAGACCGCTCAATGTAAATTCTCAAAGCCCTCACTGGGCAGAGTAAATCCAGCTCCCGCTCACCTGACAACGGAGGCAGAGCTGAGAGGGAAATTACCTGTGCTCTGAATGGCGTCGAGAGCACTTTAGGTACGTAGCCATGCCTGGGTTTTAAAATGACCTTAGAGTCATTGGGCCCAAACTCAAGGCATGCAGGGCTCACCGAGAGGGCCTGCAAATCGCCAACACGCTTGACCGATGCTAGAGCAAGTAGCAGAGCGGTTTTGAGCGTTAGGGGCCGAAGGTCAGCTGACCGCAGCGGTTCAAAGGGAGGTCCTTTGAGTGCTCCAAGGACCGTGTGAAGGTCCCAAGTGGGAACGGTAAGAGGGCGTGGGGGCTTCAACCGCCTAGCACCTCTCAGGAAATGCACAATGAGGCTGTGTCGACCCACTGATTGGCCAGCAATAGGAGCATGAAATGCTGCAATGGCTGCTACGTACACTTTGAGTGTGGAAGGGGTGAGACCCTTTTCTAGACGCTCCTGGAGAAATGACAGTATCGGAGATACATCACACTCAACAGGGTCTTTGTTTTGTGCTAAGCACCAGTCAACAAAGACTGACCATTTTTGGGCATAGAGGCGTCTTGTAGACGGGGCTCTTGCCTGAGCAATGGTGTGTAGTACGTCCCCGGGGAGGCTCAGAGGCTCCCATCGAGGGACCATACATGCAGAGCCCAGAGTTCTGGCTGTGGATGCCAGATTGTCCTGTTCGCCTGAGAGAGGAGGTCCCGCCTCAGGGGGATCGGCCATGGGGCTTTCATGGAAAGCCTGAAAAGCTCAGAGGACCAAACTTGGGTCCTCCAGAGTGGGGCCACTAGGAGGACTCTGTGTCTGTCTTCCCTGACTCGTCTGATGACCTGAGGGATCAGAGCAATCGGGGGGAAAGCATAAAGAAGGAGGCTGGGCCAGTTGTGGGCCAGTGCATCTGTTTCCTTTGAAAAATAAGTTGGGCAATGAGAGTTGCTTTCTGAGGCGAAGAGGTCGACCTCTGCCTTCCCGAAAATCTCCCAGATTTTGAGAACTGTCTGGGGATGGAGCATCCACTCGTCCGAGGGGACATTGCTCCGTGAAAGCATGTCTGCTCCCAGATTCGTCTTGCCAGGTATGTGTGTCGCCTTGAGCGATCGCAACCTGGGTAATGCCCATTCCAAGAGGCGCTTTGCCAGTGCGCAGAGGCGGCTGGACGAAAGGCCGCCTTGGTGATTTATGTAGGACACCACTGTCATGCTGTCCGACTGGACTAGGATGTGGCGCCCTTCCAAGATTGCCTGAAAGGATTGAAGGGCTCGTTCCACTGCCAGCATCTCGAGGCAGTTGATATGAAGATGGCTTTCTTCGTGCGACCACAAGCCGAAGGCTGGTCTGCCCTCGCACAGAGCACCCCAACCCAGGTTGGACGCATCTGTTGAGAGTACCGTCCTTCTGGAAACCGCCTGTAGGGGTACTCCACGACTGAACCAAACAGGGTTCATCCAAGGCTCCAGGGCTGCTAGACAGGCCTGGTTGACCCTGATGCGAAAGCGGCCGTGCCGCCAAGCATGAGGTGGGACCCGGAGTTTCAGCCAGTACTGCAAGGGCCGCATTCGTAGGAGGCCGAGCTGTAAAACTGGGGAGGCGGAAGCCATCAGCCCTAGCATCCTCTGAAAGAACTTCAGAGGGAAACAGGCTTTGTTCTTGACAGAGGCCGCGAGCTGCTGAAGTACAAGAGCGCGCTCTGGTGATATGACCGCCCTCATATTGACGGAGTCGAAAACTGCTCCCAGGAACGTAATACGTTGGCTGGGGAGCAGTGAGCTCTTGGCGAAATTGACCCTGAGTCCTAGGCACTGTAAGTGGCTCAGGAGCATGGATCTGTTGTGGTCTAGCTCGGTTCGTGACTGGGCTAGAATGAGCCAGTCGTCGAGATAGTTCAGAATGCGAATTCCCATCTGTCTCAGAGGGGAGAGCGCCTCGTTCATGCACTTCGTGAAAGTGCGGGGAGCTAGAGACAGCCCAAAGGGAAGGACTGTATATTGGTAAGCCACACCCTCGAACGCGAACCTCAAGAATCGTCTGTGATGGGGGGCTATCTGGATGTGAAAGTAAGCATCTTTCAGGTCCAGCGAGAAGAACCAGTCCTCGGGGCAAATCTGCGTGAGGATCTGCTTCAGTGTCAACATCTTGAACTTCCGTTTCATGAGAGAAAGGTTCAGATGTCTGAGGTCTAAGATGGGTCTGAGACCGCCATCTTTCTTGGGGACAAGGAAATAACGGCTGTAGAACCCCGACCCGCTGTCTGAGGGAGGAACTATCTCTATGGCTCCCTTCCTTAACAGCGTCATCACTTCGGTGCGGAGGACCTGAGCATCGTCCGGCTCTACCGAGGTGGGAATCACTCCGCGAAAACGCGGGGGTCTTCGGGCGAACTGCAGTGAGTATCCGTGTTTTATTATCCCCAACACCCACTTGGACACTCCGGGGATGGCCTGCCAGGCCTCGGCCCGCGTGACAAGGGGCTGGATAGTGTCGGATGGCAGACCGCTGATCAGGGGCCTGAACACCGACGAGTGTGGAAGAGGAAAAGTGCTCTCTTTTTGAAAATGTGAAATATTTATTGTGTTTGCCATAACAACGGCGCTTTGCGTGGACGCAACAACAGTGGGCCCAGGTCGCACAGCAGACAGGCGAGAGAGCTTCTGGGGTGGTCCGGCCGCAGCGGGACTTTGCCCCTTCCTCTTTCTTCCCCAACGATCAGGAGGATTTAGAGGGCGTCGGGTCCAGCACAATCCTTTGCCGGGGGCCCTGACGTCTAGGCGGTTTTGCGCGCCTAGTGGGGCGAGCTGGGTGCTGCTCCTTAGGGGGTGCCGCCTGGGGGGTAGAAGGGGCAGGTTTGCTCTGGTGCTGAGTCGGCGCAGTCCTGGGGCGACTCGGGGCAGAGGTGGAGCGCTTGGGCAGGAAGTGTCGCATGGCTTGGGACGACTTCTGTGCTGCAGTGAAGCGTTCTGTAAACCCTTCTACCGCTGGTCCGAAGAGGCCGCATGGAGAGACTGGGGCATCGAGAAAGGCCACTTTGTCGCTCTCCTTAATCTCTGTTAGGTTGAGCCAGAGGTGGCGCTCCAGCACAACCAGGTTGGCCATGGATCGTCCGATGGCCTGGGCCGTGGCTTTCGTGGCGCGCAGAGCCAAATCAGTGGCGCTGCGGAGGTCACGGAAAGCAGGTTCACTACAGCTAGACTCATCCAGGGAACGGAGAAGCTTTGCCTGGAACACCTGCAATATGGCCATGGTGTGCAGAGATGAAGCGGCTTGGCCCGCAGAAGTGTAGGCCCTGCCAGCCATGGCAGAGGTCGTCCTGCATGGCTTGGAAGGAAGGGCTCTCTTATTTTTCCACCCCACAGCCGCGGGGGGACAGAGGTGAGCAGCCACGGCCTCATCCAGGGGCGGCAATTGCTCATAGCCCTTCTCCTGAGAGCCATCTACTGAGCTGAGAGCTGCAGAGGAAGTGCGTAGGCGGGCCGAGTAGGGGGCGCGCCACGACTTTGTCAGCTCGTCATGAACCTCAGGGAAGAATGGGGCAGGTCGCTGGCGGGGGGCCTGGCGGCGTCCTGGCAGGTACCACTCGTCCAGCCTGCTGCGTGTCGGCTCTTCAGGGGGGGCCCACTCCAAATGGAGTTCCTCAACGGCCTTGGAGAGGATGCGGAGAAGCTCGGCATCCATCCCAGCTCTGGCGTCGATGGGCTCCAGTGACGGCAGGTGGGCGGGGTCAGAATCGCCGGCCCAGTCCTCCGTTTCAGAAGCCGCGAGTGACATGGAGTCGTCAAGCGGCTCGTCCTCCGATCCGCCAAAAGAGACGAGGTCGCTCGCTTCAGCCGAGGGACGCTGCTCTGGGCGTGAGACGAGGACAGGGGACGGCTCTCTCATTGGAGAGGGTGAGGCACGCGGGCGCTGAGCCGGCGTGAGCTCACCCAAATCCGGGCGCTGGGCCCCTCTTCCCCGCTGTCTTTTCCTGGCCGGCTCGCGGGAGGAAAAAGACGGGAGGGCGCGAGGGGCGGGATTACTTTCATTAAAGAAAGCAATCCGCGAGCGCAGAGAGGCGAGACTCATGCTTTCACAAAAGCAGCATGAAGTCTCAGTGAGTGCAGCCTCAGCATGGGGTTTACCCAGGCAGAAAACACACTCACCATGGCCGTCGTCCTCATGCAGAGGGGCTCTGCATGTGCCACAGCTGTGGCGCGGCATGGCCGTCGCCGTTAAAATTGCCTGCTTATATAGCCATTCGCCCCGCCCATTCTGGCGGGCTTTGGCGCGCTGCATCGCCACAGGCTCGCGCAGCTACGCAGCGCTGTCATTGGTTTAAAAAAGTTTACAGATTAAACCAATGGCAGTGCAGTTGCACTGCGTTATTGAAAAAAGGCTTCAGTATCGAGGAAAAAAGGAGCTTTTCCCCATACGCAGTATGAGTGAAGTATCGAAAGGGAACCTCGTTTAAAGATTGCTTCAACACATTTCATGCTAGTCATACTCTAAAATCTGTCACCTCTTTCACCCAGGCCAACATAAACACTCTCTTGATGCTTCCATTGAAGTTTTCACCTAAATTAACTTGAGGATGGGCTATAAAGATGTTTTGGTGGATTCTAATTAATTTCCAACAAAAGGAGCAGAGCAAGCCAAGGTCAATTTTTGAAAGGACATTTCTCTGGGAAAAGATTGTGGGCATGAACTTATTTGTTTAACATGCTTCCTTAAAAGAAACATTCACACATTTGATGAGAAATTTATAAATGAGTTCAATTAAAAAAGAGTGGAATAATTTGGTTTAAATATTTCTCGAATATACAGGCAAGTGCAAATGCTTTTATTTAGCATTTATTTTAATTATAATTATATATTGTTTATAAATAATCTTAAATGCATAACGTTTTCCAGGTTTAAATTAGAATTGGAGATTTTGAACTTCATTATATTTTATTAGCAGTATTAATTGTCGTTTATTTTTATTATTATGTGTGCACAAGCTGTTTTCCAGCTCTCTTGCCTGTTCCAGTAATTTTCTCTCAAGATACAATATGAAAAATTCTAAGTTAAGTTTAATGTTTTACCTTTTGATTTAAAAGTGTTTTGTTTCTCATTCACTTTAACTTTCTTTCTTCTTTGATTACACATTTCACGGCTTGGATTGCAACATTCAGTGGGAGGGCTTGGGGTTAATAAGTGCAGTCACCCCTGATTTATTCAATTTGTAGAGTCCAGCCAAACAATGGGACAGGAGCTTTATTTGACCATCAGCTCACCATGGGTCTATTCAGAGGTTCAACCATAACAAAATGATGGAGTTCACCACCACAAAACCGACATGCTTGTTCTCTGGGGTTTTCAATAAATCAGTCCTGCTTTGCTGCACATCGCGGAAGTGTATAAATTATGGGACCATTAGGCTTTGAGTGTGTCTGGACCTCTTTCATCTGGAATGCCGAAGTGCCCTTTGTAATACAAGTGAATAGGGTGGCAGAGTATAATAATCAGATATGCTTGTTTAGTTAGTCTTGGGTATCGATTGTTAATCCAAAAAAAATTAAACCTTACAGGTCTGGAATGACATGAGGGTGGTTGAATGTCAGAAGTTTTATTTTGGGTGATTTAGACATGTTAAAAGACGGTGATGGTCAAACTCTTGTAACAGTCTGTGCTGTCAGATTTTTCCACCTCGTTGTTTTCTACGCATGTAGGCTAGAGAAGGGGGTTGTGTGTGTGTGTGCGTGTGTGTGTGAAGATGAAACAAACAGGATGACAAAGACAGACAGTGGGAGAGCATGATGATCAGGCTGTAGATTGGCAGCTCCAGAGGAGTTCATCAGCACATGCTGCAGTGCCAACAGAGACTGTCTCTCCCCAGCTGCACACAGCCGAGGAGAGGAGGAGGAAAACATGACATTGCTGTGGTCTCCTGTCTCAGGGTGCTGAAAAGAAAGATAAAGCTGAGCTATTGTCCACATACTCATCTTTATGCTGCATGCTGATGAATGACCTACCAACTTGCATTTTTACAAACAACAGCTTGAATTCTGTCTAACACACACACACACACACACACACACACGCACACACACATATGCACAAAATAAAGGGCTATAGACAACAGTGTTTACATTTTTTTGAAGATGTTAGCCTATAAGTAGGTTATTTATTGCTGTCTCTCCATCTAAACTGTGACAGGAGAAAGTAAAATACTTGTAATTTACAAAAGTCAAATAAGTAAAAATTTTTTTAAAGGTGCCTTTGGAAAATCTTGGTTTCATACTTTCCTAAATATTATTTAGAGGATAGACTTTGACTTGACTTTGCTGTTTTCTGAGTCTTGGCAAAGCCCTGCAATTAACCAACATTCAGATCCTGCCAAGAGGAACAATTGGGCTTAATCAGTCGAGCGTGTTATTGAGTCTGTGCAAATTAACTTACAGCCATGAAGATGTCCTCTGTGTAAAGAAAATAATAATAAGTTTATGTATATTTATTTATACAGTGGTCACTAAGAATGCATTGACATTGCATTATAAGACAAAATATCAAACAAGTGATGCTACACATTTTCTCAAATCTATCTATACATGTCTGAGCCATTTTTCAAGTGTTGTTTGCTTAAAAGGTGTGTTCAAGATATATTTCTTAAATGGAAGCTGTGGTTGCCAGATTTGTTCTGTAAAAATAGGGTAGCATAAACATACATTATTTTAAATTACACAACAAATTACAATCAAATAATAATAATACATTATTTTATTTAAAACAACATTTAAACCAGCAGCATCCAACAAACAAAAAAAGTCAATAAGCAATAATTAAACACCATAATTTATAACAAAACCCTAATACGCATAACTGACAACAAACACTAGAAACATGAATCATCAAATGTTAAGTGTCACCCAGGGAATTCTGGGAATGTCAGATCACAGTTTTTAAATAAACAACTTAATTGTTAGGGCATCTGCCCAGGGTAGAGCTGAAGGCTTGGAATCAGGAAAGATTCCTTTAAAGGGATACGGCTAAGAACCTAGTATTTCTACCAAGTCTTGCCTGTCACACAGGGGCTACCGCTAGCTTATGCATGAGCTTGCTGAAAGTGCTGTCTCAACAGTTCTCTAGTAGCAACACCTTGTTTAGATAGGTATCCGATGATATAGGTGGAGTGGCGAACAAGATGAACGGGGCTTTTAACAACTCAAGAAAGGGCACGAAGCAACCGCGAAGCCCTCACCATATAGGATTTTAGAAAGAACGCAGAATACTAGCGTGCAAATCTCCTGCTTTCCCTGGGTAAAAACCCAGCAGAGCACTAACCTCAGTATCAGATAGTGTTAAAGATGGCCGATTGGCTCCTCAAAGACATCGCGTGCGTGCTCTTCACCCAAACAAATGATGCAAAGATTGCGTGTGTCATCGGGTGTCAAATAATGCCCACACGGATGCACATATAGTGTCTAAACGCTTACTAGTAGTCACCATGATATACAGAGAAAGATCACTCTTACCAGTTCTTTTTTAGATGCACGCTTCAAACAGAACAGACAGTGAAGATGAAGCAGAGAATGATGTGTTCTCCCGGTGCCTGTTTATAGTCACGCCGGTAGTGATGTCAGAGGCTGTAGCTGGCCAACAAGTTGGTGTTTTGTCAATGTATGCTTCAGACACGGGTCACGACGAGGTGTTCCTCATAGTGGCCCCTAGAGGATGCAGTTCGAAGTTCCCTTGAAAGGGAACCCTCTTTTCCTGAGCAGTTTGAAAATAACAAGAGTTCAAATAACAAAAAGCATCTCTATCCAGCTCCCCCCAACCTCTAGCCTCTGATTAACCATGTGGCTTACTCATTGTGATTCTGCCTTTTTTTTATTAGCTTAGGCATGCTTTTGCATATTGTATTTATTTAATTTCATCATGTGAGAGAGACAATGCAAGGCATAATTTGGAAAATAAAAGAGCTAGCTTTTGCTGGTGTGTACACAAAGGATTCAAGAAACCACTGGAGTTCTGAAGAGCAAATGTTCATTCTGATGAGACAACAGCATCTCAGCATGTTCAGTCATGCTGCATACTGAGCTTTCTTTTAATCATGACTGAATACCTGATGAGATTCATTAACAAAGATAACGAAACATCACAATCATAATTAGATTATACTATATATATATATATATATATATATATATATATATAAGTGTAACACTGCACTTGCTGTATTTGAACTGACACTGAGGTATGAGAAGTCACAGGGAGAGCCTCCACATGCTAATTTAAATAAAACTTGTCTTGTAATTTACTTGCACCCATTTTGTTCCAAACCTTCAATAAAAAAAAAAAATAATAAAAAAAATAAAAATACAGAAAAAAATAAAACAGAAAAAGGTGTAGAAATAAGCTTCACTTATAAATTGCTGGTATATTTCACAGAAAATTACAAAGAAATAGCAAGTAACACTTAAATTATTGTGAAATTTTTAAATAGAAAACAAATACGTTCTTGTGAAAAATACCATAATTATTTTAGTTTTAATTGCAACTTCAAAATGTCATTTTTATTTTTGTTTTTTTACAGTGTATATGCTTGACTTTCTTCTGTTGGTCATAAAATTTAAAAAGACATAAAAAGATTTTTATTTTCCCATACAATGTTTACTTTTTTTTTTTTTTTTATGTGGATACGATTTTCATACAGTGAAAGTCAAAGGGTTCCAATGTTGGTTTAGATCACATTTACTTTAATTGTTTGAACAAAAACCATTGAAATATTCTTCAAAATATCTTCAATAAGTCATACAGGCTTGGAGCAACATGAGGGTGAGTGAATGCTATGCTTTTAAATAAATAACATAGTTAACACTGACAAAATCAGGACATGCTAAAGACACTGTGCTTGACTGAAGTCCATTTATAGTAGGTGTTGTAAAGAAAGCGAAATAGAAACAGAAAGATATCCGTTTAGGTTAAAAGAGACAGATGACATTCTCCGTAGAGCATCAAATCACAAGCTCTGTCAAGCAGTCACATGTGTTTGCAAGGAGCAGATGGCAGAAGGGACAAACACGGCTTATTTAATCTGCTCGTGTTTGCAAGGAAGTAATTGTGTTTTAACCTGCGGAGAAGCAGAATATTACAGCCTGGCAAACAAATTACACTCACCTCGGTAGTCTACAGATGACTCCATTTGTCCAGTACACTGGTCTGAGTATGATCAGAGAAAAAAAGAAAACCCTGGTGTTTGCCTTTGTATTACAGCTTTGACGTTTTTACTCACAGATTCTTTTTTTATACTAAAGGGGTCATTTGAGTAATCAGATTTTTCTTGATCTTTCAGATAAAAGTGTTTTATGTACCTCAAAAACATACTCTAGTTTTAAAAAGTCTCCTTACAAAAAACACCGCTTTAAACAACTGGCAGCATTAACAAGTTGCGGCACATTTTTCTTGCTTTCCCTTTTTTAAGTCAAACAGCACAAAGGTCAAAGGGTCACAGTGGGAAATCATTATTGAAGAGCGAAACTCAACACAAAGGCATCTCGAGTTACAAATCTCTTCGTCACGTCGCACTGACTATCTTCAACCATATTAACTTTTGATTAGATTCAGGATAGATACAGTATCTGTTCCTGACTCTGTTTGTGGAAATCACCCGTGTGATTATTTCGGTAATTATTTCTCCTTTTTCGTCTCTTGGAATCGCATCTGATTACCCTCAGTGTGTTGTGAAGTTAATGTTGGCGGCCTCAGCAGGATGCCGGGAGTGATGAGACGAAGGCTGCCCGGCGGCTAGCACTCCATCGGCGGCAGCTTATTTCACACCTCTGAAGCTGCACTCAGCCAATAAGACCTAACCCAAGCACACAGAGACAATAAATAAGCACACTGCCTCCTCACATGTGGGCCTTTAATGCGGGCAGTCTGGGTAATTACCAAATGAAGATTTGATGCAGTGGTCATAATACGAGAATACGAGATTGAAATGTTTCTAATGGAATGAAGAGAAGTGTGACGCACCGCTGGTGCTGTTTGTTCTGTTGTGGCTTGGAATAATTGTAACCAAAGAAAGAAAAACACAAACGCAAAGCCTTCAAGGGTTTTTCTCAGCATGTGAGCACATCCCCAACGTGGGGCCTGGTGTTCAGATGTTAGGCATCTGTGTTGAGAGAAATATACACAGTCAAGTGGTTTCACGCAACTATGTTAAGTATACTGTAGCTTCAGCCGTTCTTTGTTAAAATTAATACAAGACAAAAAACATAAAGCATTTTAGCACTAAACTGTAGATTCTCTTGGAGTAACCTAAGGTGAACTTGATCAAGAGAACAATGGTGGCAGTTCATGTGGTGATTAATCCAGAAACCAGTTTAACATGTTGATTTATGTGATTAATTATAAAAATAAATCAATAAAAATGTACACTTTTTGTCAATGTGATGCAATGTCAGCATATATAGACCAACAATTAGAAAATTAGAAATTAAAAAACTAGAACTACCATCCCTGTACTATCACAATATGATCACTCTTTTAAAAAGCTGATGACACCTTTGTGTTCAGTTCAAGAAAATTTGAATGTGTTGTTTTCTTCAAAGATGATAAATATATTGAAAAATGACAAGACAGGAAAATGGCAGTGTGCAAATTGGAGTGGTGCGAAAGAATTACACAATATTGTGGTACTTTTGTGGAACAAATATGATCCCACGGTTAGCAGGTCTATGTTTTTAGCAGAAAACTGACTAATTTCAGTTTGAAATGAAATGAATCTATTAAATTGAAATGAATCTATTAAAGTAACAACACTGACATCTAATCACATCTGTACTGCCAGCTTTTAGACAGTTGTAGAATATAAAATTGTCATCCCATAATTTGCACTTGTTTTCATTTTTATTAGACAACAGCTTCAGTATCAGTATACTTCAATATACAACCAAATGTATTAAATATCCTCTTAGATAAGAAAAGGACAAGTTAGCTTGCTTTAAATTGATCTTGTGCCTCATATGGGTCTCTGAGTTAAAGCCCTCTGCTCGATTTCCAGCACCGTTTCAGAGACAGCCCTAGAGTCTAAATGGAAAATCAAATGTTTTCATCCAAATCTGATTTTCCTCAGAGCCTCAGCCACTGTGACAAATGAAAGTACCAGGCTTACAAAGACCTGCTTTGATGGTCAAGTGGTTATCTACGTCAGAGAAAATATTCACACCAAAATTCATTCGTACCCGCATAGCGTGAGTATGTACAAGAAGAAGGGACGGTGTGTGTTGATGTGAAAACGAGTGTGTCTGTGATTGAGTGTAAGAGTCCATCTCCCTCTTCTCAGCTGTAATGATGCACAACAGTCAGCCTGCGGCACCTGGAGCGGTGACCCCGCTGTCCATTCACCTGCCTGTCCCCCTCTCTGGGCTCTCTTTCACACTGCCCAGTCATCCGCAAACTGCCACTCCAATGAGGGATGAAGCCCATCCTATGGATGATGAATCACTAAAAAAGAGAGTACCTGTCAGGCAGGCAGGGGGAGAACACTGCTGGAAGGAAGAACTCGGGCTGGGGACGATGATTGGTCCTGCCTTAGCTTGACAAGTGAAGTGTGAACGCGTCACCAATCATGGGCCCTCCTTGATGACCCCTGCGGTGACAGAAAGGGACATTTGCCAAACTGTCAGGGAGGGCAAAAAATGCCTGACACTGATCACTGGATAATATCGAGATGAGATGGGAGAAGGATAGAAAGAAAAGAAAAATGGAAAAGAGAGAATATGGCAGAGAGGCATATACAGTAGCATGGTGTAGTGCACAAATATTGCAGTACAGTGTATAGCAATTATTCACGTCATGCTGAGCAAAGGAATAAGTGGCTGGTTTAATTGCAACCTAACTCTGAGCTTTAGCTCTATGCCATTTTTAGGATGTTAAGTGTCACCTTTTAGCCCACCTGGAAGGTCTTGTCTGTGCAAGTTATTTTCTCATTTATCTAAGTATATGTATGTGTTTATGTCCACCTGAGCTATTTCCAATCATTTTTTTTAAGTAATAGATTTCATTTCTGTAGAAGTAAGCGTTACACTATTGTTGAGCTCAAAATATTGCCAGGTCTAAATTTTCACCATTTTACATGTACTTGTAAATGTATTAGAGATTACAGAAATACAGATTTAGAATATAAGTGTTAAATGTCATAATTTGTATGTAGCTGTAGCCGTTTTCTTTTTTCTCATACCATTTTCCAATAATCATGGAAACTTTTTTTTTTAATCTTCTGTGAACATTATGAAACAAGTAAAAAAAACATAAAAAAAGAAAGAAAAAAAAAACATTAAATGAATGCCCAACTGAAATGTTTCAGAAAAAAATATTCCATGAATGTTGTATAAATAACATTTTTGTTTTGATATTTTAAGAACAAAGACCAGATATATTTGAAGAAATTTTCTAATTACTTTGGGAGAACCTAGAATGTTAGCCAGAGTTCTGTCAATGTTCCCTGTTAGTGGAAGGGGCAGTCGTGGCCTAATGGTTAGAGGGTTGGACTCCCAATTGAAGGGTTGTGAGTTCTAGTCTCGGGCCTCAAAGGCATCAAACCCCCAACTGTTGCCGCAGCGTAAATGGCTGCCCACTGCTCCGGGTGTGTGCTCACAGTGTGTGTGTGTGTGTGTGTTCACTGCTCTGTGTGTGTGCATTTCGGATGGGTTAAATGCAGAGCACAAATTCTGAGTATCAGCCACCATACGTGGCTGAATGTCACTTCACTAGTGGGATACCTATACTGTTCTGCAAGCCGCTGCATGCATGTCAAATTTAGAGCATTCGGAAGCCAAAAAACAGTACTCATCTCTGTTTAATAAACTAGCATGACTTACTGTGGCCCATCAATGGCATACTGTGCTGAAAACATTCTTCATTAACGTAAACAAGATTGTAGTGCTATTCTCCTCCTAACTGAATTAAAGCATAATTTGCATAACCCAGATTGATGAGTTCGAAAGGAAAAAAATCAGTACGATGAAAATAGGTGCTCTCGCTCCCGCTGTAGCATGATTCCTAGATGAGATGTCGCACTCAATTAGAATGGCAATACTTCATAATTTTTTTCCATTACACTTTGTGAAAATAGCTCGGAGACCTTTTTTCTCCAACATATAAATACATTTTTATTGCTTTTAAATTGTGAATTTGATGGAAATGTTGTGGAGAACAGTGTTCAGCTCTTATCCTAATGTGTGACGCCCTCCTTGATATGTAGAATGTATAATACAATCTGTGTATATTGGTCTCTATGTAGTTGCTATAAATGAAAGCTTTGTATTTGGCGGCATCTTGATCAATAGCGGTGCATCCTTGGTAATGACAGCCCTTGTTTGTTTTGCTTCAGAACTTGTTTTTGACATTTTTTTGAGTGACCTTCAGAACTATTTAAAGTGCCCCTTATATACTGCAGTGCACAAAAATAAAATACATTGGTATTAATACCTTGATAATCTGCTTTATTATTAGCATGCAATACTGAGAAATACTTGGAAAAGCACGGTAAATAAATAATTAACACACCTCCTCCTCATTCCCTGATTTGAGTAAACACATTAAGAGTAGGTCATGCCTCTGTGGGTCGACAGATGTTATGTGTGTATTTGTGTGTGTGTGTGTCAATCAGATGGTGGAGCTCAGAGATCAGGAGATTGTTCTGGCTGGTGAAATTGCCGTCGACCCTGGCAACAGATTTTCTTTTTCTGACAGAATAAACTGATTCTGCTGCTTCTCTTTCTGTGTCTATAGCTGCACGTGGAGTCAAATACCTCCCTGCATTCATATTCCTCTATTGTTCTTTGTCAGTGTTCGATATGTAACATCTATGGTCCTTGCAACATACATGCATGCAATAACATGTATTATAAAGCTATTGAGTCACTACCTTTTCCACCTACCTGTATTTTTTTAAATCACTAGCACAACCAGTTTTTTTTTGTTGTTGTTTTTATTCCCTAAAAAAAGGCTTGAAGGAGTTATTTGTTCCTGAATCAGACTATATAGATCTTGTTGCATGTTTGTTGTTGTACAGCCTGCACAAGAAAGATGTTTCTAGATGTTTTTGTGCACACAGTTTTCTTTATATCATATCTAATCTAATTCATATCTTATCATATCTAATACAGACTGTCAGCTTACGTTCTCAGCTAAGTTGCTGTGTTGTAGGGGAGTGCACAAAGTTAAAAGATTTTAAAAACTTTTAATCAAAGATATAAAAAATATATACAAATATATATATATATATATATATATATATATATATATATATATATATATATATATATATATATATATATATATATATATATATTGGTGAACCATGCACTGAAATATAATGAGCATTTTGTGATTATTATGTTGCTTGCAAATAGTTTTTCATCTGAATACATTAATACTTTCAATGAAGTCACCCACAGGGACACCCTAAACCCTGGCAATTAAGACCGTTCTTTACATATATATGCATTTAGTATTTCTTCTAGTTTCCATTACTGTGGAAAATTTAATAAACCTTCAAGTGTTGGATTTTGATTAATAGGTTCTTTGTGCCATAAATAATTCAGTGTAATTAAATGTTAGCTGGTCAGGCTTCAGTGTTTTGCTGACTGACAGATTGTATTTAAAGGATCCACACCCACAAACATCTACATCCTCAAACGTGGATGTGCTGTTAAGTCTACAGACGGTGCAGCAGCGAACTGTGTGGTGTGCTTCAGTCACTGTCTCCAAAATGAAGATGTTACTTGAGAGAGGTACACGTCACACAGGAAAACCACAGATCTCCCTGGAGCCTTCACCAGGCTTAAGGGAAAGCAGATGTGACCCAGGGTGTGGAGGGGAATGACAGGTGTTTCATTCTGTTGCTGTGGCTGGTGATGGAGTAAACATCACCAGCCATGAGTAAACATCTCCGCGTGAACACGCGTGGCCCAGCAGGAAGCACAGCTTTAGGTTGTCATCAGTTGGCACTAGCTCAACCCGAGAATGTGAGCATGTGAAAACTGGCAGCAGCTCAATGCAGCAGTAGATTTTTATAGGGCGCAGAACTTTGAGTGGTCACCACAGGTGGTTGCTCATGTTGGGGTGAAATCCCACTAAATGATGGTTTAGTTTCATATACTGGGTTGCCCAAAGCTCTTTATTCCTATAATCATATTCGTAAAGAGGGAAGCATAAAGGTTTTGAATGATGTCTGTACAACAAGCCAGATCTCATTAGTATTTGAACATTTTCATCAATAATGTATACACATACTTTTTTTGTACATTTGGACACAGGCAGAAATGTTGACTATGGACAAACTATTTACGTGTATACAGCTTTGGAAAAGTGCATTTTTACAACTCTAAACGTGTTTTATGTAAATGCTTACGTTTTAGATGCTGTCAGTATGTTAACAATGTGTGTCAAACATACAAAATCAATATGAATATCTGGCAAGCAAACCACTGTCAATTTCATGTAACTGTACATAAAGCAATCAATTTCACTCACTGGGTAATGTTTGAAAGTGTACATTATTATATATGGTGAAGAACAATCAGGTTTTTTGAGTTTTTGAGTTTGAAATCAAGCTCAGAAGAGCACTGAATGAAAGGAGCATATGATTGAGAGTTGGAAGACTGCTGCTGAGCTCCTATTATAAAGAGAGAGATGAAGAGGGAAAGAAATAAAAAGTGAGAATGTGAGGCCAAGAGAGATTCTTATCAGAGAGCATACAGGGCCTAACAGCCCCTTTTGAACTCTTCAGGTCAATTCTGTGAGCAAGGACAGCACAGGACGAAACACAAACAAGCCGCTGGCAATAAAAGAAGCACAGGTCTGAGGTGCTGATGCAATGCGTGATGCACAAGAGCATTCTCATTCTCTCAGTCTCTCTCTCGTTCATTGTTCTCCCCTCTTCACCGAAGGCAGCCCATTCAAAGTGCAAGGACACCTCAGTTTTTCCACTAGTTCCTTTCCACTCCAGGTTTCTTTTTAAATTTATCATATTCTGTAAGTCAATATCTTGTTATCTATTTCTCCTCACTGGAAAAGTGTGCATACAGAACGACTGCAAAGTGTAATGTTGATTTGAGAACAGCTCAACAAAACGGAAGTTGATACTGAGTGCATTGTATTTTATACACAGTAAAGCCAGTTATATTGTTTATTTTTGCATTATCAACAAAACTAGTTCCAGGAGGCTTTCATGTAATGCTTGCAGGGGATTTTTTTTTAATATGTATTTAATGAAGCATTTTATTTCATTGCTCCCTCCATGCACTGATTGCTTTGGGAGAAAAGTCAAGCTATTAAACAGTAAAATCTAGAAAATGCATTGCATAAAATGAGATTTGAAATGTCAATTTTTCTCAAGCTGTAAAGTCTCATTTAGAAGCTTCTTTCAGCCTATCCATCTCATACACTTTGGCCACTTGATCCATGTAGAGTCCACTTTAAAATGTCCAAAAACAGATTTGTTCCGATATGTAGATGGCTTCAATTAGGGGATTCTGCCATGGTACATCACTTTAACTGATAACTTTGTTGTCTACACAAGTGAACTGGCAGTTCTCTTTCTTGCTCTCAATTTTTTTCCATGCCTTTCACTTTGTGACTCATTCTTTCTTGCCGAGAATTGATTTATTGTTTTACATAAGCTCTGTGACACGGAGCCGATTCTTCTGATTAAATGGTACTGATTTAGTTTCAGGTCAGTGGTTTATCTAATCAGTGACTTTTAAAATAGGTCACATCTTGATTAAGTCAGAGGAGTCATGCAAGATCCATTTATCAATTATCTTCTTTAAAGTAATATATGCTTTTAGTGGCATGGAAAACATTATTTATTAACCTTCATGTTGTTCCAAAACTTATTTTGTTTCATTTTGTTTTCCAGTGGAACACAATGCCACATTTAAAAAAATAAAAAATAAAAAATAAAAAATAAAAAATAAAAAATAAAAAATAAAAATAAAATCATTATTACACAGCTCTGCGAAATACTGGTTTCTGATTGGTCAATTTAGAGGTCTGATATTCCAATAATATTCACCATGAAGACATTTGAATGAATTTTGAAACCTAAATACAATAGCTATAAGTAAAAACTCACGTAAGGTGAAATGAACTACTGCTGCATGACTTCAACAACATTACCACCAATGTAACAGCTAAAAAAAAAAAAAAACACAAGAGGGGTATTGGTTATGTTTTTTTTTTCTTTTAATTTCATGTTTCATGTTTTAGTCATGTCATTTATTTGTAGTTTTATTGTTGTTGTTTTGTTTTTAGAACTAACTGACAAGGAAACCAAACAGATTTCAAGACTAAAACAGGAAACTGAAAGACCAAAACTTCCACATGGACATCCAAAACCAGACACAGAACAGGAACGTGATATTGAGCTTGTGTTTATTTTTTTATTTCAGGCATTCATCCAGAAACTCGAAATGTACTTGAAAAGCAATGATTGGAACATATTTAGTCAAGTTTTATGACTCATTTCTCCAGCACACAAGGCCTATACAGGGTGAGAAAAAGAAATGACATAATATCCACTTCAAGGGGTGTTGTTTGACAAGGATAAGTACAGAACAGTGTAAATATGCAGTAAAAGAAAATGAAGGTTTGAAGAACAATTTATTTTCATCTTCATCCCTCACTCGATTACGGAATTTCTTGCTTGCGTACATTAGTTATGTACTTCAAGATCAAATATAAAACACATGCTATTTATTCACGGTGTGGCAAAACAACCTGTAAAGAAAATAATCACGCCTCTCACTCTAAAGGGAAAACCTGTGATCCAAAGCAGTGTTTATTCCCTCACGCTGAGCAGCAGGCCTAAACTGATGCTTCAGTAAAATTGCTCTCATTCTTGTGTTAAGTAATGGCTTGGAGATGGCACTCCACGTAGCTCCTCTTCGCCTTTGAAAAACTACCCCCCTGGGCAGACTTCGCCACAGCCAAAACCCTTTCATTCCTTTCGCTGTTTGTTCCAACTTTAATATTTCACGAAGAAGATTTCTATTTTTATTTACTTCCCATTTGTGAATGGCTTGCTTGTATCATGCATTTTAATGGGATGAGCATTCACGTCCCTCCAGAGCAAGATTTTTCTTTCCCTCCCCTCTGCATGCTTTCTTATTAACATCAGATTTCCCTGAGCCTAACACATCTTGCTTGATTTGTCCCTTCACACCAAATCCACATGAGATCTGAAGATCTTTAAAGGTATGAATAACACATCAGCTGGTTTCATCATGAAATGTTCCCTTACCCTGACTTCCCTTATATCATCAAAGATCTCTGCTATCAAGTACCTCAAATTTGATTTTTTCTAAACAGAAAAAAATGATTGAAGAAAATGATATTTTTCCAATGTAAACAACCTGTTGTGAAATGGAAAATTATATGGACGTTAAAGGTTTTTCATAAAACCATTGATGCCTATAAAGAACCTTTATTTTTAAGAGTGCATACATTATATGAGGGAAAAATCTTCTATATTCTCCAGAAGAAATAAAGGACAAATATTGGTGCATACTCATCTGCAAATTCCACAAGGTTTTAGGTTTCCATATATAATAAAAGCATGCATTATAGATGTGTATGCTCAAAAACCAGCAGTAAAACAATTGACACTGATACTTCATTGCATTGCATAAATTTCAAAAAGCTGAATCACATTCAGCATGAGGCACTTACTACTCTTTACTCTTATCACATTGTTCTGGCAGCCCTGAGTTATTTATAGGTACAGAAAAAAGGAAAATTCATGGTTTTATTTCCATGTCTTAATGAAACTGAAAATGTTATTTTAATGTCTTATGAGCAATACCTTTTGCCAATTTAGAAATTTATGGTTGTCAGTTGAACTTTGAAAAGTTTCACATAAGAAACCCAAGTATTAATTCCATTCAACCTTGTATATGTTAATGATAGTCATAAAGTTAAGAATTAATCCTTTTATCTTGGCACACCAATGGCATATTTCACGATGGAACTTGAGCTTGTGCTGATGTTTGACAGGAACTTAATATAAAAGTGAAATGGTCAAAAGGGCTAATTGTACATTCGCCTGGTCCCCTACTGCTGGAATCAAAGAGCCTTAGTACCTCCTCCACCCTCACATCCTCACTCTTTGCTAAATTGCCTTTAGCCATTTGTGAGAGCAGTGTATTATGACCTTGCCAACACTTTGAAATGGCTATATCTGATGGGAATATCTGATACATGACCATGTGTCTGGCCCACCTAAAACTGTGGGCTTCTGTCTTCCGCTTACTCTGTTTGGGAAATTAGACAAATGAGGAGCTTTTGAGTAAATGAGTAAAGTGTCACAGAAGGGTGCTAGGTGGCAGAAAGGGTGCAGTGTCTAAAATAAACAATGAAAAGAGAACAGAAAAATGCTGTCATGGGATACTCATGATAAATATAAACTAGTTTTAGTCTCTGGATGCTATTGGAAAGCTAATAGTTAACTGCAGAATAAGCCTAAGTATTTATTTGTTCTTTTTTTGTTCGTGAATTCAAATGAAGTTCATTCACATTACTTAAATTTTGTAGCCCGGAGGTTGTGGGTTCGAGTCTCAGGTCTGGCAGGAATTGTAGGTGGCGGGATTGAATTACCAGTGCTCTCATCCACCCTCAATACCCCAACTAGTCCCCAGGTGCCAAAGCAATATGTCTGCCCACTGCTCCGGATGTGTGTTCACTACTCACTACTGTGTGTGTGTGTGCACTTGGATGGGTTAAATGCAGAGCATAAATTCAGAGAATGGGTCACCTTACTTGGCCACACATCACGTCATGTCATTTCACTTGCGTTTGCTTGATGTGTTCTATCTAAAATCAAATGATTGGCTTTTAGGTTACATTCCATCTTCTTTCTACCCTTCGTAAAAATATAATTCAATACAGATGTATTAGCCTACTAAATATTATTCCAAAGCAGCTTCACGGAAAATAGTGAGAAGATTACAGTACATTTTTGTTGTCATTGGTGGTAGCCAATGCTTAAAGGAGGTATTTGTTTCAGACCTTGGCACATTTACAGTAGCACTGAGCTTCTGCCAGAGACGGAGATCTATGCATTTCCCAGCACTCTGAGAGAAGAAGAGAAAGACAGCATCAGAGTATTCCCTTTCTCCCTATTCCCTCTGAGTCAGTAATTAAGAACAGTTCAAGCAGCTCATGACTGATGGCCAAGACCTGGGACCTGACTGCAAATCTGAACATTAATATTTCAATTTTTTCCCATTAATTTAATCACATTTCATATGCTGATTTGAATTGGCCATGCTCTTCCACTCTGAGTTGACTTTAATCCCAATCTAATTACTAATTATACGGTTGGAGGTTGATTGAACCAATCCTTCCAGCGCAGGGCCAATTTGCTCTCTTTGATGTCGAGGACCTTTTATTTCTGATCTCTGCCAGGTTTTGAGGACAAGGGAATTCAATCAAAGTATCTCTGCTTTCAATAACAAACATGAGACATTGGCTCTGGACATGACATATATTACATCATATTGAGAAATACAGTATCAAATATAAACTTTCCAGCCTTGGAGCTAAAGCTAAAAGAAAGTAAAACAAAAATGTATTTCTTCAACCCTGGCCAAATGCCAACAGCAGCTGAACTTCAGTTCAGAGATACAGTAGATTTGATTGCTTTGCATGGATTTGGATTAGGAAATGATTATCTGTGCAAATAATAGAGGAAATATTACTAAATAGAGGGAAGTAATTAGAGTAGAGGAAAAGCAGAGTAATGTAGAAGAAATATTATTAAATATGATATCAATTTAGCTGTTGTGACATAATGTATTCAGTGAAATAAATTTAGATGTTGCATCATGAAATACAGTTTTGGGTGAACACTTTTTCAGTGTTCCATTAACAATAATTTGTTGACAAATAATCTGAAAACAAACTACGTGACTTATCAACAGTAAAAGAAAATGCCAATATATATGTATATTGTATATATACTGTATATACACTGTACTATATACAATAAACATTATAATATACATATACATGAATTATCCTTATTACTTCATTCTTGTAGTTACTATTTTTGATGTAATACTTTTTTAAATGCATATATATATATATATATATATATATATATATATATATATATATATATATATATATATATATATATATATATATATATATATGTATATATATGTATATATATATATGTGTGTGTGTGTGTGTGTGTGCGTGTGCGTGTGTGTGTGTGTGTGTGTGTGTTGAAAAACATGTAAAAAAAGAGAGAGTTGAGGGAAGAAGTTTAACTGGTATATGTTTGTATTCTTCTGGTTAAGAAATTTATGTGAAATCTGATTAGAATAACAGACTGAAGGTATTTATTTTAGCAGGCAAAATATGTTTAAGCACAAGTTTCATGGGCTGTAAAGACATGATGACAAGAGTAAATTGAGTGATCCAGACGTTTCTATTGTGAGTACATCACCCACTATGTATTTAGAACTAGCCCTGACTTCAGGGCAGAGCGAGACCTGATTTGTTCATTAGTGTACCACTTTGCAATGTTGTCTCCTTTTGTTTTTGGCAGTAATCTGCTGTAACGCTGGATAGAGAAACATCAGTTCTTCTGCACATTTCCTCAAAATGTTCTTGGAATTTACAATTGACTTGAATGTTGTCTCCAGTTGCTTTTGACAGTAATCTGTTGTAAAGCTGGATAGAGAAACATCAGTTCTGCACATTTCCTCAAAATGTTCTTGGAATTTACAATTGACTTGAGTGCACATGGGAAATCCATTTGTTTCTCACATCACTCACCACTGGAATAAGTGATGCCAATGTGCATCTGCCCTGCTCTGTTTAGATCACAGAGTGAGAAAATATATGAAAAGTCTGCAAATTTTGCACCTGAACTCGAATCATGACATTAGAATAATAAATAGGAGCATAGGAAAATGCAAGACTACTTTGGCAACCGCTGAATGATTCAAAGACCCTTTTTTGCTTGTCGGCTAATTTTTAATGTCCATTGATGTGTGGAAGGGTGTTTGCATGAGAGTGATTGTTACAGCATGCGTACAGTAGCGAGGGTTTTCTAGAGTCTAGCGCATGTGTAAGTCATTCGCCGGTGAATGTGAAGACCAGCTGTTGGCACTGAGGCTGTGCGCTGATAGCCGTGTGTTTAGGGCATGTCAACCTGGCTGGGAGGAAGCACAATGGGATACTATACATGCAGATGATGATTTGAGACTGTGTTCCTATGGAAGAATTCATTTCCAAGGTGAGGCCACAACAAAGATTGAGTAGCTGAGACTGACTGCGCTCTGAGGGCTGTACTTTGGAGGCTCAGGTCACTTTCCAAACCCATTATAAGCCTTTAAAACGATATAAAAATACATGAAATGAGTCCTGAAGCTATCTAGAAAAGTAATGGGTTGAAAGCCACATGTCTTATGAGTTTATATTTCAAATCTGAATAAGATATCATGAAAAATGAGACTCCTGCAAATATTTTTATGAGACTATGTCTACAGCCTCCACCCCCCAAATATAAGAAAATATATTTCCCAATAGTATTGAAGGCTTCTACAAACTATTTAGTCAGTAAACCTACCACTGCATAGTTTTTTTTTCAATTATAAAACACTAAAATACAATAAGAATAATTTGAGTTAGAAAAAAAAATATATATTTAACTTTGTTTGCCAATTACAGACAATCCTGAGATTGCAAAAAATGCAGCATTTACAATGAATTACGATGCAAATAAGTGCTGATGTGCTGATGGCCACTTATACAGATGGTAATAACACAAATGTGCCAAAGTAAATAATCCACTCTCTCTATTCATGTAGACATGTTCACTTTGATAGCCATGATCATGCAGTAATAGCGAGCTGATTTGCACTCAAACAGATGGTAATCATGCAGATACATTCACATTCAACATAAAACACACTCTCACATTTATAAAAACTGTTTAAAAATATAAGAATCAAAGAATCCATCAGCTGACAGGTGCGTCAGAGCGCATCACGAGGCAGCGCCAAAATTCAAATATACTATCTTTTGCCTATCTTTCATTCATTCTTTTTTTTCCGGTGGATCATCTCATTCTTTTTGTGACACTGTACGCTGCAAAACCATCCCGTTTTTTGTACTACCAAGACGCAGTTTCCGACCGTGATTAATTCCATAACAGACGCAAACAGTTCTGTTGCTGAAGAACTGAAACGTAAACAAAGGATATTACAACCTTATTCCTTCGTTGGACTAAACATGCTTCATGAGATATCATTCAGTGGACCCTTACCTTTCTAACTAAACTGGGATTTACAGCTGTAGATGTGTTTATGACTCGTTATTACGACAAATCTGGTATGTACAGCGTTTCTCATATTCATGTTTTTATGTGTACTGCTTACACAAATGTAGCAAATACAGTCTTTATAAGCTTTCCATTGAAAAACAGCAATCTGTCGTCGATGCTTGAGGCTTAGATCTTTATAATGATACATAGTTTGTCAAGATTAAATTTGTCCCATTTCATTTAATCTATTAATAAACACTGACACGTGCAAGCTGAGGGGCGTTCAGGACGAGGGGGTCGGGGTGCAGGCTAAGAGGTTAAATACTCAGGACACCATCAAATCTTGCTTTTTGCCTTTAGCTTTTTAGCCACTGCTTTTTAGTCATGTTTTCTTTTTAGGTTTTTTTCTTTGCCTTTTTGCCACCATGTTTTGACGCTGCTTTTTAGTGCTCTTTGAATGTGCTCTGGCTTACATGCCAGCTCCTCTAAAACCATGAGGAGAAACACCTCCTAGTCTTGACAAACTTGACTTCTATTCTTTTACTTTCATTTCTTTTTTTTCCATTGAGAGTTAAGTTTTGTAATGCTATGTCTCCGAGTCCGACCTTGAGTGCCCGCCTTAAACTACAACCAGCCCACAACTCTGCATCTTCAGCCAACGCCCAACCATTGGCTTCCCAAGACACTACTTCAACAACTACTGAACTTCCAGCCAATCAGCAACCTCGGGAAGCCCCCTTTTCGTAGACAAATGGAGAGGTAACAAAGGGAACCCCTTTACACAGGCAATGCAAGTAACTTACCTCCAGACTCTGAGCTGAACTGGTGCATCTAATATCATTTTTACCTTACTGAGGAACTCAATGCGAGGGTTAATGAAGTGATTGATGGTTATTCATATCAATGCAATTTCATGTATTGCTATACACTTCGGATTTCACATTTTAATTCTCTTAAACTCATTCTTTTCTCACTTTCTTCCTGAAACTTGTATAAATTTGTGAATGCGTGTGTTCTTGTGTTAGATTAGTCTATTTTTCTTAGATTTATCCAATAAAGCATTATTTATATTGAAAAGAGAAGTATCTTGTGTTTTGTGCTTACAAGTTAATGTCTTAAACTGCCGATCTTGTTACTTTGCCAATTAATAGTGTTTGCATTATATCTTGGATTTTAATATCCATTGCAGAGTTGATGTTATACGGCTCGTCCAGTAAAATCACAGGCCATAAAACAGTGATTCTGTCCAAATTCCCTTTACAATCTTAAATAATTCCTTGAGCTAAATAGACCTGTTTCCCTTACATATATATTTAACAGTTTCTATCAGCTTCAGTTGAGTTGACCTGACATGATAACGAAAAAATACACAAACACACACACACACACACACACACACACACACACATATATATATATATATATATATATATATATATATATATATATATTTAGTATCATATAAAATAAATAGCTGAAAAGCAGAATGCCTCAAAATGCTGCCTCTGGAGGTAATTTAAGTTTTTGGAAATGAGCACTACATTATACTACTATATCCATACATCTGTGAAGTACAAATACTCATCTTGAGTCCCAATAATTCTGCGACTTTGAAGTACTGAGAGTGCAGCACAATGGACTGTATTATAGGTTAACCATGGCAACGCCAGGCAAATATAGCTGATAGTTCATTGTTCATACATTTGCCATTATGCATTCCCCCACAGGCTGGGTTTATATAGCATTTAAATGTCTTTTGAATAATCTCTCTGTCTAAGGCAAAGAAAGTACAGCTCCCACTCTACCATGGCACCAAACCAAAGAACCTGCTAATGGAGGACTACATGAAAACAATTAAAGTGCCATCTAATTAAACTGTCTAATATGTGTATTACAGCCATTACAGAGACTGATTTGAAGACAGAATGTGTGCATTAAGTCACATTAAACTGTAATCGGAGTGGTTTCATTAGACAATGGCTGGACAGTAAAGTAAACAAATAAATCATGGTTTTCTGTTCTGCATTCGTACCTCCTCTTGCAGAACAGTAGCTAATAGAAAAATAGAATGTGAATGCTGGCCCTTGATAAAGTTGATATTTGGCCTTTGTGATGTATTTTCATAATACATATTGCATGTCCATTGTGTTTCCAACTTGCAGATTTTCAAAGTGTTTTTCAAAGTGCTTCTCTTGGTTCAGGATTAAGAATTCAAATAATAATAATTCCTTACATTTATATAGCGCTTTTCTAGGCACTCAAAGTGCTTTACATAGACAGGGGGTATCTCCTCATCCACCACCATAGTGCGAACTACGGGGGAGCTAGGGGGAGCTCGGCTCCCCTTAATAAGACATGGGCTCCCCTGAAAACGAGAAATCTGAAATTTTGGGGGGTCTCAAAAAATACTGACAATGTGAATATTTTTAAGTGCAATTTCAGTTTTGTAATGTGATTATGATGGCAAAAATATTATTCATTCATGCATGACGGCGATTAAAACCTAATTAACTTCAATTAAAGACGTCACAGCACGGTGTGGGGGTGCTGCGCTGCAAATTCCACATGTTAATATGTCATAGGTTCGTAGAAAAAAATAAACGTTGGAGGCCATTTATCGTGCGCAAAGTCCTTCCATTATGCAGTTATAGCATCATAGCTATAGGGCAAAAAGAAAACAAGGTAGTTCAATTAATTTTGGTATTATTAAGAAATTGTGTAGTGATAACGCACGACTGATTCACCTGCTGCAAGCACTGGTAAACCTCAAGCCAAGCCCACTGTGAAAACGCATGAAGCTGAAGAAAAATAATCTCTGGGATCCTAACCCCTCTTGCTCCGAGTCCTCTCTCGCGTTAAACTGGAACAGCCAGCAGTGGAGAGACTGGAAGAGCCAATATGCATGGCTGTGTGATAAGGATGGAAGCTTGGGGTGCATCACTTTGTAACGCGTTGTGTCAGGAGGGGGAAAAATATGGATAGCTCACAAAGTTATTAGGCCAGACAAAACTCACGGAGGCGACTGACATTTAACAACGACTCGTTTTATTTCTCCAATCGAACTCGGGCAATTGTCTGTCCCATGTTCCACCGTCCACAGCGTAACCAAAACAAAACAAACAAGATTAAAACAAAATGATTTCCAAACAGAGATTACCTGCAAACATGGGGGATTCGAGTCGCGCTTGTATACATTATCATACAGAGTGCATATACCGTTTTACAGGGAGCGCGCAGCTCTTAAAGGGGCCACATTTTTTTCCACTCGTTGCAACTTGTAAGCAGAGGTGGGTAGAGTACCCAAAAACTTTACTCAAGTAAAAGTAAAAGTAATTCTAGAAATATTTACTCAAGTAAAAGTAAAAGTACTAGTCTTGAATAGTTACTTGAGTAAGAGTAAAAGAGTATCGGATAAAAAATCTACTCAAGTAGTTAGTTACTAGTTACTTTGGGATATATATACGGAGCCTTTTTTTATATAGATATATAGACAAAAAATGTATGTAATGTATGTGTGTGTGTATAAATGTATATATTTCATCAGCCTTTAATCCAATTTATGTAATTTATTATAAAACCCTGTCTGTTTATTTAAGTAACAAATATAGGTGTCATGCCATAACATATTTTTAATACGACTGACTTTATTTTAAATGTGAATTTAACATTGAAAGTTAATGTGATATAAATATTGCTACTAATCTTTCATTGTTCAGAAAGAGAGCAAATAACATTTACATTTTTAAACATAATTTTCACTGACAGTCTAGATTTCATTCACTCTCAGAAACTACCATTAAAATCACTGAAACTGTTAACACTGTGAAATCAATATCTTAATTATAGATTCGTACACACATCTGCACTTTGTTGTTTCTGACGAGAGAATTCGGCAGAAAGAGGTATTCAGTAAGTGAGCGAGTGAAGGAAGCACCGGCATTTCAGCGATGACTCATCGGAACACCTCTGATTGGCCATTGCATTCAAAAGCTCAACAGAACCGTGTGTGATTGGTTAATGCGCAGCGCTGTAAGAACGCGTCTGTCTCCGGCTCAGCGCCAGCAAGCGATCACAGATCTGAATTTAGCAGCTGATGATATGACTTGCTGAACGTACTCGCACTGGTGTGATTGTATTAAAATTAATAAAATCTTAATCGGCTATTCTTTGTCTTTTGGAAGCTGCATTCAACCTGTTATAAGCCACACACGTACAACAAACTAATGTCACAGTGGTATCGTGTACTGTAATCGAATGTAGCCCAAGTTATTACCTGTTAAACAGTAGACAGCACACGCGTTCATCTAATAAGGATCTCCATCGCAAGCAAAGAATAGCCTTTGCAGATTAGCTTTCAATTCAGTGCAGTTCCATAGCCCCGTTTTCAACGCTGCTAATATTCTTAAACGTTACAACTCTGAGTGAACCGCTTCAGAGCTCAGCGCGTGCAGCATGGAACTGAACGACTCAATCAAACTGATTCATGAACCAATTCACTCGTTTGCCAATTGGTTTGATCAAGCCTTTGAACAGAGTTGACTCAAAAGAATGAATCATTCGCGAATGGGCATCGCTCATTGTCCAGAGAAAAGTAGACGGCGCGTTTGGAATAAACTGAAGCATTTATTGCATCAAGATAAAGTAACGAGAGGGGCGTCGCCCACAGTAACGAAGTAAAAGTACAGATTTTTCCCAAAAAATGTACTCAAGTAAGAGTATAAAGTACCCATCTTTAAATATACTCCGAAAAGTATTCGTTACCCCGAAAAATTACTCAAGTAAATGTAACGAAGTAAATGTAACTCGTTACTACCCACCTCTGCTTGTAAGGACGCAAAAAACCTTCTTCTGTCTGAAAAGGTACCTGGCACGCACTTGTCTGAGGAGTGGATTAATGATTAATGCTCAGAACCAGTCGCGAAAAATTATATATAAATACAGGGACAGCATTGCACACAAGATGGCCATTGAAGTGGCATTGACTAAGCAAAAGGCGATTCTGGCAAATAAAGTAATTGAGGTGAATTCTAAATTAACGGAGGAGACCGCAACATCATTCAAGGCTGTCTTCCTGACCTATCAATTTATGTCGATAAAGTATAATAGGGCATATTGTAGCTGTTATGTATCTTTGTAAGTCATTATATGTCCTTTTTTGAGGCACTCGTGTCGATAAAGTATAATAGTGCATACACTTGTAGCTGTTGTAAGTCCTTATTTGAGGCATGCGCATGTGCACGACCTCCAAACCCCCCCCCCCCCCTCCGAAAAAAAAAAAAGAGGTGGGCTCCCCCAAAGGACACGGTATAGTTCGAACACTGTCCACCACCAGTGTGCAGCATCCACCTGGATGATGCGACGGCAGCCATATTGTGCCAGAACGCCCACCACACACCAGCTTACTGGTGGAGAGGAGACGGAGTGATGAAGCCAATCAGCGGATATGGGGATTGTTAGGAGGCCATGATGGTCGGAGGCCAATGGGCGAATTTAACCAGGATGCCAAGGTCACACCTCTACTCTTTTTGAAAGACATCCTGGGATTTTTAATGACCACAGAGAGTCAGGACCTCGGTTTAACGTCTCATCCGAAGGACGGTGCTCGTTGACAGTATAGTTTAGTGCTAGGACCCACACAGACCACAGGGTGAGCACCCCTGCTGGCCTCACTAGCACCTCTTCCAGCAGCAACCTAGCTTTCTCAGGAGGTCTCCCATCCAGGTACTGACCAGGCTCAGCCCTGCTTAGCTTCAGTGGGCAACCGGTCTTGGGCTCCAGGGTGATATGGCTGCCGGCTACAATAGAAAATGAAATGAAATTTAAATTAAATGTATGCACAGATGCTTTTATCTTAAGCAATTTACAGCGCATTCAGGCTATCAATTTGTACCTATCTTGTGTTCCTGGGGAACTGAACCCCCAACCTTTTGCTTGATAGCACTATGCTCTACCAGTTGAGCTACAGGAACTAATAATAACTAATAAGACTAATGAAATACAATCTGTTATGCTGTAGTAGCATGCTATAGTGTAACTGGCATAAAGTCTGATCATAAATAAGATCCCATTATGTTTTCTGCAGGGGTAATGGTTTTATATAAAATGTTGCAGTGTATTATGCATCATATCATGAACTAAATTAAAATGATCAACTATCCCTTTAAGATTGTTTTGTCACTGTTAGTGTAAACACACCTTAAAAGGGTAACTCACCCAAAACTCTAAATTTTGTCATCATTTACTCACTCTCAAGCTGTTCCAAACCTTTATACATTTCTTTCTTTTGCACAACTCTAAAGAAGATTTTTTTTTTTCTATACTATGGAAGTCATCGGGACCAGCAACTGTTTGGTTAGGAAATTTCTTTAAAATATTTTCTTTTATGTGCCACAGAAGAAAGAAACCCATATAAATTAGGAACAATTTAAAGGTGAGTAAATGATGACAGAATTTCCAGAAGACAGAAAGAGACATGAGATGAAGGGAGAAAGAACACAAAGAAAGTTAATCAGTCCAAGTGTGCAGATGACAAAGCAATTGTGCATTAGACCCTTTAAACTATAATGAAAGACTTTAATTGAACTCATTAAAATCTTAGAAAATTGGCACATTTGTGTGTGTGTGTGTGCTCACAATGAGTTTTTGTGATATTTCACTTATATCTTCTTCACAATATCACTGATGCAGGTCCTGATTGTCAATTTGGCATCATGAAATGGCCATGTGAGAGCGCCTGAACTTTCAGTGTGACACTGGTCTCCTGCAGACAGTCTCAAGAGAATAATGAGAACTACACACAATAGCTCTGATTTCAGTCCTCTAATTAAACATATCTAAATCCCCCCCCCCCCCATCCCCCCCAACCCCGGATTAAATAGCACACTCAATTAATTAAATGGTGAAATTTGCTGAAGGGGACTTTACTTGATGCAGATGGAAGAAAAAATTGCTACCAACTCTTACATTGTTTTGAGAGATGGTTTTATTAAACTGTTCGTTGCTATTTGCAATTCCTGTTGTTTCAAAAACAGATTTAGTCTACCCATCTTACATAACCGTGCAGTATACTGTGTAAATATACTGTATGTGTAAAGATGGGACACTAGGGCTAGCTGTCACCAAAAAAAAATTCTCCAATGAATTCAGTATAGACATAAACCATAAAGTTCTGCACTGTAAAAAATTACTGTGAGGTTAAGAGTGAAATACTGTACAAAATCTACAGTAAAAACCTGTTAATTGGTTAACAGTAAGTTTCTATATGGTGATTAAATGTAATTACATTTAATGTAATTTTACAGTAAAATACTGTTAATATTATGGTTTTTAGAAGTGAAAAAGTTATTGTATAATTTACAATGAAAAAAAAAATATTATAATTATTTTTTATTAATATATATATATATTGTGCTCTCTTGTTACGGGATCATTCATTTACTGATCCTCTTGAAGTTACAAACCTGTATGAGTTTTTCTCTTCTGATGAACACACAAAAATATATATTTTGAAGAATGCGGGCAAGCAGTCGTCTTCCATAGTATGATAAAAAAAAAAATATATATACTATGGAAGTCAATGGCCATCAGTTGTTAGCTTATCTACATTCTTCTTGGGTTCAGCATAAGAAGGAAACTCATACAAGTTTGGAACAACATGAGTGTGAGGATATGATGACAGAAATATATTTTTTGGTGAACAAATAACTTTAACCCAATTGTGTGTTTTTAAAAATGTGAAAATCTGTGATTATAATCAACATAGAGAAAACAATAATTTATGGAACCGAACGTTTGATCCAAAATTAATAATAAAGTAATTGTGAGAGCTACCCCCAGTGTCTCTATATGTTATACATGATAGACAAAGTGAAAGCAAATAAACTTCTATCAGTGATTAAGGAATCTCATTAGAATTAGTCTAGACATCAAAGTTGAAAGTTAGGCAGCAGCAGAGCTCAATCCTCTATAGTTCTTCACAAATGCATCTAGCTGTGCATGAAGCAGTGAAATCCTGAATATGACGTGTGCTATCCCACTCAGTAATGCCGTCATTCATGGCAATTTGCATGTGCAGATGATGTGTGTTATGGAGCCTCTCCAAATGGCTCTCAACAGCCATTGGGTGCTCAGTGGATCGAATTCGGCAAAGTCGTTTTGACATTTCAAATTGTGCTGGGATGAAACAATATCACAGTTTCGGATTTCAATTTGAGGCCCCGAGGGAATATTGTTTCAAACCATTACTTCTCATCACGGCTGAAATGGCTCTCTCCATTTTGTGCCGCGCCACTGTCAGAGTCCATGCGTCTTCAAGCACTGAGAAGTACCAGTCCTGAGCTGCACCAAATGTACAGTGCTTTAAGCCGGCTCTAAGTATACCAGTGCTGCCTTCTGACACTTGAGTAATCCTCCCCACTGACTTTCTTACTCTCTACAGTAACCTCAGTGCACTGATGAGCCTAGTGCACCAATTTATCTATTCCGAGTCAGACAGTGTGGAACTGTTAGAATTAAAGAACTGGTGGAATCACGCTGCTTTAATCTGCTCTCGCTGCGTCGGCATGCGCAGGGAGTCGTGCGTGCTGCCATGGGAGGCGAATGATCTCGCCAGTGTCCCCCGCTAACCTCAAAGCTCTTTCCCAGGGACGGGCAATGATCTATCTGTACTTATTATTCCTCCACCCTCCAGTGGCATGAGATGAATCATACCTGTCAATCGTATCTCACGCGAGGGTGACTGTGTTTGTTTATATCGATCAGCAGCATATGTGACACAGCTGTTCGCTCTTGCTCGCCTTGGCATCCATACAGATGGCAGGAGAGCTGTGAACGCACACACAATCAATATAAACAAATGCGCAAACAGATCGAGAGTAATGCCTTTTGCCTATGTAGCCTGTTGAGAGTAAAACAAAGAAGAAATGTATTTTGATAATGTGAGGGCCCCTTCTGCGTCTGAGTGTTTTTGAATTTTCTTGGTTCAGGACATTTGAAACCTGAACATACATCCAAAATCCCTTCAAAGTTGGTCAGTTCTTCCTTCGGTCATTCTCAAGCAGCTATTTTATTTTTAATGTGTAATGGACATGAAAGTGCAGAGCCTATTTATTTGAAGGGGAAAAGAGCAAAATACCCGAAACCTGCTTGTCATGTTACTTCTCAAATCAGTGATAAAATGTGATAACAGTGATACCATATTTATAGCCATATAATTCAGTTGTAATAATAAAACCTTCGTATTAATCGGGAAGAAGGAGGCGGGAACCGGCGGACAATCAAAATGACATTTTAATTATTCAAAATAAACAAAAAACAATAAAAAAAAAAAAAAATATCCTTCCATCTCCTACGTGAGACTCGAGACCGGTGGTGGGTCGCAGGTGTTGCTCATCTCCAATCACTACACTTGGCCTCATTCCTCGTTCCCACGTCTCTTGGCCCCGCCCCACTCGTCACATCAGTCTAATTCATTTTACGCTTAGGTGTTCGGGTCTGTTGGACCCATTTTACTTTTTGTCAAAATAAAAATTATACTATTTTTTATATAATATTTTTTTCAAACTTATATTTATTGGCCTTGGCTCATTTTCTGTGAAGAACATATATCAGAACAAAATGTTCAATGACCAAACACTGTACACCCCCACTACACATTTATATTACATACTGGACCCTGAGGTAATAAAAGTGTGGATTTTTTAGGTCCTGTGTACCTTCACTTTGTCCTCCTACTGTCTGAGACTGCTATTAGTGTGTTTATGTGTGTGTGTGTGTGAGTGTGAGAGAGAGTCTGTACGGGTGTGATCGTGAGTGTGAGTTTTTTTGTTTCTGACTCTGCTGTTCCCGCACAAGGTTGTAGCACTTTAATGAATAAATGTGATCCTGGAGCACAAAACCATTCTTAAAGCTGCGGTAGGTCACTTTTGACACTCTAGAACTGCTTGTTGTCTTGCGGAAGAACATCGTAGCCGGAACTACTTCTCTCTGTTTATATCTATGAAGAATCACAAAGGTAATGGGTTACTCCGCCGCGGTACCCCCTCGAAGCAATCGAAAATAGTCAGAATATAAACACTTATTATAGGTGCACCCTAGTGATTCAGGACAAGCTAAGAACACGGTTTGGAAAATGGATTCATGGTGTACTCGCTTATTATATACATTTTTCTGCATTTTGAACACAAACAAAGTTACGGACCGCAGCTCTGATTGGTTGTTTCTTACCGGGTATTTTTGCAAATGGCAATAGGACCACTGGGAGGAGCCAGAGGAGCTTGATTTTTTCACAGATTATCTGTCTCATATTCTACTGTCAGGACATAATGACAGGTTTAACAAATATGTAAAAAAATATATTTTTACAAAAGTTACCTACTGCAGCTTTAAGTCCCGGCAGCCATATCACCCTGGAGCCCAAGACTGGTTTCCCACTGAAGCTAAGCAGGGCTGAGCCTGGCCAGTACCTGGATGGGAGACCTCCTGAGAAAAACTAGGTTGCTGCTGGAAGAGGTGCTAGTGAGGCCAGCAGGGGGTGCTCACCCTGTGGTCTGTGTGGGTCCTAGCGCCCCAGTGTAGTGATGGGGACACTATACTGTCAACAAGCACCGTCCTTCGGATCAGATGTTAAACAGAGGTCCTGACTCTCTGTGGTTATTAAAAAATCCCAGGATGACTTCAAAAAGAGTAGAGGTGTGACCTCGGCATCCTGGCTAAATTTGCCCATTGGCCTCTGACTAATCGGCTGGTTGGCTTCATCACTCCATCTCCTCTCCACCAGTAAGCTGGTGTGTGGTGTGTGGTGGGCGTTCTGGAGTTCTGATGCTGCACACTGGTGGTGGATGAGGAGATACCCCCTGACAATGTAAAAGCACTTTGAGTGCCTAGAAAAAGTGCTATATAAAGTAATGAATTAAAAATGAATTAAGTCACTGTGGTATATTTTTAGCAATACAAAAAACACTGTATGGGTCAAAATTACCAAATTTTGTAAATAAGTAAAGATTGTCATACCCTTGGACACATTTCGTTGAGTTTTTCCTCCCCATGTGTGCCATGTTCCCTTTTAATTAGTCATCACTTGCACCTGTTTCTTCCCCATTATCCTTTGTTCAAAAGCCTCAGTACTTTCAGTTTGCATTTGTTGGTTATACTTGTTGAATGTCCTCCTTGTTCTCTGTTCCCTGTGGATTATTAAAGACTTTTGTTCGTGTTACTCCAATGACTTCTCGTTCCTCTCCTATGAAGGGTGAAACAGATCACGTTCCGTGAAGATATTTTGTACATGTCCTACTGTAAATATACCAAAATTTTATTTTTTATTATTAATATGCTTTGCATAGATTTCATTTGGACAACTTCAAAGACATTTCCCCTGTATTTTGATGTTGTTGCACCCTCAGATTCCAAATTTTCAATCCTAATAAACCCTACTCCAATGGAAAGCTTATTTGTTCAGCTCTCGGATGATGTATAAATCTCCATTTGGAAAAATTGACACTTAAGGTGGTGCAGGATGCAAAATGTGATCTAACAAAGGTAAAAGGCAAATATCAACCATATTTGCTGTTTATATTGCTTGTAATTGGGGTGAAGACATCTGTTGGGTATTTTAACATAAATTTTTAAACTGTGTTGATTTAAAAACCCCAAAATGCAGCAGGTCCACACAAGGGTTAATGTACATGTACATCCCAGTGGACCTTTCCACTGAAATTTTCTCTTTTTTAGACTTGTCTCTTTTCAAACTTGGCTAACATAATGTTAAACATTATAAATTAATTGTATAATTTTAATAATTAAATAATAACATAATAATAATAATAATAATAAAAACATTTATATGATTACTATAGTTGTACATGCATTATTGCCAGAAGTTTGTGGTCAGTTTTTATTATTTTTTTTTAAATGAAAAAAAAAAAATATATACATTTAAAATAAATGCTGTTTTTATAGTCATCAAAGAAATTGTGACAGACTGGTGTAACGACTGCTACAAACTCAGCTTTGCCAACACAGGAATACATTACATTTTAAAATATTTAACATGAGTGTTTTTACTGTATTTTTTAGCAAATAAATGAAGGTGAGCACAGATTTCTTCTAAAAACATTTAAACAAATATTACCAACCAAAAGTGGTTTTGGATGATTTCTGATGTTATTTTATATTTTGTTGTGCTTTTATAAATTCTTATCAAAAGTAAATAATTAGTCAATAAGAATTAGTATAAACATATCAAAATAATATTTTAATACATTGATAATTGAAGAAACATCAGTCAATCAAAGCCTTGATTCAAATGATCTGTTTATAAACATCATAAATTATAATGAGCACCATTACTTCAACTTCCATTACTACAGCTGTCATTCTGAACACATAAATTTCTTCCTTTTTTATTACATCTGGTCCTTACACTGTCTCTGATGGATCTCAGTGCAGAAATGCAGTGAACAGTCTGCCAGCTAGGGGTGAGTACATTCTCCAGCATCTGGCCATGGTTTCTAACCATTTATGGGTGTTAATTTGCGCTAACACTGTTTATAAAGTTCAAGGATAATTACCACAGAGGTCAAGTCACAACAGAAATTATCAAGTCAAGGGACTTCTTTGGTTTCTCAATGTGTCTGGAATCTTCCACCCCTACAGAGTTGGGGCTCTCAGGTGATTAGGGTAATGTTTCAAGATTACTAATGCAGATGTTGGCTTTACCCACATGCATCTGGGCCCTAGAGTGTGTGACGTGTACTTCACAATGAGTTCTGCACATGTAAAGCTATGTGCGCAGCTAATTCGCTGCCTGAAAATGTCTTTGCTTTCGAGCTGGACTTGCCAGTATAAACAGTAAGACTGATGTGTTGAGCGTGTTGATGAGGGAGGCCAGCGTCTGCACCTGTGTAAACAGTACACTCTCTGCCTGAAAACTGAAGTCCACAGCTGCAAGACAATCACTGCCAGAGGAGGCTGTGGAAATGTCTCAAATCATGCAGATACCAAATTAACTACGACCTGATCTTGGTTAAAGTGTCAAATGGTCCCAATGTCAACTGTCTTTTGAGGTCTCTCAGCAAATCTTGTGGAATTATGGGAATATGGGGCACTTGGCCCTTGTGGCTACAGTGAGATTCTAGTGATTCAGTGTTTGCTGAGGAATATATATATATATATATATATATATATATATATATACGCGGTACGCATTATGTACCGAACGGTTCGTTGAACTAATTAATTAAATTTGAAAATAAAAGTGAAACATAATGATATGCATTCAACAAGGTAGCCCAATAACCCAGACGACGTAACAGGCAACGCCCCAGACACTCCCGGAGAAGAAAAAAACACCAACTTGTATGTTTATATTAGGCTACTCAGTCAGGCGCTCGCTCACTCAGTACGCGCTTTGTTCATGCACGGTACGCTGTGGCCAGTGCGTTTAACAGACCAGAAATAGAAGATCCTCCAATAACCAACAGGTCTGGTGTTTGGGTGCACTTTGGATTCCCTGTAAGCTATAATGGTGATGGCAAGAGAGTGGTGGATAAAAAAAACAACGGTCGCATCTGGTACATGACAATAGGGTACACCAACGGGAATAAGAAAAAAAACACCAGCGGGAATACTTGAAACATGTCAACTCATTTACGCCGACATCACCTTAGTGTGTCAGTATCTGGGAAAAGACGAAAAAAAGGAGAAACATACTACAACAAACTATCCCCGCAGCATTTAGTCAGACATTTCCAACTGACTCAAACAGGGCAAAAGACATCACCGCGGCGATTGGTAGGTTTCATTTACGTTACATTACATTATAGCCGCGGATATGAGACCTTACTATTTACCGTTCATTCTGTCATCACCATTATAGCTTACAGGGAATCCAAAGTGCACCCAAACACCAGACCTGTTGGTTATTGGAGGATCTTCTATTTCTACTTCTATTCGCCTATGGGCCGTTCACATATCGCGCCTAAAAACGCGTGGAAAATGTTAGGCGCGTCTTTCTCCTCCTTTCCAAAGCGCTCGGGCAGAAGCGCTCATGAGGCGTCTGTCTTTGCTAAGCAACAATGACATGCTGCTCTCTCCATGAAGACGCGGAAATTTCAGCCAAGGATAAATGGATTTGCAGCTCTAAAAATCGCTTGCAGTAGGCTATCTCTGCTACTAAATTTATTTCAAAACTGCAATCCATATACAACTATGATCAGCTGTTCCTTCATCTTGGCTGAGCTTTCAACGTTGTTACGGGAAAGGATGAAGCTGATTGATTAGTTCTTGTCACATGACCTGCGGTGCGCTTGCGGCATTCTGAAAAGTTGAGATGTTTTTACATTTTGCTGTATCTAAAACGTACCGAACCGTACCGAACCGTGACATCAGTGTATCGTATCGAACCGAACCGTGAATTTTGTGAACTGTTAGACCCCTAATATATATATATATATATATATATATATATCTAATTTATGCATTTAGCAGACGCTTTTATCCAAAGCAACTTACAGTGCATTCAGGCTATCAATTTTTACATATCATGGGTTCCCGGGGAATTGAACCCCCAACCTTGCGCTTGCTATCGCAATGCTCTACCACTTGAGCTACAGGAACAATAGATACAATAGTCTCTAGATACAATAGTCAGATACAGATACAGAGGCCCAAACTGATTATTACTCACCTGTGCAATAATCATGCTGTCTAATCAGCATCGTGATATGGATGAAGGAGAAGTGCTCACTAACACAGATTTAGACAGATTTGTGAACAATATTTGAGAGAAACAAGCCTTTTGTGTACATAGAGAAAGTCTTAGATCTTTGAGTTCAGCTCATGAAATATGGGGGCAAATAAAAAAGTGTTGCGTTTATAATTTTGTTCAGTGTATAAATATATACCTTTACATTTTAAAATTATGCTAAATATATTTAAATGGCAATTTAATTGACAAATTAAAAAAACTCTGTATGATAGCAGATAGCTTTACTGAGATTTTTTTTCAAAGCATCTATTCTAAATACAATTTGGTCAGGCTGCTCCTTGTTTGGGATTTTCTGGAAGCCATAAGTACACACTGCTCCACAGAACAGGACAAACTTCAAGGTAAGATATGCAGTTATCAGTGCATGAGGCATTTATGAGTCTTTGCATTTCACGAGCCCAAATTCATTTAGTGGCTATAAGTGCTCACACACTGTTGCCAAGAAGAAGCTTCTGTGTAGCAGCGATAAAATAAAAAAAAATCCACCATAGACATCAGGCATGGAATAGGAGGAGAGATAAAAATATTAGCCTCTATGAATGAATGTGTGTGTGTGGGGGGGGGGGGGGGGGGAGCAGGGTTGTGGATGGCAACTGTTTTGATTAACATAACTATTTTATAGTACCTCAGTTTTGTGTTTTCAGGGTTGTTAATTTGTTTCAGGGACTGCTTTGAAAAGATATATTGTGTTTTATTCAGATGGCAATATGTAATTAGCATTTTCAGTTTTTTGCATGTTTTCAGTACATTTTCAATATATAGCCCAATAATCTTACAGTTTTCCTCTGCTGATTTGACACTTTTCTGTAATTTAATTACTCTCAAAATAATTTACACAGCTATCTAAACACAAACTTATCATAACCAAACAGTTCAACTTTACTGCAAAATGAAGTACGGCAGTTTTTTCTAGCAATGCGTTTATAAAACGTATATTTTAACATAAAGCCCATAGGTGTGTTCTCTATTGATTATAAAACATATTCAGCTGTAGATGCACAAATACTCTAATTAAAATACGTTTATTGCAAAGTTCTTCAACAGGGAGTTTTGTTTGTGTGTGTGTGTGTGTGTATATATATATACAGTACAGACCAAAAGTTTGGACACACCTTCTCATTCAAAGAGTTTTCTTTATTTTCATGACTATGAAAATTGTAGATTCACACTGAAGGCATCAAAACTATGAATTAACATATGTGGAATTATATATGGAATTATATGCATGACAAAAAAGTGTGAAACAACTGAAAATATGTTATATTCTAGGTTCTTCAAAGTAGCCACCTTTTGCTTTGATTACTGCTTTGCACACTCTTGGCATTCTCTTGATGAGCTTCAAGAGGTAGTCACCTGAAATGGTCTTCCAACAGTCTTGAAGGAGTTCTCCCGAGAGATACATAGCACTTGTTGGCCCTTTTGCCTTCTGTCTGCGGTCCAGCTCACCCCTAAACCATCTCGATTGGGTTCTGGTCCGGTGACTGTGGAGGCCAGGTCATCTGGTGCAGCACCCCATCACTCTCCTTCTTGGTCAAATAGCCCTTGATGCCTTCAGTGTGGCTCTAAAATTTTCATAGTCATAAAAATAAAGAAAACTCTTTGAATGAGAAGGTGTGTCCAAACTTTTGGTCTGTACTGTATATATATATATTAGTGCTGTCAAAATTAGCGCGTTAATGCATTCGATTAATTTGAAATATTTAACGCGTTAAAAAAAAATAACGCAATTAACGCGGTTGCAGTTTTTTTTATTTCCAGTTGTGGCCTATGTGTGTTCAACGTGCAAAGAAATATGGTTAAGACCAAGGAAGGACTTTTAGACGGAAAGTTTCAGTATAAAACTCGGATTACTCTTCAGTCTGCCACAAGAAACATTACTCTTCATTTAGTCTGCCACAAGAAACAGCAACATTAAAATCATGAACTCAAATGTCATTGTTTAAAAAAAAAAACAATGACTGTGCGTAAATCAGACCTTTCTGTAACGCTAACGTTAATAAGCTTAAACGAAAATAACGAAATAATTGTGTAGCGGAGTATTTTTTGTACACAGTGCCGCGGACTGTCAATCACTCCTGTGCGCGTGCATCACTGTCCTCCTCGCAGCTGCAGCAACTTGCGCTCTCTCTCTTCATCAAGCTTTAAAACAAAAAGGGGACAAAAAAGATCATATTGTCTTTGTGCATAGGCTATAGATTAATTAGATAAATGAATATCTAAATTTGTGCCTTGCCGTCTACTGTATTTGTTTAGAACTTAGAAAAAAGATGCTGCAGCCAATGAACAGCCAGCGGGGGCTGCAGGACGACTCAACCTCCGCAGACAGTTTTTAATGTTTATCAGACAATAAATACTCAAGATTTTGCTTTAGTATAACTCACAACGAGTTTCACACACCTTCTCCGTCCACGTTGAGTTGTTGACACTTAACAGTGGGAAAAGCGACACATGCGCTATTCACTTGTATAACTTAAGGGTGAATGGGTAATGTAGTTTCTGCTCTGGGTGGGATGAATAAGGAAGCTTGCATTGTGAAGGGCGCTCTGAAAATCGGCAGTGCAGGTAAAAGATTAAAACCTCTATTAAAACAGATGTCCAAATGAGCGTACCGGTACGCTACAAGCACGTTCTGGGCGCACGGAGAGGTGGCGGTACGCTCAAGAGCTATATTTGGAAGTGGCGGTACTGAGTAGCCTACTGGTGCATACCGGCCCACTTAAAGCACTGGCAATGACTATACTTTGGAATTTTTTTGCAGTCCACTTAGAATTCAACATGGAAATCATTTTTGTTTTTTATTGGCATTGATTGTTTTGAAATTCAAATGGTACTTACATGCCTGTGTTTTTATTTCTGTAATAAATATGGCTTTCAAGCCAACAGTTAATTTGGAGGATATTGATGGTTTATTGCAGGTATGTTGTTTACATGAGAAAATCTGTGTTACAAGTTAAACAAAAATTCCAATAAACAATCATATTTTGAATTTAAATAGTTTCTTTGTCTTGAGTTTACATTAATTATTTACATTTTACATTTACATATCCAAAAAGTTTCAGTCTTTTAATTGCGATTAATTGCGATTAATCGCGATTAATTTTAAAAAACTGTGCTATTAATTAGTTAATTTTTTTTAATCGATTGACAGCACTAATATATATATATATGCCATGCCAGTAGATGTACAAAGTACAAAGTCCAAGCCCACCGGGACAAAGAAAAACCTGCACAACATAAGTAAAATAAATTGTTCAAAATAATATCAATGACATGCCCTAAAAAATGTGAAAATGAGTATGCATTTCATGCCAACTTTTATGTGTGGCTAAGGTTCATTCATCCCACGTCATTTACAAGTGTATAGTCATAATGGAACATAGTACCAGACATTCAAAATCAAAACACACAGGGGACTTCTTTTATGCTTGCACTCTTTTAAATATTGCAATTAAGGACCACTGCCTGAAGGAAGAGCGAGAGAAAGAGAGAGAGCATAAGAGAGGTAGTCCTGATGAGTGCTCTAGTGAAACTGTGTGCCAGTCATTAGCAAAGCACTCTCCCAGTGGGTTTTTATCGATTTACCATGAGTGATGGTGGTGGTGGGGGGGTAACTTTAAATTAAAATTAGGATTGGTAATACTTGCAAATTCAAATAATGCTTTGCACACAGTGAAGATAAATTGTGTGAAATGCACATTTTTACCTCTTACCTCCAGTTTAATTAAAATTTCCTATCTGTTTAAAGTATAAAAAATCGATTTCACAAAATCTTTGCTGAGAAATCTCTTATCAATTTGCTATTCGTCTCGTAAATTTCTGAGGCGAGGGTGGGGTTCATTGTGGAGGGTTCTGTGATATGATGTGCTGATGAGATGTCATTTGTCACTTCAGTTAAAGTATAGATTATCTGACGAGCATTATTTCAGTCATTACTGTCTCAATGGAAATAAATATCTCTTAAAATACTATCAGCTTGCTGGATGAAAAAAAGTTTTTGCAGTTTTTGCAGTAATAACATACAAAGATACAAGCAAATCATCTATTTTTCAAGTTCAAAATACTCGCTGTAGTGAAGCCTAACCTCTTTGAATTAATCATAAAAGATTGGGTGCAGCATGCAAATGAGAAAATTAATTATGCAAAACACATGGTAAGCAATTCTCTCCCTCAACGAACATGGCAGGGCTTATTTAATGTTGCCCAGAGTCCTTGTGCTATGAGAAAAGCTTCTTGTTGTAAAAAAAAAAAAACACTTACTTTTTACCGAGCAAACACTTTTGGCTGTTGAAGCAGTAACTACAATATATTTCTATTCTCTTGATCTTGATACTTTGTTTTCACCAATGATTCAAAGGACAGCACAGGTCATTACAGTTTCTTCCACTTGCTTCGGTTTATCAAAGTGGTGCTAAATTGCTCTGCTGAGTAAATAATGTGTTATACAGGCTCATTATAAGCAGATTAGATCTATTAGTTACCGCTGTGCTACTCTCAAATCAGCTGCCCATAGGAAAGCAGAAAATAATTTTAAACTTCAATAAGTTACAAGCAGTGGCAAGCCTCTCCATAATCCACACTGCCCCAGGCAGCAATAAGACTGGATGCAATTATGTAGACAAAACTCAACACAAACAAAAGAAATGGAAATTAGCCTTAAATAAAGCAAAAAAGGGGAGAGAGAAGTAGAGAAATCAAGTTGGTCTCTTGCTGTCTCCTTCTTGCTTTTTCTTTCTTTGTGAAATTTCACATTGTGTGTTTCAAAGCATTGTTTAAAGATCTCACGGCACAAACATGTGGGATTGTTAAGGTAAATTAGCCTTCTCCCTGAGATGCTGTACATGATTTATTTATGTGTTGGGTGCAGGCAACAAAAGTATGACACATTTTTAAATATTGCATCAGCCCTTATAAAAGCTTTGATCAGAAAATGTGAATTTTGTAAATGTAAACACTGTGACAAAAATATAGATGTGACATTATTAGGCCTTTATATTGAATTCCTTCAGAAATGTTACCTGCATAATGCTATTGTTATGCTTGCAGCTTATGACTTTGTACTGCCTGAAGGACAAAACAGAAAATGTGTTCTTGTAAGTATTCATATTCGTCTGAAATATACTAAAAGTCACACAGGAGACTACACAAGCCAAATTTTTATACTCAAATAATATATTAACTGAAATGACCCCTGTTTTGATTATCTTTTATGACTGATAAACCAAACATGACTGGAACATAAAAGTCTTATGCTGTCTAATAATTTAAAGGGTTAGTTCACCCAAATATAAAAATTATGTCATTAATGACTCACCCTCATGTCGTTCCAAACCCGTAAGACCTCCGTTCATCTTGGGAACACAGTTTAAGATATTTTAGATTTAGTTCGAGAGCTTTCTGTCCCTCCATTGAAAATGCATGTACTGTATACTGTCCATCTCCAGAAAGGTAATAAATACATCATCAGAGTAGTCCATGTGACATCAGAGGGTCAGTTAGAATTTTTTGAAGCATCGGAAATACATTTTGGTCCAACAATATTAAAAACTGCAACTTAAAAAGCATTGTCTTCCTTTCCAGGTCTGTTGTGAGCGCGTTCACTGCAGTTTAATGATGTCCGGTTCGTGAACGAATCACTCGATGTAAACGGATATTCTTGGACCATTTCACCAAATCGAACTGAATCGTTTGAAATGGTTCATGTCTCCAATAAGCATTAATCCACAAATGACTTAAGCTGTTAACTTTTTTAATGTGGCTGACACTCCCTCTGAGTTAAAATAAACCAATATCCCAGAGTAATTCATTTACTCAGACAGTACACTGACTGAACTGCTGTGAAGAGAGAACTGAAGATGAACACCGAGCCGAGCCAGATAAAAGAAACTGCCACGTTTAAGGACACAGAACATCTAACAACACCCCCACCCCCCAACAAAAAAGTGTTAAATTAGTGCCCTTTTTAGCCAAATATTTCCCCATGAGAATAAAGGACTGTAGCGAAAGGCTACAGCCCTTACGAAAAATAACCATGGTTTTATTATAGTAAAACTGTAGTAACCCATGGTTTTTTGGCGTATTGACTGCCATTTGTAAAACCACAGATTTACTACAAATACCATGGTTAAACTATGGTTAATATAGCAAAACCATGGTTAATTTGTGGTTACCATGGTTTAACTACAAAAACCATGTTTTTTTGGTTTCATTTGTAGTAAAACCATGGTTAATTTTCGTAAGGGAGAATTCAGTTTGCATATCGTCCTCCACATCTCAACCGCGTAGTCTCCACTTCCGTGAAAGCCAAACATGCATATCTGTTGGCACAGGAACTGCAGACTCTGCTGGTCAAAGGGGCCATAGAATGTGTTCCCCTGCCAGACAGAGAGTCAAGCTATTACAGTTGGTATTTCTTGGTTCCCAAGAAAAATGGGGGGCTGTGTCCAATATTAGATCTTAAGTGAAGTGAGTGAAGTGACATTCAGCCAAGTATGGTGACCCATACTCAGAATTTGTGCTCTGCATTTAACCCATCCGAAATGCACACACACAGAGCAGTGAACACACACACACACACACTGTGAGCACACACCCGGAGCAGTGGGCAGCCATTTATGCTGCGGCGCCCGGGGAGCAGTTGGGGGTTCAATGCCTTGCTCAAGGGCACCTAAGTCGTGGTATTGAAGGTGGAGAGAGAGCTTTTCATGCACTCCCCCCACCCACAATTCCGTCCGGCCCGAGACTAGAACTCACAACACTTCGATTGGGAGTCCAACCCTCTAACCATTAGGCCACGACTTCCCCATCTTATCTTTGCGGGTTGAACCTCTACCTCAGAACATACAAGTTCAACATGCTAACAATCAAGATGATTGTTTCCCAGATCCAATCAGAGGATTGGTTTGTGACAATCGAGCTAAATAATGCATATTTTCATATAGAAATATTTTCACAACTCAGGAGGTTCCTGAGGTTCGCTTTCGGGGGCGAAGCTTACCTGTATCAGGTTCTTCCGTTCGGCCTAGACTTGTCATCCCGCACTTACACGAAATAAATGGATGCAGCTCTGGCTCCTCTACAACTCCAGGACATCCACATTTAAAATTATATAGACGACTGGCTGATTCTGACCCATTCTCAAGTGCTTGCGCTTAGACATCAGGAAGTTGTCCTAGCTCATCTCGAATCTCTGGGGCTCAGACTCAACGCCAAGAAAATCATTCTCTCTCCTGCACAGAGGACAACACATTTGGTGGTGGTATGGGATTCAATCACAATGCAGGCACAACTGTCTTCTGCACTTGTAAAATCCATTCTAACCACCCTAAAGAACATCAAGCTAGGCCAGAAAGTCACTGTTTATCACTTACAGAGAGTTTTAGGTCTCATGTCAGCTGCATACATGGTGATACTTTTGAGCCTCCTGCACATTAGATCGTTTCAGTTGTGGCACAGAGCCAGGGTATTTCATTCCAGAGGCAAATAAGGGTTACGAGACAGGGGCTTCTTACCGTATCTATGTGGTTCAGATCCAGGTTTCTGACTTTGGGTCCCACTCTAGGGCCTTGTTGTCGTTGCAAGATGTTAACAACAGATGCTTCCCTCATGGGCTGGGGAGCAGTCTTAGATGTCCATCCAGCCCAAGGGATCTGGAGAGGTAATCTTCTCTAATTGGCACATCAATTACCTCAAAATTAAGACTGTATTTCTGGTCCTGAAATACTTCCTCCAGCAGTTGAGAGGCTACCATGTCCTAGTGCGGGTGGACAACACATCTGTAATCTCTTACATAAATTGCCAATTACATTATGGAAAATAATGAACTTTTCTCACAATATGCTAATTTTTGAGAAGGACCTGTATGCCTCCTCGATGGCTAGCCATGGGCAATTCCGGTCAGGAGAGATCTTCTCTCTCAGGAACAAGGAACAGTATTTCATCCCTGGCCTGAGCTCTGGAACCTTCATGTCTGGCCACTGACGGGGACCAACTAACAGATGCTGGCCTTCTAGGCAATGTAATAGAGACTATTCTAAGTACTAGGGCTCCCTCAACTAAAATAACTTATGCCCTCAGATGGCGTGTTTTCGAGGGCTGGTGCATGACACACCATGGTCCCAGCTCACTGCCAAATTGTTTCAGTGCTGGAGTTCCTGCAAGAGAAATTGTCCTCAGGCACATGCCCGAGTACTCTCAAAACTTACATGGCTGCTAGTTTGGCTTGCCAGGTTTTGATTGACGGGGTTTCTGTGGGAAGGCAAACTCTAGTTGACCGCTTCATTAATGGGTCTAAGTGGTTGAAGCCACCCACTAGAGCTATGGTCCCTTCATGGGATTTAGCTATAGTGTTCAAAGGGCTGGCTAGCACCCCTTTCGCACCATTAGAATTAGAGCCTGCTAGGCTTCTGGCTCTAAAGATGTTTTTTCTTATGGCCATTACCTCTCTAAAGAGAATTGGGGATTTACAGGCTCTGTCAGTCCTGCCATCCTGTTTCGATTTTGCCCCTGGGCGAGCCAAAGCTATTTTGCATTCTCAGCCTAATTATATTCCGAAAGGTCCTTTCTCGAACATACATCCGGTCATTCTCGAAGCCTTCTGTCCTCCACCATGCACGACATCAGAGCAGGAAAGACTGCACTAGCCAGTGGCGCAAGTCAGAGCAGCTTTTAATGTGCCAGGGGGGCCGCAACCAGGGGACGGCTGCCACCAGGCAAACAATTTCACATTGGGTGAGGGATGCTATTGCCTTAGACTATGAGGCACGTGTTCAAACTTCGCCTCTAGGAGTTAGGGCCCATTCAACTAGAGGGGTTGCATCTTCAATGGTGTTAGCAAGAGGTCCGCCCTTGTGGCAAGTGTGTGATGCTGCAGGTTGGTCACATTTGTCAGATTCTATTGTTTGGATGTCCATGCTACTCTGGGCTTGCATGTCCTTGAGTTGACATCTCAGAGTCATGTCTGAGACCTCTTCGTAGTTTGTGCACCCACACTACACAACCCTGGGGGTCCAGACACTTACAGTGCGGCGGTGTTGGTATTCTCGTTCCCATTAGCGCTATTGAGTGCAGCATCGAGAGTAGATTTTGATAAAGGAACGTCTCAGGTTACTTGACTGTAACCCTGTTCTCTGAAAAAGCAGGAACGAGTTGCTGCGCCTCAATGCAGCACAGTCGATGTGTCCGGACATCTCTTCAGACAAAGGGGTAACCTGAAGATGTGTCCATTTAATGTCTATTTAATCAATGACATCAACTGCCGAGGTTAATTAAGCCCTTTCTTGGCATGTTTGAAACACATGCTACACAACTTGTCGAATAAAGAAAGTTCTCATTAGCACTATTGACCACAGCATCTCGTTCCCGCTTTTTCAGGGAACAGGGTTACAGTCAAGTAACCCGAGACGTTCTGCCAAATAATCCTACCTATTAGATTATGCTATCAACACTGTATTTATTGCAGTTATATCACTGGGAAATTATACTGTATATGCATATAAATTGTGGGCATTGGGGAGCACTATTACGCATGGCACTAAAACTGCTTTTGAGTGCATGATAGCTTTTTAGTTTCACTTTCACTGTCACTTTTGAAATCCGTGATTGCATGTACTCTGTTTATATGGAGGAGCAGTACTTACCACATATATAAGATGTTTTGTCAGGGGTGCTCAGAATCTACAAATCTTTGCCAACGTCCTCAGTCATCTCTCCTACTTACTCCTATTCCTACTTGTTTATGTGGTAAGTGAAAGTTTATGTACTGTACATATAATTTTTTATATATATAAACTGTACATAAACTGTTTATGTACTGCACTGTGAGCAAAAATAAGACAAGTTGTCTGAATATGGCTATGTTTGCCACTTAACAGCCATTGCCTTAATGGTCACATACTCATTTTAATGGAAGTGTTTGGTCATTGTAATTAATGCCCCTGGGCTTGACTCAAACCATGTTGTGTAAAAACAGTAATGGCCCATTTCCTCTGGCATCTTTGGAAGAGTAATTCATTTATCTTTCTCACAATTTGTTGTTGCATATGGAGCCCATCTAAGTACATCAACTTAAAGTAAAGATTAAAGACATCAAAAGTAGGATGCTGAGATGACCCTTGAACACATTTTACATAGGCAGCCAAAGGGGATGTTTCAGCTCACACAGTCATGCATGCATCAAGAGAGGATGAAAACAGCCTTGTAATTCATCTCTGCACTTCCTTCAACTCTTCTCTGCTAATCAGTCTAGGCTCTTAGCACAGAGCCAGTACACCTTTCCTCAGGAGATCTCTGGCTTGTGAGCCAAAATGGATCAGGTCGAAGGTATACAGCTTGATTTCTTTAGGAGAAAATAGGTCAGAGAGGTTTAAGCATCATCGGAAACATAGACTTGCCCTTTTTTTTAAACAAAAGTCTTTAATAGAAGAAGCAGTATTGGTTGCAAATAGTATTGTGAGGAGTTCAAAATCTGTTAGTATAGCTAATGCTTTAATGCACTTAAGCCATTGCCAATTTCAAAATTCCTTACCTTTCAAACTAACCATTATAACATGCATCACAAGATAAGATGCTTTTTTTCTTCTCTTGGCTTTTTCCCCATTTCAGTTGCTATGGAAATCAATCTGAGATCTCTATCGGGAAAGTCAGAGTAGTGTAAAATGAGTGTATGCTTCTTTAACATAAATGGACAATCTCTGCAGTGTTAAACCCACTTTAACACTGCATTGAATTAACAGATATCTTGAGAAAAACAGATAAATATTGAAAAAAATGATTGAAATTAATTTGAAAAATTATGCTGTTTACATTCAAATATATTTCTACTTGATGGTTACACCACATTACATGTTTGTATAAACATTACTGAGTCAATAAATTAAACCTTTTCTTGATAATGGTAAAAACTTGTTTTCAAAACCATGTGAAACAAACATGAATTCAAAGAACCAAGAAGCTTTCTTAGATATGTGCTCTAAACTAGATTTTTAAAATACTTTTTGCTTTTCTCTATCGTGAACAGTCTTCTATGCCACTGACCCAAAGTTTGAATCATTTATATCAATCAGTAACTTTATGTCACAAAATTAGGTATTCTGAAAATAATTGTCTACCCAAACATTATTCATTCAGAATACATAATCTTGCCCAGAGGAATTCAGTGTAGAGCAATTTAAACACAAATTCACTAGTATAAGGGTGGTTTGCAGGTATGGGAAGACTTTGATATAGACTATGTCTCGGATCAACCTTCTTATGATTGAATTCCTTGAAGTCACTTGCCACCTCTGGGGATTTGCCTCACATCAAAATCCTGTTTCTAGCTTCAAGATGCTTTCCGTCTTACACAATCACCCATGACTTTTGCAGCAATTTGAGATGCCCTGAAAGTGTACTGTAAGGATGTGGTTCACAACTGGTGGGTCACAGCATGAAAAATGGAACTGCAGGAGTTGGGGAAGGGCAGGGGGTGGCTAACACGGCTCGGGGTATTGTCAGTAGTTCTAAAACTCAGTTTCATTTTGTGAATATTTTTATAGTGTTGCATTGAGTTGCATTGCCATTCAGTGTAAAATCCTTGAAGCAAAACCATTTGAGAAAACTGTTCTTGGTAATTTGTAGATGAGCAGTGTATATCCATAAGGTGAACTTTGGTAGTACACATAGTAAGGCAAAAGTATTTAATATTTTGAGCCGTACTCTACTTGAGGACAGCAGTAGTATTTTCCATTTGATTGCTGTAAGCAAACAGATACAGAGCTATCACTGTTCACTGCTTTTAACTAGTCTTTCCTCATACGCAATGTATTTTTCATTCTGTTTCTCTCTCAGGTGAATGAAGGATGGGGGAAAAGGATGCAAGTTCTGTCAAGTTGCCCGTCGATCAGCACCGTAAACAGATCAGTGAGAACCTCTGTGCTTTCCAGAGGGCTTTATTTTTTTATATGGATTTTAGTAACCTTCATCAAATATTCATCCAGTGTTTTATTAAAGAGAGTCTGAAATGTTGTGTTTTCTCCTTCATTTCAGCCGCTGTCATTATATTGCTTATGAATGTTACACAAGAACAGACTTGATTATCAGAATGGTCAACTGGGAACAGACCAGCAAGTTTAAGAAAAAGCCCAAAATAAACAGCTGCACATACAGTCTTCATGTTTAGAAGTCTCTGAACCCCATATGTTTTCTCTTGTATGATGTAGCATTAGCTTAAAGGAAAAAGTCGATAGCTTTAGCCTCCTCTTTTTTTATACTGTAACTTAGACAATGTCAGTATGGATGCTAGAGGCTGTAAGAGGAACAGTGCTGTAAACACCTAGCAATGCTGTGGGTTAGGGGGAGCTGAGCTATTTTTATTTTTTTTACCCACTGTATATGTGAAAATTTCAGGAACTCTCAATAGCTACTGTACATATATCTGCAGCATTATTATTTTTTTTTTCTTTTACATTTTACATTAGATGAAATTACATCAAAATCAAGCTATTATCATTGAACATAGTCTTATGGATCAGGAAATGTTTTGTGCTTAGTGCCAAACACTTTTACTGTTTCACTGTGTATACAGACATCACTTTCATCTTTTTGTTGGTTTTGTAGTAACTTAAACCGGTAGCAAATTATGATTGTGAAATCTTTAAATGATAAAATTTTTATCCCTTTTAATTTTTTTATCTTCACATAAAATAGCCTTTAGGCATTTTACCTGGAATAGTTGTTAGTCCAGTTGCATCCTTCATTGTACCTCTGGAAGTTCTTCATTTTCATTGTAGGGATGAGATATGGAGACATAGTTCTATAATGGCACTAAACCAAAGTCTCCCCACAGAAACAACCTGTCTCATACACATGATTTTATTTGAGTTCACATCACACCCTTTAGTAGGACTATTAAGCTTGCGTTGCTCTGTCACCTTGCCTTATTGTGCCTGTGCTCTGTGCTAGCAACATAACAAGCTGTATCCTTGCTTTAGTCTGTCAATCTCAGACACATCCCATATTGTTTACTTTTTTTTGCATCTCATCAATTCAGGCATAACAGCAGGTTGTGAACAATTGATTTCCACCCTGGTCCTCCCTCTCTTTCCCTCAGTTTGATTTGAAAAGAAGTCTATATCAGCCTATTTTGTGCCTATTGCAGCACTCTTTTCTTTGTAAAATTTAAATATAACAAAAATAAATAGAAATTTTAAAGCAAGTTACAAAAATAAAATAAATATCTTAATATGAACAAACTAAGGTTTTGTCATTGCTCTTTCCATTTAAAATTAGAGGCAACCACTGGATTTTGATCATGATCCAAACAAGGATGCAGCATACATGCAGCATGAGTAGTTATTAATCTAAATTAGAATGTATAATTTCAAAACTTTGAAGCAAAAACAGAATGGTCTGACTTTAGTTTTGTGAAACTATACTACATAAAACATATATGAATGAAACAGTAGGTGAGCTGAATGAGATGCAGATTCACTCTCTGATAGCAGGTGGTGCTTATGAACAGCAATCATACAGTGTTTCTTGCGTTACCACTGTAAAAAAAACAGTGCTGCGCTTATGAATACTACTGCAATGTGTTCTACTACTGCAATGCATTAATTGTGCATTGTTCAGAGGCAAGATGAAAAGAAAATACCACGTAAACTTTTTCTAAATATAGTCAGTTCCCATCAGACACACATTCATTTGAACTCCTTCTCCAATTGTATCGCGATTTGTTTTGTATCTCAACCGATTTCAATCATTACATATTGAATCGATTTTCGACCGGCTCTTAGTTAATCATTACATCCCTAAATCTTGCTTTTTTCCCTTTTTTTTTTTTTTTTTTTTTTTTTTTTTTTTTAAGGAGAGAAAGCTTTTGTAATGTCAAGTACCTTGTAGGGCTTCTGTAGACACATTGACTTTAAATACTGTTATTAAGTTGCATAATGGGCTCTGGAGATCTGTCTACCACCAAAAGGGTTCCTGGGGTCTTTATGGTCATCCCACTTGAGTCAAGATCATTCACATTATCCTCTCTGTCTTTGTCCAACAATTATTCGCATGACCAGACACATCTCTGCCTATTATCTCTCTCTGTTTGTGATCGTTTTTGAGTGAATGTGCACTCAACTGATCTGATTCTGTATATGGTCTTAATATCTCTGATATAAGGGCTGAATGGATCTTGCATGTTAGAAATCTTCTCAGTTTTCAAAACTGGTCTAAGCAGGTCATCCACTGGCAGATTTCTCACCCGTGCATTACGAATGTGTCTGTTTTTAGCTGATGTTCAACACTTACCACAGCCTGGGTGCAATGGTTTTGCTCCCTGTACAGACAAAAACTGTGGTAAAGTGCTTCTCTGTTTTGTGTGGAATGAGTCGATTTTTTTACAAGGACAAATTTTCTTTATTTTTTGACCTCTCTACACTCCCAGTACGTGTGCAATCTGTCGGTGCTGGATTCAATTTCTGTTTATTTTTCACATTGATGCACAATGAATTTTGTCTTTTAGAATTAATTAATCATTTATTTATTTTATAATAATTATGATTGCTATGTGATTGAAAATAATTCCAAACATTCTGATTTGTTTGAACAGACCCTCACAATTTTTTGTATAACTCGCAAGTTATTTATATGTTTGTTGCCCGAGGACAGTGGGTTTATCAGAACTTTATTGCAATCTAATAACAAGAACAATTGCAGATAATTAGCTAGATCATGTTAGAAAAGCGCCAGGCTGATGGAAAGGGAATCAGTTTGTGGATAAGGAGTCATGGCTTTTGAAATGAAATCATCTGCAGGAGTTTTGAAAGGCACCCTTGGCCCTGTGGGTTGATTCTTGTCACTTCCCTGTCAACATCTGACAGCACAGTGTGTACAGAGGGGTCATACTGCTCTAGCAAACTGGAAACAATGCCATATTCTATTTGAGAGGCTCCACTCCGCTTTTGGTAAGTAAGTAGGGAGAGATTTCGCTCTGCGGCGATGCAGTTGAATGGTGATTAATGAGCGAAGGTGCGTTCAAAGCCCGCCTTTGTATAGCTTGCCAATTTGAGCACAATTTGAGACGGCAAAGCCAAGTAGGCCATTATGAGTCGTCATCATCAGCGAGTGCTCACGCAGAGAGAAACGCCTCATTGAACTCAATGACGTGTGATTTAATGTACTGGCAGGGCCACAAAGTCTCGCTATATAAACAATTTATTTCAAACTCTGATATGATTACAATTAACTATTTATTTGGAACAGATGGCTGAGGCTGTTTGTTTTGGGTATTTACACCACAACAGGAAGTTTCAAGAAAAAATAAGACACACACCTAATCTGTCCCAGTTGGCTTGGAACAAAACGAGTTTTGCTTTCCACACCATGTAAAATCTCTGCAGGTGCGAGCGTAAACTCCTGTTGAAGCTGAAATAGGAAGCGAGACAGAAAGGAAGCTGACATAATTTAATTTTGATGTACATGCTTAAAAAGGTTGAGATGGAAATGTTATATATATATATATATATATATATATATATATATATATATATATATATATATATATATATATATATATATACTTCTTGAAATTAAATGGCAATAAAACAGAGGCTCTGCTTGTTGGCACTAGATCTGTTGTGTCTAAATCTAATTGTTTCTCTTTACACATTGATAATACTGCAATCTGTCCTTCCTCTCAGGTTAAAAGTTTGGGTGTCATCATGGATAGCACATTATCTTTTAAAGCTCAGATTAATAATATCACACGGATTGCATACTTCCATTTGCACAATATTAATCGTCTACGTCCATTTCTTTCAAATAATAATACTGCAGTTCTCATTCACGCACTAGTCACCTCACGTATAGACTACTGCAATGCTCTTCTCACAGGTATTCCCTCCAAATTGCTACATAAACTTCAATTGGTTCAGAATTCTGCAGCTCGTGTTCTCTCTAGAACACCTTATACTGATCACATTTCTCCGGTTCTCCAGCAATTGCACTGGCTTCCAGTAAAATATAGAGTTGAATTCAAAATCTTGCTACTCACTTATAAAGCACTTCATAATCTTGCACCACAATACCTTACTCAACTTCTCCAGGTTTATACTCCTTCACGTGCACTTAGATCTTCATCTTCAATTTCTCTTGTGGTACCTCGGATTCGACTTACTACTATGGGTGCCAGATCTTTTAGTCATGTTGCCCCCCGCCTATGGAACTCCCTTCCCCTCGATGTTCGCAATAGCGATTGCTTGTTGACTTTTACAAAGCGTCTTAAGACATATCTTTTTATACAGGCTTTTTTATAATTTTTTTTTATTAAGACTTAAATCCACTTTATATGTATATGCTGTTTGTTTCTTGTTTGTTTTGTCTTATGCAGTGACCTGTATATTGCTTGTAAGGTGACCTTGGGTGTTCTGAAAGGCGCCATGAAATAAAATGCATTATTATTATTATTATTATATATATATATATATATATATATATATATATATATAAATATATACTATGGCTACAGAACAAATAAATAAGAGATTTATATAAACACTTATATAAGGACCTGTTTGGTGGATTTCTAAAGTAAATATACCCAGCAACTGTATTCACATGTAAAGTTGGGAGATTTTATGTATAAATACTGTTAATACACTGCTACAATAATTTATTCAATGAAGAATGAAGTGAAAATGTTAACAATTAGACTTGATTCAAAATTAAGCTGACCATCTTTATTCGATAGCAATAATAAACATTTTTTGAAAATGAAGGCTGACACACACACACACACACACACACACACACACACACACACATATATATATATATATATATATTACTAAGGAAACATGCCTGATAATTTGGCAAACAGCAACAGTAGCTAAAATACGATTGGTCAGTAATGTTTTTAAGGTGTACATGGTCAGTTCAGATTAGTATTTTGCACATATGCCCTGCAGTCCCTTCCCACAGAGACCGATCTGAGAACTATTCCACATGAATCTGCAAACAAACACAATGTTCATTGTTTAACAGCCCAGTCTGTGCCAAATCAATCCATAATTCAGCACTGGAACAAAATAACAAGATGTTTACCTCTGATAATAACCTCTTGCAGGCCTGCGTCGCACACAGAAGGTGAACCATAAAAAAAGGCAGGAGAGACCTGCGAATGTCCCTGGGGAGGGGTCAGTGTCTAGCTTAAGCATCTGAGAGTATCCAGCCCGGCAGTCTGCTGCTGGAGATGGATAAGGACACTTTCTCTTTCCCCACTCCATGTGAATAAGTCTTAATGAGGCAGGAGTTGCACTTGAAACGGCCCCTGTGTGTCAACAGCTCTCACAGAGACCCAGGTCTGTCGCAGCCACCGAGGATGGCCCCTTTGCCCACCAAGCTGTTGCCTTCCTACTTTTCCACTTCTTTTCCTTCGTCTGTTTGTTTCTAATTAGAGACACCACACTCCTCGCACACCTTGCACACATACGCTCCAGGTGGCCGCTTTGCCTGGCGGGTTCATTGCAGTGCTTGCCTGCTACTGAGTTGAACTAGGGCACTCATGTGCAGTATGCTCTGTACACTACCTTCGATTTTGATATAAAATAGGTGTGAAATAGTATAAATGACCCACATGCAATTGGTAAATGGCAAATAGGGTAAAAGAAAAATATTTTAAAGCACAGTTGTACTTGCTATATTTATGTTTGTTTCATATGGTTTTGAAACAAACGTAAACTTTAAATGTACTTTTAAAAAAGTCAAGTGCAAAGTAGCTTTACAAAAATGCATTTTTTTTTTTACAAAAAGTTTGAAATATATTTTAATATGTTTTTGGGTTTGTTTGTTTAAAAACATCCTGAATTATTAATTCATAAATAGTTTATGCGTGTTGGTTGCACCATATGAACTTTTTTTTTCATATTAATAAGTAGTGAAATGGTTTTGTTAAAATAAATGTATAATTTTTCTTAATTTTTTAAAAACATGCTTATCATATCAAGGTGTAAGTCATTGTATGTGTGAATAGCATTTTTTTAATAATAATTGTTAGAACAAAAAATGGCAATACCACAATAAACATGCAATGTGACAAATTGTATGTAATAATGAAACAGTTCTTAATAAAAAAAAGATATAATTAATAATTACAATAATTAATAATTAAGAGTTTGCGATAAACCATTTCTGTATTATTTAAAATAAGCTAAGACTCAATCAGTCATGCATAAATTAAATACAAATTTGCCTTATATCAGGTAGCACAGAAGGTTAACAGGCTTGTATTACAGTAAGTAATGTTAATAAGGGTTGAAACAGGGAAATACATTAAGGTGAACTAAGAATGTTTCAGTGAAATGCATTAGTTTAATGATTCGTAATAGAAAATCGATGAAGACAACTGCATATTTGTTTTATTAAAACATTATTCATCTGTTAAATTAACAAAAAAAGCTTTCAGCCAACACAAAATGCAAATGTAACTTCCAGTGTCACATGGCAGGAATGACCCGAGCCCCTCATTTTCTCTCTCAGGAAAACAGGATTACAAGAAAACCAAGCCAACGCTGCGATCCACTCAGCTGAAGGCGGAGGCGAAGAGGAGTGCTCCGGGAATCAGGGTGAGATAGCTGTCTTCCATTCTCATAACCTCCCCCTCTATCCCAACTGATCCCTCTCTCCCCCATCTGCCAAACCACACACACACACACACACACACACACACACACACACACACACACACACACACACACACACTATTCATCACACCTCTCCAACCTGAGAGCAACTCAAGCAGTCTCCATATTGATGAGGCAGAGAAGAGCTGTTTGACTCTCAGAGGAGTAGTCTCTTTCTCCCTCACCATCGCCTTTGCTTTCTCTCAATTTTTCTTTTTCTCTCAGCTGTCACTGAATATTAATTGAGAGTTTGAGGAAAAAGCCTTAACTATCTGTATTGCTCATACTGTATTAAACCTGCATAATCTGCTTGGACGTTTGGGTTGTGGACATGACATCTCAAATAATACCTGACTGTTGATTTTCTAAGCCATCAGACTTATTGAATTTCATGAAAAATGTGACAGAAAATACCATAGACTTACACTGAAAGAGACACTTGTGCCATATAGATGGCCCAAAAATGTTGCCACAAACAGAAAATAACATGAGAAGATATTTCAAGAATATATATATTTTTCAATGCTCAATGGTCACCAAAACTGTATTGTTACAATTTTTCCTCAAAATAGCTACTTCGTTAATGTGTGTATACATTGTTAACAGAATTAATCAAAAGAACAGCTTTCAATTTTCTGTGAAGACTGTCTCCTAATCCGTTAACTTTGACAGGGATGTTATTTTTGGTTTGTTTTTGGCATGAGAATTTGTGGTGCAATATGTTTTTATCAGTTCTCTCAGAATCCAGATCTCCACATTGGGAACTTTAGCAAAAACCCAAGTATCCATGCTAAGACCTCTCACTGACAACAATGATGTGAAACCCAATTCATAATTCATAAACTGCAATATTTTCACAGCAGGCTGCACTGCAATGTAGAAACCCTGAGCAAGGCCGTGCATTGCTGAATACAACTTAAACTGTTGTGTTTGCTTGTATTGGGTTTAGTTTGGTATGAAATTACTTTGATGTATAACTGCGAAAATTATTTACATGAATTCAAAAGAAAACCTTCTCATCCTTAAGGGGTCATATGAAGCTACATGCACTTTTACTAGTTGTTTTAACTGAAATGTGTTTTGGCAGTGTCTACACAACAACTTTAAAATGAAAAAAATAAATGAATCTGCACAAATCTTTGCCCCTTTCTCAAAATCAAGGTGACGTCCCACAGACAGGCAGTTGAGAAAGAAATCAGATGTGTTCTGTTGTTGGATGTAATAATGAACATAGCAGTCGTCATTTACTCCTGACATCTGAGCCTCTGAATATGCAACGAATTACGTTTGTTTCTGAAAAGAATGCCCCCCACCCCCTGATCTACATAAATACTATTTTCGCGTAAATCATTTGTGGTCCAGCTCTACCTATAGAAGAAGTGTGTAAGGTTTTTTTTTTTTTTTATGAATCTTTGCAAATCACCTTTCCTAATATGGTGCTAATTAGTAAGTTTCATGATGAATGTGTCTAAAGTAAACAATCCCTCAGAAAGTGGCTCAGAAGAGAGGGGCGGGGTCAGCAGAGTGCATTAACATTTAAAGGAAAATGCTGCAAAACTGTGTGCTCTGAAAGAGCTGGTTTTGACAGGGTTAAAAAGGTGTTTTTTATACTAACATTGAATAATTTTAAGCAAACAATGTCACAGACTTTTCATTAAGACCCTAAAGAATCATATGAACTTGTGGAAAATGGGCATCCTATGACCCCTTTAATGACTCTAAATGTTAGTTTGGGATATTTGGGACCAGCTAAATGTCTTTCCACAGGTATGTGATAAGCCTATGAGTTCAGTGGTTAAACTGCTTGTTTGCTGCTGAAAGCAACATCCCCTCATTCTGTCATAAATGTAGTTTATATCGTGCATATTTGGTCTTTGCCTTGGCACGTTTCTGAGGAACGTGGACGGCGATTTGTTTGTTCTGGTTCGTAATGTGACCAATGGACCCCTGAGCTACAAGCTTGAGTTTTGTTCTGTTGTGTGCTTCTCTGTGGTATGTCTCCTTGGCTTTGGTTTTTCTGAGGAGGTGACTCATACTTTTACCACTTGTTTTTCCACAGGCCATTTTCTCTTGCTGTGCAGGCTTGACAGGTGGCTCTCCATCTATGACCATATTTCTCTCAACCCGCAAAAACGCACACACTTTCTTCTTTTTCGTCTTCCATCGTTCTTTTGCGTCTGTCCCACTTGTGAGTTCCATGTATGGCTCTGGAGAGCAGGTTGAGGCTGAGGCTCTGACCGTCCTGGGGTCTGTGTTGGCAGCCCAGACAATCTTCTGTTCTATACTAGGTGACCAGTTGGTTCGCTGGGATGTTGCCTGCCAGCTTGGGGAGGCAGCGTGTACTCGACCACCTGCTGTGGGCACTGCTTCGCTCCCTGGTGCCTGGTTGAGCGGATGGCATCACCTGGCACAGAGTAGAGGTGCTGGCAGCCTCAGCTGTGTGGGCCGCCTGGCCTGAAAGAATCTATGCCAACTTGCTAGCCCTGGAGCTGAATATTGAGAGCCTGCCGGCCAACTTTAACTGTTTCACTCTTCAGTACATTCCATTGCATGCAAAAGTAAGTCCCAGTGATTTTTTTCTAAGATTAAAAAAAAAATTGTTTTGGATTGTTATAAAACAATGCTTAGAAAAATAATTCTGTTTCAGTTGTTTGTGTTTAATTGGAAAATCAATCAAAATTCAGTGCCCTTGTGAACTGTATTCAAAAAGATAAAGTCTATATTAAATTATAGATTCTCAGATATTGTGTTATGTCTGATATAAATTCTAAATTAAATTAGATTCATAGAAATTAAAATTCTGGTCAATAAGTATTTTTGCTTTCTGGCTGATACTCGATCAATTGCAGATGTTGAAATTCAATATTTGTTTTCAAAAAAAAAAAAAAAAAAAAAAATAATTAATTGATAATTTTAAATGCTAAAATTAACTTTCATTGGGTGTTAGATGACAGTAAAGGTAATATAAATGTAAAATAGTGAAAAAAAAAAACTCAGTAGCTGATTATTGATATGACACTAAACATATTGTATATCCCTGTAATCAATTTAATAATAGTAGACATTTCTGTCAGTATCACAATAAAAAAAGACCCTGTACTGTCTTATAAAATATTATTTTACACTAAATGTGTGTATGTGGCCAAAGACCTGCATCTCTCGCTGTATGCAAACTGTTTGTATGAGTCCCATTCACACCTTTGTGTTTTACACAGACTTTCTACACTTTTTTTATGCCTCAAACATACCCTTTAACTCTCACAAAGACGCTGCAGCATGACAGCCAGCGGTGAGCAGAGGGTGAGGTATGACAGCACACCTGGGTCGGGCTGAGATAACTACACAACCACTTAACACAGGAGGAAAAGCCCACTTCAGCTGTTTCTGTTGGACACTGACGCTGTACTGCACCTGGCCGAGAGGGTCAAAGTTATGGACACAGGGCCATATGACAAAATTCCACAGAATATGGAGAAACCAGAAGACCGTGAGAATTCAAGGACACATGAGGAAATGCGAGTATGCATGTGTGTAAGAGACAGTGGCCTGTTGCCAGATGAATGGGAACTCACTCCCGGCATACCACAGCTGCTCTGAGAGCTTCATGATGCTGTTCAGAATGTGGGAGACTGAAACATAGGCCGCTAAATTATTAGCTTCATCAAGACAACAAGCTCCCCTCTCTCCACTCACATACCCTCATCTGACAATTTCATTCTCACATAGCCTCCTCTGATCTTACGTCTTTTTCTCATCAAAAATATGAGACCACAACTGTACCATGACTTATTACTTTGTGTTTCAGGAAAATATATTTTTGGTCAGTGATAAAAATTTTGATTTAAAAGTGAATGCAAAATCGGCATGTATAAATAATATAAAAATAATAATGCAATCACTACAGACATTCACGTATATATATATATATATATATATATATATATATATATATATATATATATATCATGATAAAATTCGAATTGGCTCTAAACATTCATGTTCAAAATTATTCATGCAGAATCATTTATTCTTTAAAATCTCCAATAAACGCTGTCTGTAAGTGTTTAGAAGCTTCTGTAACCTTTCTACTACAGTTTTGGCCCATTCATCCACACCTGAAAAAGCTTTCAGATCACTGATAATCTTTGGTTTTCACATTGCCACTGCTTTCTTCGCATTCAACCAGATATTTGAAATCACTCAATTACATTCTATGACTGATCCCTGAACCAAGCAGTAGTAGATTTGGATGTGTACTTTGGGATGACTGGCCTGCAGGAACATTCTTAATTTATTGAGACATTTTTAAAATCATTTCATTTTTTGTTATATAAAAGTGTGGGCTTTACATTTCTCCCTTCTTTTCATCAGGATGGACAGTCTTATTAGGCATTGACACTCTTGGAAACAGGACACATTTGAACTAGTTTGTCCCTCTGTTTCTACTAAGTCTGTATTTAAAAATTTGAAAACATTTGCCACACATTCCACCAGAGACAAATGCATAACAATTCCCTTTAGATGTGATGACACTTAGGCTCCGACACAAAGCGGTTAAATAAAGAACGTGAATCAGCGTAAGCCTTTGGTAATGTATGAAACTAAAGTGCATGAAATGTAAAAGTTTTCCAATTAAGAGAGGCTTTAGCTGTTTGGAGTCTGGCTGGAACAAGATAAATGCAGCGGGCAGTGAGTGCTAATGAGGACATACACACTGTTGACTGCCGCCACAGCTTGTACACAGATAGTCATGGTCGTCATGGAGGCTTTTAATAGCCCCTTACAATTTATCTGCTAGAATTATTATTAGCCTCCTGTTTGCTGGGTGGCTTATCTCTGCCTGCTCGGGGTGGATTTGCATGCTGCTCTGTGTTTGATGTGTGTGTGTGTGTTTATGTGTGAATGAACACAGGAGGGGGGGGGGGGTAGATATATGTGTGGATTATTTCACTTTCTCTCCTTCTCTTCATCTTTCATTCTCTTTCTAAGTGCTTCCGTCTTTGAAGAACATACTGTAGGACAACACTAGGAGGATGCATGATGCAATGGATTAATGACCAAACAACAAGCAAAGGCTTGTTAATAATAGTCACATATGAGTCCTTCAGTTTTCAGTTGAGAAGATGGATCTCAAAATCATACAGTCATTGTTGAAAAGGGTTAGAATACGCAAAAAAATACAGGAAAACCAAAGAATCTGTGGGATCTGAAAGACTTTTCAGAAGAACAGCAGCCGGTTTAATTGTTCAGGACACAAAAGCGACTCCTAAACGACTATCAAAAAAAAAAAAAAAAAACCTGTGGATCTTCCGGGTAACAACACAGTATTAAGAATTAAGCATATGTAAACTTTTGAACGGGGTCATTTTTATATCAGCTATTTTCTCTTGTGGACTCTTGTACTAACTTAATGAGATTAATTTTGTATGATCCCTCTTATTTTGGTAAAATCATTAACATTTTGCAGATACTGCAGATACTGTAGTTGTTTGCATAACCCTTTTCCTTAATGTTTAACATACCCACACAATCTGTAAGATCTTCACTATCTTAAAGAAATATTGAAATCCCACATACTGGTAAAAAAAGAAAAGAAAAGAAAACATCCCTGAATGCATTGTAATTCGCTTTGAATAAAAACATCTGATAAAGGCATAAATGTAAATGTGAAATAAATTATGAATGTAGTATAATGTAATCTATTTATTTCTGCCCTGAAAACTATTTTTATTGATATTTAAGTATATTACACAAAGCAAAATAATTGAAATTACATTAACAATCCTGGTCATACTCATCCTTTGACCATTCAAGATTTGCAGAAATTTTGCATTGCATTACTTCCTATTACCAATGGATGCTTTGCAGTCAGTGGGTGCCGTCAGAATGAAAGTATGTCCCTCATCCATCAATCAAAGTCGTATGAAGTGAAAAGCTGTGTGTTTTTCAGAAAAAAATCCATTGAGACTTTAAACTGTTGCTCCCGGATAATAGCCATAATCCATAATCTTGAGAAATTAGTTCAGTTCTAAACAGTTCTAAACAAATATGTTCAGGGTATTTTGATGTGAAAGAATGAGATGGGTGCTGTCACTGGAGGAAGCATTATTGTCTATTTTGGCCAGAAAAATGGTTTAAAGTTAAAAAGCCTTAATTATGTATATGTTTCTTTTAAATATGCAGCTTTTCACTTCACAAAGCATTAATTGATGGACTGGAGTCATGTTGTGGATTATTGTGATGTGTTTATCAGCTGTTTGGACTCTCAATCTGATGGCACCCATTCACTGCAGAGGATCCATAGGTGAACAAGTGATGTAATGCTAAAATTATCCAAATCTGTTCCAGTGAAGAAACAAACTCATCAACATCTCGAATGGCCGGAGGGTGAGTACATTCTGAGCCAGCTTTCATTTTTGGTTGAACTATTCCTTTAAATAAACAACAAGATAAAAAAAAAGGTGTATAAACTTTTCAGCAGAAAAACTTCTCGAAGCTTTCTTTGGTATTTACTTGCAGTTTTCTATAATTGTAATTAATTTCTAGAAAAAACATCAACTTCTTAATGTTCCAACGATGCAAAAAAGGTCCACAACCACACAAGTTTTGATTAGAACGTCTGATAACGAGTTATCAAGATGAAGAACAATTGCTTTGTTAAATACTTGAGTGCTCTTAATGAAAGTGAGGTTGATGAGGATTGTAATTTAACACAAAAGGTAATAAATGACTGCTTTAAATCGAATTCATGCTTGAATACCACTCCTTCAGCAATCATCAATTTAGCTCGGGCATTAAGCTCCCAACAAGTCTTAATTAGAACTAAGACATTTCTGGGAGATTAACTTTCTCTGAGCCTGCAGGGTCTGCCAAAACCTATTTGTGTCACAGTGAGAGGAAAGATAAAAGGCTCAAAATATACTGATTCTTCTGCTGAGCATTTCTGGTGTAAATTACATATCTGTGTTTGGTTATGATCAGTCTTGTGTGTATGACCACGCAATGAAAAGAAGTCTTTTTCATTCTCAAAACGTTAGAGAATGGCATTGCAACATTTAGTCATTTTAAAGCGCTACTAAATATACATTTGAATAATGTTACATAAACACTTCTCCAGCAAAGAGCTGTCTGACTTTTCTCACAAATGCCATCTCAGAGGATTCTGGGTGACTGAACCTATGAACTTTTATACCAGCAGAAGCTGAAAGAAGATGCGTCTTAATTCTTAAAGTGCTTAGCAGCATGAAGTTCTCAGAATCTCTGGTTTTTTATCCTTGATATCCTTTTTTGATTATTAATAAAGATTCACATGTCCCACAGCTTTGGGGTTAAAAAAAACAGCTTGTTTTACGTTTGCATCATTTAGTTTTAAAGGAATAGTTCATGCAGAAATGAATTTTCTTTCATCTTTAACTCACTCTCATGCATTTGGCTCTCTGCTTGAAACACAAATTGATTTATTTATATCACAATTTCTAGGCTATTGGTTTTTACCTAATAAAAGACTAGAATTGTACTGATGGATTCATTTTCAACCAAATTGGATGGAATTTTATTACATAATCCTTAGAAGAGAAAAACAAAGCCCATCATGTGGAGAAAAAAAATAGTAGATATTTTAGATAAATCAGGCAGACAAGAAGGTATAATGCATTCCATACCACAAACACTTCTTACAGATCTAGACATCTCAATGCTGGAGATCAGAGGCAAGCTGTGATCTTGTTTGTGTGTAATGCTGACATTCTCTGTCTCGTTTCCCGTCATCGTGCAGCTCGTTTGCATATCAAACACCACAAACTTTGGTTGTTGAAAGCCAAAAGAGCATTGGAGAAGATACCAAACATTACCACACAGACCTTGATGTGCTCTCCGCTTTTGTATGCATGTGTGTATGAGACCTCTAGAGAGATGTATAGGAACAGCACTTGAAGTATTTTCAATCAGAGTGAGGTGCTGTTACATTTAGCTAACGTGTATCTTTTGATCTTTCTCAGAAGTTAAAACACATGGCCCTGCCTTGGTCTCTGACGACATCCAGCGCTTCCTTTACACACTGCTGGGCCTCTGTGTGTGCGTTCGTGGGAATACGACAGAGTCGTAGGGTGGAAAATGAAAGGCTGATGCTGATGACATTCAAAGTTAATTTACATTCTCTTTCAATAGTGCATTGGATCTCGTACAAACGCCCAGCAACGACTTATTTCATTCCAGGCCGTGAGAGTTGTTTTATCTTTCCCTGCATGAGGTATATGTGTCTAACTCAGGACAACTGCTTTGCTGCTCTGCCCTTATTTTCCTGGGATGTCTGACTGTTATCATTAATTCAGGGATTGATACCCTATTGAACAAAACATTTTTGTAGCCTGTCTTTGATTTGGACTCAAGAGCTTTCCAAATTCTATCATAGTGTGACTGAACTAAACCAAAACAGAGAGTCTTGGGTTCCTTGTTGACTGTTTTGCTTGTATTTCTTCTTTTGTTTCTATCATACTTGAGATAAAATAATAAACATTGTCAAAACAAATTGATATTGATAAAAGCTTATTGTCTTCATTTTTCGAAATCGAATAACTATGTCGAGCATATGAATAGTATCAGTTTCAGTGTCTTGTGGCATTCGACTTGTTAATGTCAAACAAAAACACACACTACGAGACTGAAGCACATCGCCCTGTGCACATTTAAAGACTAAAGCTGTGTTCAGATTCACAGGGTCCCTACTCCGTGAACAGTGCAAACACCTATTTTAAACCAAAATTTAAACTAAATTTGTTTCACTGGTTGATGTACATCATGGGGCTTTTCGTCACAGATTAGTTGTGAACTTGGCTTATAAGGAAGTTCCCTCGTTCCTTCCATCTCATTGTGTCGTGTTAAATTCTGGAGCTGGGTTTTTGGGTTTGTACATGGGTGTGTGCCGGCAATGTTTGTGTAAGTTAGCAGGTAAGGCTCAGCTGTTGCCATGATTGCCCTGGCTGTAGAAACCCTCCTGAGAGGCCACATGCTCTCGGGTTAGCGGTGTGAGCGCCCCTCTGCCTCGCTCATTAAGTCAATGGCAGTTAAACTGAAGGAGCCCGGCCTAACCATGCCCAATGCCACCAATGTCAATTATTTCCAGTAGCACTGTGTTAGTTCATGAACCTCGGGCTGGGAGCTGTTCACATTCACACCCCACTACACTCATTAGCAGCAACAGGTGGCCAGTAGTGAGCAAACAGTGGAAGCCGAATGTAGTTCTGGAAAATGACACTGCATCTGTAATTATCTCTACAGCTACTGTAGTGGCTGATTGGGTTTATAAATGTGCTGCCATCATCTTTGTCTTCTGTCTTTGTCTTCTGTCTTTGTTGTTATCTTCATTCATAAGGAGGGACTGCTGGCTGACTGTTCTCACTGATCTATAGTTCATTCCCTGCAACATTCGTATCGATTTTAGACACATTGCCTGTTATAAGATCTTAATAAGTCCTTGCATGGTTCTCTGTAAATAGTGTGCTCTACAAAAGGTTTTACAACCTTGGCTGCCTTGTCATCCTAGAGATCTTGGCCAGTTGTAAATGATCAGTTGAATTTGATTTCCATGCCTTTACATGGGAATTAGTCAGGTGCTACTGAGGCGGCATTTGCCGTGACCTCAGCAGTGCTGCCAGGAGTTTGCCTTCTGTGGTGCCGTAGCTTTAGGTGACAAATGGACTGGTTGCGGTGGCCTGAGATTGTCTCATTAGTCATATGAAGTATGTCAGCTGGAGTAATTACTTCAGGTCAGGTCCACCTCCTGCTTACTAAGAGAGCTTCCCACACATGTACATGCATTTCCTTCAGATAAAAAATCTTGTTGGTTCTGTGATAAATCATAATCATGGTCCAGAAGTAGTGTGAAATGGAAGTGTTCAGTCTTGCTATACCTGCAGCCAGTCCATCGTCAGCTGCCTCTGACTTTTATTGCATTTCTGCTTGTGCTTTTTGCTGTCAGTAAGTGTTAAGAGTTAAGCCTCTGAAATTAACAGCTCATACTTGAGCAATGCTGCACTTAAATTTATGATTTATACAAGTTTCTGCACTACTTGGCTATAGGAATACTTATTTATTTCAAAACTTTTACTCGACTTATCAACTGAACTTTAGATTAACTTTCTCATGCTCTGTATTACATTATAATCTCAATAATTAGCAATAAGCACCATTTTGTCTTAAATTGAAAATTCTGTCACGGTTTCATCACTTTCCTAATTTTTTTCCTTCTGTGAAACGAGACTTGCATGATGTTCTTTCTTAATGCAAGCATACAGTGAGCAGACATGTACAATACACTACAAATTTTGCAGAGTACACTGCCTTTCAAAAGTTTGGGATTTGTTAAGATTTTTTTAATGTTTCTGAAAGAAGCCTCTTATGTTACGTTGTTAATTTGTGAATTTATGTGAATTTATTTGATCAAACATTTAGTAATAACAGTAATATTGTGAAATATTATTACAATCTAAAATAAAACATTCTATATTGATATATATAAAAAAAATATATATATCCATGTGATGGCAAAACTAGATTATCAGTATCTTCCAGAAATCATTCTAATATGCTGATTTGCTGCTTGAGAAACATTTCATATCTTTCATTTCTTTTCAGGATTCTTGTATGCATAATAATAAAATAAAAAAAGTTAAAAAATAACAGCATTTTAGATAGATCTAAATTCCCATTCTAAAGCATTTGATTCGTTAAAATAATAAAAAACAATTGGTGCTGGATGAGTCATCAGGGATTTTAATATTTTTTCCCCCCTAGAAGATAAAACTACACACAGTCGCTAAAATGTGCTAAAAGCTAATTTTGCTAAATGTAGGAGTCCATTTGTAATAGATGACCTCAAAGCTTAAAGACATGGACTAAAAGCCGCAAAATGATGATGAAATAATATTGAAAAGACAGGACCATCCAGGATAATACCATCCACAACCTATGACACAAAGGGACAAAAAAATAAGGATTTTAAGCATTCTGTGCATGTCCATTTTTTCTGAATATATTTTCTACTTTAAGTGTTTCCAGTGTATTTTGTGTGTGTGTGTGAGAGAGAGAGTTCGGTATTCGGAGCACTTCCTGGTCTAGCTGCATGCTCCAGTGAAGCACACACTCGTTCTCACTGACTGCGCAGACACGTGCAGCACTGACAGACAAGCGATAGACGAAAGGAGGGTCACTCTCAGGAGAGGCTCGTTTACTCTCTCTCTCTCTCTCCTCTCTCTCTCTCTCTCTCGCTCTCTTGCTCAATGTATAGTTTTTCCTCCCTCTTACTATTACCCTCATCTACCCTCTTCTCTTTTACCCTCTCTTCATATTCCTTTGTGACAGGTGGTTCTCGTGCGCCCCCAAAATGAATTAGTTTTTGCTAAAAAAATACAATTAACTCTAGATATAGTTTTTGAAAACAAATGCTAATATCTTATGCAACATTTAATCTGAAGTAAATATATTGTATTTTAAGTGTGTTTAAGGAATAACACTACAGTTGAATGTACTGTATATATGTATATATATATAAATCAAGTTTACGGAAATGCAATGTTTAAATATGCAAAGGAGGCACTGTCTTATTAAATATTCACTAATTTCCAGAGCATAAGTGTGAACACTCGATAAAACCGCGTTCAGAATTCTTGCTTAATTTTGTTGACATTTTTGAAAGATTTTAGATATCTCTTTTTATCACTTCTTAAATCCGAAAATACTGTCAACGGCCAGAAAAAAAATGACCAAGCTTTTAGAGAAAAATTTTTGTATAAAACCAGGCAAATTATATGATCTTAACAAATCCTTCTGTAAAAACCTTCAGATTATAGATAGGAATAAAACTGCCAATTTTGGTATTTAAGTGCTGCTAAAATGGAGATTTCTGACTCAATAGAGGAGATAAAAAAAAATAAAAAAACTAATCTACAGATGCAAATAGATAAAGTGCAATGAAATAAAAACTTAAAGGGTTAGATCAGCAAAAAATGAAAGAAAGTCATGACATTTGCCAAGTATTGTTTGCTCTGCATTTAACCCATCCAAGTGCACACACACACACACAGCAACTGGGAATTCAGTGCCTTGCTCAAGGGCACTTCAGTCATGGGTATTGAGGGTGAAGGTGAAAGAGAGTGCTGTTCATTCACTCCCTCCCACCTACAACTCCTGCCAGAAACGAGGCCTGAACCAGCAACCTTCAGGTAATTAGTCCAAGTCTCTAACCGTTAGTCCACAGCTGCCCAACTCTGTCATCAGTTACTAACCCTCATGCTTTACCATAATATATTCTGTATGAGCTATCCCTTTAAAAGTGTATTTTGGGTGTTTTCTTACCACTTGTGAAAAGCCAAATCCCAAAACTGACCATTGCATGAAAAACAGGCAAAAAATATGAAAGATTATGATACTGGACATCAACATTCACAATGATAATTGAAGTAATATTAGATTTGCATATTAGGGCCACTTGAAGGCTGTCGTGGTTTTGTAGGGAACAGAATGCAGGGTGATGAGAGAGCAAAGCCACGGCGTGTGTGAGACTGATGTGCATGCATTAGCAGGATTGGCGGCTGTGTGGATTAGAAACACCTCTGTGTTTTGTGAGGTGTGTGGTAATGACAGACTTAAAGGATTTCTGAGACTATCACACACCCTGATTGGATCCTTAATCCCAGATGTGCTTTTAATATCATGCCAGGGCAACCCAATTAGAATGTGTAAAGGAAAGGACTCAAGTGAAATATGATTCATGTGAATTATGAGTTTGTTTAAAAGTGCTGCTGCATTCATCCAGAACTGGGGAAAGGAAGGTAAACAGACAAATTAATATTAAGCAGTTTAGAATCCATTTTTGAAATATGTATCTGTGTGTTTTGGACAGCACATCGCAGGTGTTCAACGGGTGAGCTATGACACTACGTATTGCCTATTTGCATGCTTTATTTCCCTCTCTCTCCCTCTGCTTGCACTGCTTCATTGTGTTATTCATAAATACACACCTGGGCTCTGCACACCTGGTCCAGCTGGTCATCAGAGCATGGCGCATTGCCAGCTCCTGTCCAGACCAAGAACCACGACACACACACACACACACACACATACACACACACACACACAACATCCATCCCTCCACTTGATAAGCAACAGCCAGCGAGAATTGCAGAATTAAATTGTACAGAAAATATCCCAAGAGCCACAGGTGCAAAGACTGGGGAGAGATAAAGGCTTTCAGAAATGCTTTGATCACAATAAAAGACATAATTCAGTAAAAAATTACAACTAAGAATGAAAAACTAGAATTAACGTTATGAAATGTATGTGTGTGTGTGTGTGTGTGTGTGTGTGTGTATAAACCTTAAGAAATAATAATATTTTTGTATTATTTTTTAAAATATCTAAAAATCCTTGAAACAAGATAAATCATCTTGAGAAACAACACTGCATCCGATTAAGATTAAAGGTGCCATCTGTCATGTCTGGCAAAAAAATCAAGTCATACTCCACATTCCATACCAGATGGGGGCAGTATGCCTCAATAAAGTGAACTGGTTTACTCTAGAGTAACAAACGAGAAACGGCATAGTCTCTATGCTCCGCCCCTACCTTCACAACAACCCTAGAGCCATAGCCGAAGCCTAAGAGGACGTTTTGCCTCCAGAGGAACGTTGAGTGATGTCAAGTGATTCTGAAAAATGACATCTTCAAGCTACTCCCCTTGACCTTTATCAGTGAATATGTTCATATTCGTTTTGTTCATATTACATTTTGAGTTGTACATACACATTATTTGAATTAAATTAATTTGACAGATAGCATTCTGTCAACATCAGACAGCTGATGTTGACCAAGCTAGCGCCAACCAACGTCACCAGAGCTGCCAACTCTCAAGCATTCACCGTGAGACACACGCAATTGACTCTTTTCACACACTTTCATGCCACACATCAATTTTCTCACGCACAGAAAAACCACGAAGCAAAGAGGACACGGAGACCAACAGACTAGACAGAGCAGGTTAGTTATGATATAAAAAAATGGGTAAGTTATAGCTAGCTAATTATCAAACGCAGCTACGGTTAGCCACAGTCGAACAGCCTTCGATACATTTCTATGTTATAACTTCCCGAAAAAAAAAAACACAAAAAAAATATAAAACAAACTTCTAGCGAAATACTAACAGCATCTAACTTACCAATCCAAAAGAAATGTTGCAAGTTCGGAGTCGAACCTCATTTCTTTCAGGTCCATCAGCTGTCTCCAGCGATGGAAAGCAGTGCCGATGTTTACTCTGGTTCGGCTCCTTTTCTTATCGGATTTGATTTGTGATTCCGAGCGCGGTTGTTTCCCTGTAGCGGGTGGTGGTCTCTTGCCAAGGGCTTCAGTTCAGCCATCCTTCCGCTCTCTTCCCTGAACTGAAATGAAGTAGTGGACTGTACTTTCCACACGATTGACATCAGGTTCAGGCATGCCCACAAGCCGTGCGAGTTATTCGTGTATTGCAGGTTGGCTGGTGGTTATGTTGCCCGCATACCGCCTCCCATGCCGAAACTGGTATTTTTGAAAAAAAATTTATGACATAATCGCCCTTATTTCTTCTCATTCTTTTGATGCGTGTATGTTATTTTTTGAATATTTCTACCTCAATTTTTAGACATGGCACCTTTAAGACTTGTTTTCACAGAATGTGTATTAAATATGAGTGGATCTGTCTTACAGATTTGAATTCATATCATTGTAAAATACAAATGTAAACATACAGGATTACAGCGGCATTGGTAATTTACATCCTTTGTTCATGTTTTCGAATCAATATGCAAATGTAAGAATGCAAGTGTAAGACAAAACTGTTTTTGTGAATAGTAAATGTGCAACATACATTACAAAAGATCTGTGGGCACTGAGCCCTGCAGAGTTTAATGCACATTCCAGGCAACCCGTAACACGTGTTTTTCCAACTTTCTACCCGTGAAAATGCTCTAGAATGGGAGACCCGTGACTTCCCACCCGTGAACTTGTACTGGATCGTTCTACTCCCAGTTCCACGCTCTGACTCTGAACGTCTGAACAATGGCAGCCCCTACGGATAATATTGCCTACAGATGCAGTGTTCATGCAGGTGGTACATGGTGAGAAATAGACTTTAGGTCAATGTAATATTGCATGAAAATTAATATTCTAGCTACAATTCCGTGCGCTCAGGCAGTTTGGCGTGACTTGCCTGGAACACTACAAAGTTGTGAGTCATGGTTTGAAGTTGTGACTTACGGACTCGAAAACCTGCCAGGAATGCAGCATTAGATTCAACCCTAGTTAAACATACCTGATCCAGCTAATCAAGTCCTACAGGCTTATTTGAAAACTACATGGTGCTGGAGCAGGGTTGGAAGTTTTACACCCCTGATTTAGAATGAATCATCAGTACTAAAATTACTAAAGGCCTGTGATATCAGTGGCTTGAGTTTAGCAGCAGTCGCAACAGATGAATAGAGATGCTTTAAAAGGAGAGAGTGATCAATATCACTGTGAAACCTACAGTTCATCCATGTACATACATATACCCCTACATAAACCTGCCCGTTACCCCTCCCTTGCTGTTTTTGCCTGAAGCCAGCCATCTTTATTTCACCTGGCTGACGGTCTCCTTTCTGCAGTGAACAGTGAGGTCTGTGTGCGGCCTCTGGGGAGAGATGGGAAACGAGCAGGGGCCATGAGAACTGCCCTCAGCATGAAAGCAGGGGCACTGCACCGTAACAAGGGTGGAGTATGCAATTAAAGGCGCTAAACGCGTCCACCACTGCTCTTGTCTCTCTGAGGTCCACCACTGAACCCCCAAGGGCAGGAGAGACCAACCGCCACTCTTGCTCACAGATGCTGCCATCCCTCCCTACAACAAGACCAGTGAGGGACCCCAGCACGGCCTGCAGGTCAGTAGGGGTCAACGCGAGAGATATTCTCTCAAAGAATGGCTCGAATTATGAAGGGATGTCTTTCATCTTCTGATTTCTTAACATTTTCTTTCAATGGTCATCCTAGATGTTTAGTGCATTGTGATATTATAGAGGGACAGATTGTGGGAGAATGAACACAACAGAGACCATTCATGAGATCCCATGTGAAGCTAACTCAGGTCTGATCAGAGCTGAAAAGGAAAACATCAAGACTTTATTCAGTCTGTCCCAAGACTTGCATTCTAGTTTTATTTGTTGTTGGTTTTTTTTTGTCTATTTTTTTTTTTTTTACTCCTTATTGTGTTTTTTGTTCGGTTGTTGTCATTATGTTGCACTGCGGAGCTTCTGTCACGAAAACAAATTCCTCGTATGTGTGAACATACCTGACAATAAAGCTCATTCTGATTCTAGTGAAATTGATCTGTTTGGCATTTATTTAATTAGATATATATTTTTTTTCATTGCAAAATTTATTATCAGCATAAATATCAGAATGAAATGTGAAATGTTGAAATGAAAAGTGAAGTAACGTTTTAAATTACAGCCTGCAATTTACAGCATAATTAAACAGAATTTACAGCATACCTTTTTTGTAATTATAGTGTACCTATGCAGTACACTTCCATGTAGGAACAATATGCAACGTTTGGAGTATAATGGGGTAACCACCTGTAAAATTACAAATTGTTTGTACTGTAAGTATTTTGAAACTAAGGGGTACTTATTCTACTATTATGTGGCATGTAACCACATATAGGGCTGAAACGATTAGTCGACATTATTGACAATGTTGACATTAAAAAATTGTTGACAATTATTTTTGTTGTCGAGTTGTCGTTTGATTTAATTTGAACTAATTTAGAGCCTGCAATAATGCGGTTTGACCAGTGTGGCACTGTAGCGCAAGACTGTAATTCAGCCCTCCTCGATGCAATTCAAGAGAAAATGAGATACACCGCTCAGCGAATGGCATTTGTATATGAAATTACATGACGCGCGCTCAGAGGGGGCAGGGTTTCATATTTTATTGAAGCTTCCCCGGGCGCCGCCATTGATTAGCGGACACCCACCTGCTGTTAGCATTCCATTGACCTCCCATTCATTTTGGCTTCACTTTGACAGCGTATAACTTTACATCTGAGGTGTTTAAAGACTCAATTTGTCCATTAATTATTTCTAAAGAAACACGAAAATTTATAAAAGGCTCCAATACCTTGTATTTTACGTTATGGACCTGTAGAAGCAGTTTTTGTAAAAATAGGCTAACGATTGCGTCATAACCTGCGACTCTCTGTTGCACAGTAGAGAATTACTGTATGGACAGGATGAGAAGCAGGCAGGCAATCTTTTACTGTCTATGAGGCAATCGGGGGGACATGGAGGCATAAAGTCAAGAGAAGCCCATAAAGAGTCCATAATAGCAACGGGACAAAATTTTTCAACAACGTTTGAGGAATTGGAAATAATTCGGTATGTGGCAAGTATGAAGTATTCACTACATATAAAGTAACATTTATCCACAAACTTTAAATAATTGATCTACTTCATTAAATAATGAAGTATGGGTAACGGGGTATCTATATTAACGGGGGATGGGGAAATTATCATGAAATTATACATGCAATGAAAGAAAAAAAAAGCATCTCAATGCATTAACTTAATATGGCGTACTGGTGTTACATTTTAAAAATAAATAAATACTATGCAAAATGACAAAATAATTAGTCAGAATACTTACCAAAATTTGGTCCTGTTCACGCTCGCCGTCTCTACAAGATTCGGTAGGTGATTCAGATTTCTCTTGGCACAGCTATTAGAAGACTTACAATTGTCAGACAGGTTGCTCACGTCACATCAACATCATCAAGCTCAGTTTGAATCTTTGCAGTACGCTCGACCCCCAGGAAGTGCGTGCTTTTTATTGACTTCACTTGCCTCCGTTGAATCCAATGGGGTCGCTGTGTCCATTTTTTTTTACTGTCTATGCACACGCTTTCCTCTCAATAACAAAACAAACAAAAACAACAACAACAAAATAATCACAGCAGTGTGAAAGCAGCAGTTAAAATGCATCTTATTACACCGATGTGGATGTTTGCACAATCTCAGTAAAGCATTTGCGTAACTTCTATAGTATTTTATGTGATACCTTAAATCAAGCAGATTTAGGGTATTAAACATTATTATAAAATATTTGATTAAAGTGATATTTTGGTTTGCAGAGATAAAAGCTTAATCTAGCTCAGGACTGTTTTGATTATCATAACCCAGTAAGGTATTTTTAAAGAGATTACCTTAAGATTACATTAAGATTTTTTTATGTTTTTTTTTTTTTTTAAGAAGTCTCTTCTGCTCACCAAGCCTGCATTTATTTGATCCAAAATACAGCAAAAGCAGTAATATTGTGCAATATTTTTACGATTTAAAATAACTGCTTTCTATTTGAATATATTTTATAAAATGTAATTTATTCTTGTGATCAAAGCTGAATTTCCTCCAGTCTTCAGTGTCACATGATCCTTCAGAAATCATTCTAAGATGCTGATTTGCTGCTCAAGAAAAATTATTATTATTATTATTATTATTATTATTATTATTATTATTATTATTATTATTATTATTATTATTATCAATATTTAAAACAATTGAGTAATTTTTTTTTTTGAAGGATTCTTTGATGAATATAAAGATCCAGAGATCAGAATTTATCTGAAATAAAAAGCTTTTGTAACGTTATACGCAATACCATTCAAAAGCTTAGAATCAATAGCATTTTTTTTATGATTTATTTATTATTATTATTATTTATTTTTTTATTTTTTATTGGGGCAATATTGAGAAGTAGGAGACTCAAGCAAAAATCTCCATCTTAATTTCTGTCTAGGAGGAATGTTAGAGATGTTAAAGAGATCTCACTTTTGAACTGGGGGATGAGAAGATTACATCTATCGCGCCCCCACCTTAGATGCCGCCGTGGGGCAATAAGTTCTCTCTGAAAATGCTTCTTGCTCTTACTTCGGCTAAGCATAGGAGTTTGCATGCATTCTTGGTGGATGGTGATTGTATTCACTTTGAATCAGGTGACTGCAGTGTCACTCTACTCTAGTCTTTTCCCACCCCTTTTAATCCACAGGTCACTTCTTTGCCTGCTTTGTGTTCTGAGCCATTGATCTTGTGTGATGCCGATACTCAGAGTGCTGGTCAGAGCTTTATAGATTTATATTGGCCGCTCGGCTGTTTTTCATCAGTCTATACGGTGGTTGTTCTAAGGGGCAAGCTGTATCTAGCAGAGATTTTCTCACTAGATAGTGGGAACAATTGCTTTGGTTTATGAAAGCCAGGGACAGGAATGCCCTTTCAACGTCAGAGCTCATTCAACGAGAGCGATCGCCCCTTCGTTGGCCTGGGCTAAAGGCATGTCTATTCGGGATACTGTATATGTTTTGCAGCTGACTGGTCTTCACAGAACACTTTCACCAGGTTTTACAAGTTGAATGTGCCATCTGTGATATCTCAAGTGCTTTCGATGAGTGGCTAATCTCACTCATTCTGCTAGTTTAATTACTACGCTGCCTCTGGCACAGTTTGTTACCATGTAAAGCTATTGACACTGTACATGCCTATGTACATACCATATGTGTTTATTGGTTACCTCACTTAATATTCTAGTTTATTACCATGCAAAAAATGCCTCTGGCACAGTTTGTTACTGCGTATAGCTGTTGTCACTGTGCATATCTGTGTGCATTATTATGTGCTTACTGATATTATGTTATTCAGTACAGCCTGCTGCGCATTTGACATACGCTGCTGAGCCACTTCAGCAGACAAAAATGCACACAATTATGTTAAAATGTGCAATTATGGTAAGTTACCTCATAAACACGGTCTTAAATGAGTCCTAAATGACCATAAAATGTTGGGAGAAAAGCAAGTGTGTGTGTCAGATCCACCGCATGTGCATTAGGTATTAAAGAGATATCGCTGCTTTTAAAGTGAAACCTGATGAAGTCCGTCATTAATGTAAATTAAAGAACAAAAGAAAAAGGAGAAATCACTCCACTGCTCTAGTCGCTGATTAACTTTTGTAGTTTGAATAAAGATTAATTTATACTCATTTTATAGTTTATGTGAAGTTTATAGTTTATAGTTTTATATATACAGTTTATAGTTTATATGAAAACTCTTTTAAGTTCACTTAAATTTAAAGTTGTCATATTTTTTAGAGCCTATTTAGTGTTCAAAATAATGGTTTTCAATTATACTGTTTTGGTGAAAGGCTATAATTATTGGCTAAAATTAAGGGAAAAAACATTTAATAGAAATATCAGTAACATTATTGGTATTAATGATACTGACCTTCATTAACAGTAAGCTACTTAGCAAAAATATGCCATTAAAATGTATTTAAAAAATACCATATTTATGTTAATTTTGAATATAAAATTATGATAACAAAAATATATTAATATGCAATTAATCACAATTAATTACATAAAAAATGTGTGATTGATTAGTAAAAATGTTTATCAATTGATAGCACCAATGTTAACCTTTCAAAGATGTTATTGTTGGTATAATATTTGTTTATTTTCCAGCTGAATATGCTTTTCGAGTCAAGTCAAGTCAAGTCAAGTCACCTTTATTTATATAGCGCCTTTATTTATATTTATATAACGCCTTTATTTATATTTATATAACAAAACAGATTGTGTCAAAGCAACTGAACAACAATAATTAGGAAAACAGCGTGTCAATAAGGCAAAATAACAGTTATAAGCAGTTCATCATTGAATTCAGTGCAGCTCAGTTCATTTGAAATAGTATATGTGCAATCATTTGCAATCAAGTCAACGATATTGCTGTAAATGAAGTGTCCCCGACTAAGCAAGCCAGAGGCGACATCGGCAAAGAACCAAAACTTTGAGGGAAACCAGGCTCAGTCGGGGGGCCAGTTCTCCTCTGTCCAGATGAAACCAGCAGTTAAATTCCAGTCTGCAGAATAGTCTTATTGTGTGTTTAAAGGGAATCTGTATCTGGGGCTCATCTAGTTGTCCTGGTCTCCGCTGTCATTCAGGGCTGTAGCGGTCCTTTCTAGGTGCTGATCCACCATCTGGTGTGGATATGTACTGGATCCAGGTGACTGTAGTAACCATCTGATTTGAATACAGACTGGATCTGGTGGCTACGGTGACTTCAGAATAAGAGAGAAACAGACTAATATTAGTGTAGATTCCATTCCATTGAGATCAGGATGGCTATGAATTGATGCAAGATATATAAGTATGATTTAAACCATGCACTTCCATTAATGCCAACAAAGTTTTCTATTCTATGCAAAAGAATGTTGTGGTCAATAGTGTTGATCCAATAGCACTAATAAAGATATACAACCACGATCAGATGTTAAGAGCAAGTAATTTTTAACTCGTACTATGAAACGGTCTAAATCCTGACTGGAAATCCTCCATTTAATTTCAATATAACACCCCCCCCCCAAATACAATTACAAAATTGGAATGACCGCCCCGACCAAGGCCGCTTTAAAAATTTCAATTAGATTAATCTGGACCTCAAATGAAACTAAATGAAGAGCCCTGTAGCACATATGACAACATATGACAACAATAACTCCAGTCTCCCCAACAAGAAGACTGCATCAAGACGGTTTCTGTCTCTCTTTCATTATTTACACTGAGGAACGCAGATCATGAGAAAATGGCCAAATGTTGACGTGTTTTCTCCTCTCCCAGTAGGGTCTGTGTCCCTCAGGTGTGTGTCTTGACATGGTTCTCCTAAGGAAGGCTGAGCTGGATGTCCAGTTGAGTAATTACAGTGCGTTTTATGGTACAAGCTGAAGAGTAGAGATTGGGAAGCTGTACACATAATATGTTTTGACAGCTACGGCAGCCATTGTGTGGCTAAAGCTAGCTTCTATCGGTGCCAAACCCCTACTTAATGATGGGAAATGAGAATGACACACCTGTGGCCCTTATCACAGTCTCACAACCAGACCGGACCAATAATGCTGGCGTAATGAAGCCCCAGCACTGGCACACATGGCTCCTCATGGGCCATTCAGCTCGCTACATTTAGATTTAAATGAACAGCAATGATATCTGGAGGAATCAAGAGATAATAAGCTCTGTTATGTTTATTATCAGAATTATTATGATCCGTGTTGATTTGTTTATGGCTGAGATGGGATTAAATACTATTAACGTGGGTCACTTGGAACAAACTGAATGTAGATTGCAACTAAAATTAAATTTGCAAAAGTAAACAGTCAACATTAACAGTTTGAATAGGTTTTTAACGCTTATCCCAGATATTTTTTGTTTCTGTTTACAAACTGAGATACAAGTCAGGTTTTTTTATTATTATTTTTTTTTAATTTTTTATTTATTATAAAATGTCAAAAAATACATTGGACCCCAATGACTTTCATTGTTTGGATAAAAAAGCCACTGATACATCTTTAAAAATATCTTATTTTGGTTCCCACTGAAAACATAAGGCCATGAAGGTGAGTAAATAATATCAATATTTTCATTTTTGGGTGAACTATCACTTTTAACCTTCAATATTTCAATTTTTTTTCTTGTGCCCCTAAAGTGTGAGATTGTGAAAAGCTCTGTCTCTTGCCTCGCTACCTGTAAGCCATTAGAACAGAAGCCTTTGGTTAAAGAGCTGCGGGTGGGACTTGCACCTTGTGGGTCTTATGGGAGTCTGGAAGTAACCAAGCAAAATTATCGTTCCTCTGCTCCCCAGAGACAGGCCCCCATTTGGAAGAGACAGATCACAGGCCTTTACACACACTGGTACTGACTCGCATCTCTGCATATTTGCCCCCTGAGTCACCCACCGACAGGTCATGAGGTCAAATACCTCCTTGTCTATGCATCAAAAGTTAACACACACACTCCTGTGCTTTCCTTCTACTGTACTTACAGTAAATACTAGAGAACTTTAAAATACAGGTGTGGGGTAAATAACTTTTATAACTTTTTTCTAATTCATTATGAAAAGTCTTGTTAATTAATGAATATTATTATAAAATATTACATAGATGACATTAAGATATTGGTAAATTACCCTTCCAAACTTCTTCTTGTTAAAATAATAAATTTAGTTTGCTATGGACGTGATGAATTATAATCAATATGTAGCTTGATTATAATATAATATAATATAATATAATATAATATAATATAATATAATATACAAATATTTGCAGTATTCATATGGTATATACTGTATGTGTGTAGTTTTGTTAATTTTATTATAATTTTTTTTACTTTACCTGTAGATTTTTTTTTTTTTTTTACTTTACCCGTATTTTGAATGAAGTATTTTTTTTTACTTTACCCGTATTTTGAATGAAGTATTGCATTTAGTTTTTTAGGGTTGAACGTTATGTCAGTAAACTTAAAGGATAATGTCCTTGGATAAAATAACCAGCACCCTTTCCAATTGTTTACTGATTTATTATTATTATTATTTTATTTTATTTTTTTATCTCTGTTGTTTGGCAGGGGAAATGACCGAAAAGTTTAATCTATTTGGGAGCTCTGAGAACAAACATCTAAACAGACTTAATTATGCATTTTGCAAATGTGCATTAGCATTTGTAAAATGTATAATAACTGCATTTCAGATTTCATTTATTTATTTAAAAAATATTAAACCAATATTAATAGATAGCTTGAAAACTTTTTAATGAATAAGGCTGTATATTATTTGGAGGCAAATGCATCTTCAAAAGCAGCATCATAAAACAACATATGATTCTGTAAATGTTTGTTTTAGCTCTACAACCAATGTTGTGAACTGGCTGGCACTCACAGCCAGCTGATTTCTGAAGATGAGAGTTCACCTGAATACAGTTAGATAGATCAATCTGTCATTTAAACAGATGCTCCAGTCTCATCATCAGAGCATGATATGAAAGATCTCCAGCACCACTACGATCAAAGCCCCACTGGAGCCACTGCCATCCTTTTTTCCTCACTGCATTTTCATCACCAATACACTTGCTTCATATGCAATGTTTGCCGAATTTGTTTCTGTCATGTTGCATTTATTTGCATTTAAACATCTCCAGGCCACTTTGTTAAAACAGAAATGGAGAGGAGAAACAAGAAAGAAAATAAAATCTATGTTTACCCAATTGAAACTGCATAGCAATTCCACTTGAATGGGGGCCACAAATTTTCTTTGCACCATTGATGTTCTATTCATCTGACTTAATGTTTTTACTTTGAGAGGCAGAATTGCCTCTCTCAATAAAACTGGATTATGGGCATTCATAAGAGGTTCGCACACACAAAGACATGTACAAAGCCTTGGGATGTGTAGGTGAAAGAAAAACAATTCGGCCCAACTAATGAAGAGTAATGTTTGAAAAGGTGATGATCCTAAGAAAAATTGAAGCCCAAATTACAGGTTGGACAGAATTACAAATCTCTAATTTATTTATCATTTAACAATCAGTGTAATTTGACTGTTAATATTAAAAGTATTTCATTTTTAACCATTAGTATTAATGTTAATTAAAAGGCAAAATTAGAATTCAGTATGACTGAATCAACGTAAGTACATAATTCCAGTAAAAGTAAATTTTCCAGAGTTATTATTGCCAATTAAAACTAACACTTTTAAAAATAATTTAATAAGAATGACAGCATCAACAACAAAATGAAACAAGTTAAAGTACTAAAATACTAAAACTAAAACTGAAATAAAATCAAGCTAAACTACAGTTAATAAGTTTAAAAAATAATAAAAATGAGAATAGCACACAAAAGTTACTAAAACTTAAAATGATTTTTTAAATAAATTAAAACAATTTTATAACAAAATTAGAATTAGAAATATTATATAATATATAATAATACAACTAAAAACTACTTCAAGCTGTACACCTTTGAAAACACCAATGATAACATGGTGGTATTTGATGATTGCATTGCTTTAAAAAAAAAAAAAAAAAAAAAAAAAAACAATTAAACACGCTAAATTAAATTGACAGCTCTAGTTAAAAGCATTATCTTTTTTTAATTTAATTGAATTAAATTGGCCTCGCACAGGCTTCAAAAGCAAGTGCCAAACTGGTTTGAATAATGCTTAAACATATGCCAGAAAAAAAGATGGAATCAAGTGAAAGTTGGACCTCAGTGCTTTTGTGTTTATGTGTATTTGGGGGAGGTGAGTGTATGCTGTCTTTGCCAAATCAGATTACGCCATTGCAGGCCACTTCCAGAGCTTTGATAGTCTCAGCAGCAGGAGAGGACGAGAGAAAATGGCCATTTACTCACTGGGCTTTGAAGAGACCTGTAAACAATCAGCTTAACATTGTGACCAGAATGATGGGACCTGGCAGGAGGAGTCGAGTGGTGAGAAGGAGCTGGAAGAGCAAGTCTGCGAGAGGGGAGCTTCCACAAAGACTAACCGAGTGCCTGGGGCCCCTAAAGACACACACAGACACACACACTGGCCACTCAAAGAGCTGTCTATCACAAGCACCCTAATCCTCTCTCGCTCCCATTGTGAGCATGCTAGCCTAAATGGCAGCCATAGTACATCACGAGCCAGCCGGGACTCTGTTCCCATTGAGTCCTGAAAGAGAAACTTAACTTCACTGTGTTGTACTTGAATGTGAATTTGGTTCTGTCATTATGAGGAAGCCATTGACTCATTATGGCCACTGGACAAAGGCTTCCCGGACTGTGTATTGTCAGGACTGGGTGAAATAAGTAAGCTCTTAAGCTCAGGCCACTTCTACACTTGGAGTTGATTTGAAGCATATGTGCCTTTGATAGGCCAACAATTGGTCATTGATATCGCATGATATTTGTCATAGACAATATTCAGATTGTTAACTAAAGGAGAGATCAGCTACAGTCATGTCGCTCTTGGATCACACAATATAGTAAATGATATGGAAATTCTGTGTTCACTGGAGACAAAACTTGGAGTTCAGATGAGGGCGTGCGTTGCTCCAAGCACCTGTTATTTTCTCACCGACACTCTTAACAAACACTAAAGGTTTTCAGTTAAATAATTTACATATGTGTTTGTCTGTGTGAGAGTTCAGAAGCACTGCTCACCTGTGCTGTGTTTCCTGGTTCATAGTTATCCACTGTATTTCCCTGTTTGGTTGATAGGCCGGTTGGATGTAGTGCCAAATTCTCTGAAACAACTTTAAAGATGGCTTATGGTAGAGAAATGAACATTAAATTCACAGGGAACAGCTCTAGCTGACATTCCTGCAGTCAGCGTGTCAATTTCACGCTCCTTCAAAACTTGCGACATCTGTGGCATTATGCTGTGTGATAAAACTGCACATTTTAGAGTGGCCTTTTATTGTGGCCAGCCTAAGCCAAACCTGTGCAATAATCGTGCTTTCTAATCAGCATCTTGATATGCCCCACCTCTGAGGTGGATGGATTATCACGGCAAAGGAGAATTGCTCACTTACACAGATTTAGACAGATTTGTGAACAATATTTGAGAGAAATAGGTCTTTTGTGTACATAGAAAAAGTGTCAGATCTTTGAGTTCAGCTCATGAAAAACAGGTCAAAAACAAGTGTTGCGTTTTCAATTTTGTTCAGTGTGTGTATGAATTATCTAAATTTCCCTGTTTTAATTGATGCAATACAGAGGTAACTGGAAATATTTATGAGCGAGAAAAGGAAATACCGCAAGTCAGATTCAAACATGCATTACTTCAATAAGCATCATAGTTTAACTTGTGGGCGTATATTGCTAACTGCTGTGGCAAATCTTTGTGTTTATTGTCTGTTTTAAAGTTTGTCATTATAATGGTGTGGCCAAAGGAAACAAACTGTCCTTTTAAAAAGAAAGCTGGTGCAATGTTAGTCACTGATTTACTGTACAATGAAAAAATGAAACATAAAAGAAATGCTGTTAAATTATCAACTCAACTTGAATTACACGTATTGCATTCCTTTATACTCTTCATTCTCAATGCTGTGGACACAATTGACTTGCTTACCTGTATATTTAGATTTTGCGTTTATGTGCCTCTGTCTTTGTCTGTTCTTTTGTGTTTGAGTTTGACACATTGTTTGGGTGCTTTTGATTGTGTGTAATGTTCTGCTGGAGGTTAAAATGTGTGTGTGCGCATGTATTTGAGAGAGTGTCTCTCTCTCTGCGTGTGGGGAGCCTGGTGGCAGCACACATTTGGGGGGTTACTCATCTACACCACGCCATGCCCCATCAGCTCCATCAGGATGTGGGAGAACAAAGCCTGTACATTTCCACAGCCATGCGCCTGCAGGGAGAATACTCATCATAATTAGCCCAATGATGAGGCACTGTGATGCACTGCACAGCAGGTCCCTGTCTCAGTTTCTCTCTTTTTTTCTATTTTTTTTTTCTTCTTTTTACTTTTATGGTCTCTGAGGAGAAAAGGAAGGAAGAGAATAAAGAGTTTTTAACTTGATACTGTTGTTTCAAAAATCAGTGCATTTTTTCAAAAAAAAAAAAACAAAAAAAAAAAACAAAGCCAAATCAAAGTTATTATATGGTACCTTTTGTGGAGATGATTTTTGATATTTCAAGATCACTTAAATGGTTGAATTAGATGTACGAATTTAAACTCTTATATTTTTGATTTGTTATCAATCTTACATAAATCTGATTCATTTATGGATGTCAGTAATTTAGAATTAGTTTCTTAATGCATGTTTATGGACTGTCCATCATATTCCAAATGAGGGGAACATTTTTTTGTTTGTTTTTTTAATCTTTAATAAAACTGAATTCATTTGATTTTTCTTCTCCACTGATGTCACTGAGGCCACGTTATGCACATTTATACTGTTTGCTGCAAGGTGAAAAAAATCAAGCTCACTTTAGCAGCTTTAAAGTCATCTTATAAGTCGTCTTCCTCCTCTACTTATTTCTAGCACAAGGGATAGTTTTGGGATTGAGAACTGGATCAAGCTGACCGTCGCAAGGCATTCATCGTTTAACAAAATCATTTCTCCACAAAAGTTACATTTATTTCTGCAATGGTGGCATTTCTTTAATAGGCAAACATCAAATACAGCATACAGATTATACATCCACAAAAATGTAATTAATTGTAGCAATAATTCTTATACCAAAAAATCTGTCAGGTGTAGCTTATTTAGAACAATAATCATTTGATGACATTAAAAGACTATATTTAAGGATCACAGTGAAGCTAGCAAAAATGAATTTATTGTAACTTTGCCACTTTGCTTCAAACCACTAGGTTTCATCCATTCGTCAGCAAATATATACTTTTATCCTTTTTACTTTATACAATAGTTCAGGTCAGAATAAGTATGGTGTTACATTTTTATTTAAATAAATATATCTGGTATGCTGAATGACGATGGAACATTATTTCACACATGTTTTGACATAAAATGGTTATGGCGATTTATGTCAACTACACTATTATTAGTTTGTCACAATGAATACAGAATTGTGTGCATTTGGCTCATTTACCAGATGTAGGTCACATGTGGTAAACAAACTAATTTGAATGAGTGAAATGTACATTTGGAGTCAGAAATTAGGGCGGGTTTGTTATGGAACCACCTTAGCGATTAGCTGCCTACCCACCTGGAGCAGTGGCACTATGCCCAAGTGCTGCTCGGCAGCATGTTACGCTACAAAATAGCATGCCTTTCAAGCCTGAAAACAGTGTTGTTTACATATTTCATCACATATCATCAAATACTCATGGTTTGACAATGCCTGCAGCCATCCTTGTACTGGAAGTCACTAGATAAAAGTGTCTGCTAAACGACAAGTAACCAAGCCACTGATGACAGAGACTGTCAACAATAGGAACCACTTCACTGAGAGATGACAAACAAGACTTTCAAGCAAAGCCCCTATAACTGGAGGCATTTAAATCTGCTAAAATGTTTCTCTCTATTTTCTATTTTACATACCGGTCACATCGTTTCAAAACTGTTTGCTGCCCTGGAGATATCATCAATTAATTTAGTTCCATGTAATTCATAATTTTGCCATTCCTTTGTGGTGATTTTTCAGTTCACTTGCAGAGTAGAAATAGAAGCTGTTATTATGGTTTTGGGTCGGTGTGTGGTTTGCTTCAGAGTTTGACTGATGCTGTCTGGATTGAAGGGAGAGGGTTTTATATCAAAGAGATGTAAAAGACAGATCTGAGAGGTGAGGTTGGAGTATGGCTGAGATGTCTTGGCTATGTGTGGTAGTGCAGAGTGATCAGTGTAAAGTAAATATCAGAATATCACCAGGTCAGTAGATTTGCACATATTCACAATGATAGACAGACTTACAGTTGTGTATAAAAGCACTTATGGTGGAACAGATTATCACTTGTTTTTGTATTGACATTCTCACCCAGACACGGTTGATTTTGTGATAATGAGCAGCAGCCATGAAATAGAAATTAAATATTTATATATAATATAATATACAGTTTTATTCAGCAAGGATGCATTAAATCAATAAAAAGTGACAGTAAAGAAATGCATAATGTTAGATTTCTATTTCAAATAAATGCTGTTCTTTTGAACTTTTATTCATCAGATCGTTCTGGAAAAAAGTATCAGAGTTTCTACTAAAATGTTAAGCAGCACAGAACTTTTTCAACATTGATAAAAAGAAATGTATCTTGTATAGCAAATCAGCATATTAAAATGATTTCTGAAAGGTCGTGTGAAACTGAAGACTGGAGTAATTATATTGAAAATTCAGCCCTGCCATAAATTACATTTTAAAATATATTAAAATAGCAAACCGCTACTTTAATTAGTAATGATGTTTCACAGTATTTCAGCTATTACTGTATTTTTTTATCAAATAAATGCAGCCATGAGAAGCATACAGTAAGAGATGTTCAAAAACATTGAAAAAAAAAACTTACCAACCCCAAATTTTTGAATGGTAGTGAATATTTCAAAAGAAAAAGTGGAGTTATATTGCTAAATGATGAAATAATATCAATAATGCATTAACAACTTATTTGAGTCATTCTTTTGGGGCTCTGTGTGCTGTATGTTTCATGCTGCCTAGTCAAGAAGCTGCGTTTCAGAAACTCAGTCAGAGCATTTTATTACTGCTTTCTGTTTTGCAAAATACCATGACTGACCAGTCAGAATGAAGTATTCCAGAGCTATGATGTAAAAAATTATATTTATCTGTCTTTCTCTGATGTGTAGTTAAACGGGGCTTTGCCTTGCTGCAAGGTCAAGACTGTGTTAATGTGAGCTTCAGTGTTTGCCTGGGCATTGAGTCACATGTATTTATATATTCATGCCTCTCTGTATGTGTGCTAGTGTGTGTGTGTGTGATGTGCATGCATCCACATGATGGACCATATGGGCCTGGGAGAAGGCTTCTGCTGGGCAGAACTGACAGGCCACCAGTATGGCCTTGTGCTGCGGTCTGGGTCACTCCAGTGCTCATCCTTCAAGGCCCTGCATAAACACACTGACACACACACGGCGGGGTCCTCTCGTGGCCCAGGCAGATGGCACCCCTTGTCCACATGCCAGAAAAAAGCATGGAAATTAAAGGTTATACCCAGCAGGTTTGAAGCAGTGCCAGCACGGGGTGGCGCAGCAGCCCTGGCCCACCTGCTTCTCAGCCTGGAGACATCTGGCTCGATTTTGTGGAATGAGCACGACGCTGAGAGGAATAACTGTCATCTGTTTGGCTTGTTCTGCGGAGACCGTGCGGAACATCTCCCTGAGCTATGAGAAGGATGTTTTCACTGCTTTAAAAGATTTCATTAGTTTTCGTCAAAGCATTTTTGTGTGTTCACGTGTATTAAGCGACACTGGTTGTGTGTTTTTCACACAAAGAACCAGTGACCTTCTGTTTTTCAGTGCAGCAGTTCATGCTTGGAAAAACTGGGTCTTTTGCCAGGTTGCCTTGTCGGCAAACACTGGCTGGAATAAACAATTTGTGTTGTAGAATTATGCATGTCGTTTTGTGAGATCTGTCCTTAATTCTTTCCCAGTATGCTCTTGGTGTTTGCTTCAGTCTCTGAGGATTGAAATATCAAGACTAAGTGAGTTCACACATGTTCTGATGTATTTCAAGCTTTGCCGGATTTAATACGTCTGTCCCCATGTATCCAACTGAACTGTTTCCAATGTATCAGGTTTAGGGAGCTGATGACAAAGCTGAGCAAGGGTGATGTTTTCTCATGCAGTTTGTTATATTAGGGCAGTTCACAAGAAATGTCATTTTACTGTTAGTTTTTTATTTTTTATTAATTTGGCTGGTCTTTGAAACTGAGTTTGAACATAACCATTAAATTGTCTATTTAAATTGTTTACATAATTATTTATATTTAAATGTAAATTATTGTATTTGTTGAACAATGTGGACAGTATTACAATTATAAATAAAAATATATATATATAAAAAAAAAAAATTCAAAACATTTAAGAATTTGACTCGGAAGACAGAAGAATTTACCTGACAATGCATTATATTTTTTATATTTATATGTATGACAGCATTTAGGGCCATGATAAAAAGTGCAATTTTAAAAATAAAATATAATATAATAAAAAAATATAAATAATATATAAAATATATATATATAATACAATATAAAAAAAATGTTTTGAGGCTTTTTAGAAAAGTGAAATCCCAATGTTAACACAATTAAATTTAGTTATAATATCCCGTTTCATGATATTAACTCCATTTAATATTACCAACCAACCAACCAACTAACTAACTAACTAACTAACTAACTAAATAAAAACAGTGTTTTTGAAATTGTGTAATATAATTTTGCATTCAGTTTTCATGGTATCAAACTAATTGACAGCTTATATATGGATTTTTATTTATTTTTACATATAAACTGTAAATATAATTTTTTTGTCACATTGCAGGACCATTGAAATTACTACTACTACTACTAATAATAATAATAATTTGATTAAAAGTGGTGAAAAACTTATTAATGGTGTAGAAATAGTGATGAGGAATTCTAACCAGAAGTTTTAATATTGGAAAATGAAGGTTTATCTATACTTCAATTTATCAGCCCCTTTTGTCATGGAATTTCAGCTAAACTTATGATTAATGTTTCTAACATGGCCACCCTTTGCGCTGAGGTTGTTACAGGTCTCTTTGACCCCTGCAGCAACCCCAATCTCACAGGGTTAAAGCCAGATGTGTTCCTAGAAAAACAGGCTTCTAGCTGAAGTACTTTGTGTTTGTTGTGTGCAATTACCTGTTCAAGTCATGACTGGGGCAGAATGTCAGCAGTCTCAATGTTTTCCTTGTAAATCTATTTTCTCTGTAAAAGTTCTTCTTGCACTTTATTTAGAACATATTTCCCATTTGCAGATTGTTTTATGTCAGTAAACAATTTTTTGAGTAAAAAACATTTTAAAAATACAAAAAAATTAGTTTTTTAAATTTATTTTTGTATTTTTTTTTACTGCCGCTATAAGTTGAACTAGATTTGCCTTTGCAGAATAACTTGCAATGTTATAGGATAGCACTGGGAGTTGTTTTGACTAACAAAAAGCTCTTGTTACAGTATGTGCAGTGATGGCATTTTAATAGATCCTCGGTCGCTTCATATCTTTTATGGCCCATGTGCTACTTTAAAACTGTAACCATATCAAACATGCACATATGTTTTGAGTGGATTATTTTTACATTGTTTATTCTGGCCATTACCTCTAGTCTTCTTTGGTCTTGTCTGGTCTTCTCTCTGATTAGTATTTCTGGATCCACTGGTCATGTTGGAAGTGCTCTCAGACCTTGAGAACTCATACCTGCAATTTATTTAGCCAATTTCAAATTCTTATAAGTACAGGTTTTAAAATGCCTTTTTCTCAGGCTAGTGCACATTCAAGCGAATGATTCATATTTATCCCCTTATCTTTTCCAATTTTGAGAAAGCAGACATGCCCAAACTGCTCTACAAGTGTCTGACTCAAATGATATGAACGCACTTGTTTAAGATTGAAAAATAAAAGCTAAATATTTTCACAATGATAAAATTGCACTGGTTTAGCCCCATGTTTCCTTGAAACATATTGTCAAAAATCATTTTCCATGTTTATATTGCTAACTAGAGCAATCTATCTATTTCTCTTCTCTATCCATGCATCTACATCTATTGGCCGGTATATAGAGGGAAATCGTACAGCTTTCTACATGTCAGTACATGAATACTTACACATTTGCTTACAAATTCTATTTGTCCAAAGAATCATTTGTGTAAATTAAGTTTTGTCAACTAAAGAAGTCATTTGCATCCTCTAGTTTTATGCTTCTTTACCATATTATTTTTTTTAAAATAAGCATATTGTTTATTTGATTGTCCTGTATTTTACATTGAGTTTACATTTGATGTCATCTTGATCTTTTAAAGCCTAATAATAAACTAACACTGTTAAATGTGTTAGTTAATTATTGTATAATATCCATTTTTCATACTGTACATTGTAATGTAATGTAATGTGATGAGGCTTCAATTCAATTAGCATTTAAAACTACATTTTCATTTAATTTATTTAAACAAAATAGTATACAATTTTAAAACTGCTTAAAAGTATACCAGTATCATATGCATTCCTATGATTATGTTATGCATGTTACTTATAACTCCCAACAGTGTGGTTTGGTAACGGATTACCTGTGAAAAAAAAAAGAAAAAAAAAACTGTCATGTTGGAGCGTGAATGTATGTGTTTGTGCTCACAGTCAGAGTGTTATCCAACGCTGTTGTCTCTGCACTCCCAGCTGCGAATGAGAGTGATTGAGCCTAGCCTTGATTGAAAGTGAAGTGAGCACTGTGTGATGTCCCATCTCTTGACCTCATACTCCCCCAGGTTGAGTAGGAGAGGGAGATGGAAGAGCTTAACCTCCCATCCAGCCTCTTGGCCTCTCAAAGAGCTCACTATCATACCAACACTCCTGCTATGTGCACCCCAGGCTATGACGGACAATCGGGTTTGTGTCCACAACCAGTGTGAAAGGCCATCGTGGTTCTTCTCATCTGGAGATGCAAGCATTCAAAGTTTCACCCTTCACACATGCCAACGTAAACAGTCAGATCACATTTGGAGACAATGAGTGTGTATGTGAGAGAGAATACGGTTTTGGGGGGTTTTGTGTTTGATCATTCTGCACCAGCATGTTGGAGAGTGAGCTAAACACCCACTGGCTATTTAATTTGCTTTAATTGCTAATAATAATAATAATTTGGATTCACCACTACCCATTATTGTGGAGATTCATCAGGCCTGTCAGAACACCATCCACCCGTATCTATTATTTTCGATGATGGCATGCACAGACTGTAAATAGCCTGTGGCGTTTAGGTGATGACATACTGGAGTCTTACTGTGCCAGTGCCTTAATTAGTAATGCCAAGTGCCCATCAGTGCCACCGGGCAGAGGGAAGCCCTGCAGGCTGAGAAGAGAAGACTGGTGGTACGTCAGTGGTGGGAGGAGAACGACATGTCAAACTGCTTAAGGGTGCCACTATTGTCTAATGTGTGAGTGACACACACCAGACAAGATGACAAAAGTTATTTGTGTGTGTGTGTCTGTGTATGAACCCTAATGATGTGGAGTTGATGCTACATACGTGCGGCATGTGTCTATTCTTTTCATGCAAGATTTATACTGCAAAAATTATGTTTATAATCTACATGCCTGGCTTTTAAAAATTATTGCTTATGTTTAATTAAAATCAAACCTTTAAAGTGAAAATGTGCTTGGCTTTTACACTCAGGTGATTTAACCTATGAATCTAATACCTATGTTATTAAATATGGTTTAAATATGGTTTTCTTTATACAAGATTACATGAAAAAATACAATTTCAATGCTTGTATCTCTTAAGGTTTATACTTAAAAAAATCAAAATGTCTAAAAATTTGGGGTCATCAATCTTTGTTTTGAAAGCTTCTTAAAAATGCATTATTATTATTATCATCATCATCATCATCATCAGTGTTGGAAAAAGTTGTAATGCTAATATTTCTATATGGAAATCATGATTTTTATTCTGGATTCTTTTTAGAGAAAGTTAAAGAAGAAAAGAGCAGCCTTTATTTGAAAAATAAACCTTTTGTAAGATTAGAAAAGTCTTTACCGCCATTTTACGAAAGTATGAATGTCTTAAAAAAAAAAGAAAAACGCTTACTGACCACAAATTGTTGAACAGCAGTGCATATACTCAAAAGACTTTATCTGAAAAGATAAAGTATTACCATCTTGTATCTAATTTTTTCTGCTCGTATGTTTTCAAAAAGGTTGATCATCAGGATCAATGTTGTCATTATAGATAACAGAATATTTATGGATGTTGGTATAGGAGAGAGAGAGACAGACAAAAAGAACTTGAGGGTGAGTGGGCTGGGACATGTGCTCATGACACTGTACAGGGTTTATTTTGGCTTGTGGTGATTAGCTGATAGTGAGGTGCTGCAGACACACCACTCTGACTTTGCAGACAAAGTGCTTTTCACAGAGCCGCGCTGAGACAACCCCAGAGCAATGACATAAGCCCGACCACACTGTTCACACACAGATACCTGATAACACCTCCTTTATACTGACTCACGCCCTTCACACACTGATTACATTCAGTTTGAGGGGCTCAGCCATTATGCGGTATGGTAGTTCATAAGAACATACCTGAACCTTACATTTTAAATACATTTTTAGACTTTCACAATGCCTTCTTTATAGTGTTCAAACTTTATAATGAATTAGAATACCTTTATAATACATATTTTAAGCATTTCCAAACTGAGTTGTTGAGGTGTTTCATTATAATGTGAGACTTTGGAGTATATTCCCACTCTAAGCAAGCTTGAGGATATTACTGATCTTAGTTAACAATGCACTTAATGCAGAGTTAAGTGCACAAGCTGTTTGCTTTTGCCAAGTCTGTCCTTTCATTATCACTTTTAAGTGCAGTAATACAACTTGCCCAGGCTTTGTGAGTTAACTACATCCGACTGCCCCATGTGTGCCACCACTGGCAACATATCCACTTTCCATTCATTACCCTGTAAAAGGAGAACTGAGCTAGGCCTGGACCAGGTGTTTAAATCTTACATTTATCAAAAGCCCCTCAGGATTGGTGGAGTGCAGCAGCTTCACAAAGACAGAGTTTATGGGGAGACTGGGTACAATATCTTGCCTTGTAGTGTGCAGCCATGCAGAAAAATAAATATAAAAACTTTTTTTGGAACCTGAACTGTACTACACATTCAGAGTTTCACTGTTTGGCCCATCAGGCCATTGGCATGCATTAGCATGGCTTACAGTCCATAAAGTTTTAAAGGCAATGTAGTTGAGAGGGATTATTTGAATCATTCTAGGCAAGCTGTATTGCAAAATGGTGGTGATATTTAATGTACAAGAAGTTTCATGATTCCATAAATTATTTGGTAATTATTAGGTGATCATAGAATTGCATACTGCAATTTTTTTTTACCTAGAAAACACCAAGATTGTATTTAAAGTTAGGGTAGGCGATTCTCGGAAAGGCTGGTAAAAGCAAGCTAACTTTTAAAATCAAGATCCCTACCCTCCTTGCATAATCACTCTGCAGTCACCTACAAAAAAACACATGAATGAGCACAGGCAGATCAGTGCTGGTGGAGCATTGAATACAATGCATTCAGATAACCTCATGTCTCATTCACCATTGAGAAAATATCACAGTACAATATAATATTACAATAATGTCGCCATTTATTCTCGCTGGAACGCGCTAATGACATATCTTGTCTGCGAGAACAGGATGTGCGCAGGTATGCAAATACATATTTTGACAGACAGCCTATGGTAATGTTTGGACCGAACATTTTGATTGGACGAACATTTTATGGTTCTACGCCTTACACAGACAATATGAATACATATAAAAAACATTCATGGTGCTTTTCCACTGCATGGTATGGCTCGGTACTGCTCGGCTCTGCTCAGTTTGTGTTTCCAGTGGGTAGGATTATAGACATGTCTTTATAGTTGCAGCCCCTCTACTGCCGTGACATCCTGAAAAACATTTTCAGTCCACGTCACCCCATCAAGCTCTCGCTGGATCTGCTACTTGGCAATCAACAAGAGAAAAGTATTCATTTCCTCAATAGACCACAAAACAGACATTATTTTGTTGTTTTAAAAAAAGCGTACTCATTCGAAACTGACTTGTGTTCTCTTGTTTTTGAACCAAATCACCTATCCTACCTTTAAACTGCAATTCAGTAATTTCTCCTGTCAGTCCAATTCAACTTCATAGACTTCCTGTGGATTTTGGCCAATTTAGTTCAAATTCACACTCACAAATTTTAATGGAGCCCATTCAATATAGGTTCAAGATATGGCTTGCACCATTAGTCTATAACTCTCTCACTCATTTTGTCATATGCTTAATACAATGCTTAAAACAGATTCTGGAAAAAAAATGTCTGGATCACAAACATAGGAGGGAAAGTTACATGCAGAGATTTAATTCTTAGAGTATGAGCAATAGAGCTTAGCATGTAAAATGCACTTTGGTTTTCACCCACATGGAAAGAACCTATATATATATATACTATATATACAGCATATATGCACATATATGTTAATATATATGCTGCATATATGCATGTGCCACATAATGGCGTCAGTCAGAGCAAGTACCACCAGTCAGGTACGAAAATCTAAAGTTTTCCTTGTGTTAAGTCAAAGTCTTTAATTTCTCTTTAAGTTTCTGTTTTGGGGTGCTTTTGTTTTGCATTCTAGTATTGTATAATCGGTTTATTGTGCCGTTCATAGATCATTTTGAGTGGACTGGAGATGTGAAAGCGCATGACTCTCTGTAACATATTGACTTTAATATATATATATATATATATGTAAAAGCAGCACTTAAGAACACATTTGATTACAGCGATGTGGATGTTTGCACGAACTCTGAGGTTTGGCACTCCAGTAAAGAAAAGTCCGCCCACATGGAAATAACCTATATAAACATATATGTTTTAATATAGGTTTTGATATAGATTTTTAATACATGTGACATATATAAAAATGGCCGTTACATATAATATAGGAAAACGGCCAATTTTATATATGTTACATATATTAAAAACCTATATCAAAACCTATATTAAAACATAAATGTTTATATAGGTTATTTCCATGTGGGCAGTCCTAAATTTAGAGTTTCATGACATGGCATTCTGCAGATATGAAAGCAGTTCACACAATTAACAAAATCCGGACAGCTCAGAGAAAGTCGTCCTTAACAGGATGGAAAAGTAGAGTCAGCAGACCCTGGGTGCTCAGTCCCTCGCCCTTGAGCCAACAGAAAGCACCAGAACAGCTCCAAGATTAACAGTGTGACTTATTATATTCTCCTCTGGTACTTGCCCTAGGTGAAGTGTAAATTAAAATCTTCAAAAATATCTAGAGAGGCTTGTTAGGTTCTCTCTCGGTGGTGACTGAACTGGCCAAGAGCGTAAGGCTTGCTTTGGAAGGTGAGGGGGTTTAGGCAGTCATTTCAATGTCCCAAAGGAAGACTAAACCTAATATCCCTATCCAACATAAAGCTGGATAACAGTGAAATGTAGAGTTTAAGAGATACTTTAAAATCAATCAGCTAACCTTCAGCTCAAGCTGTCTAGCCTTGAGAAATTGGTCTGTAGATTTCCAAAAGTTTCAATTTCTGGTGTGAACTCGCCAGAAAAAGTTTATTGCTGGGGAATTTAAATTGAAGCTTATTAGCACACAATATCTACATTATCTTAGCATCCAATTCACTAAAGTAATTGTAAAGATCAGGTAAAGGCACAAATACAGAAACCAAAACAAAAGTTGGCACACCAAAGCTCCAAAAATGCTTGCTCGGCCCACTGCAAAAAAAATTAACTGACCCCGCTATGGTTGGGCTAATAACTTAGTACTCAGAAGCTAGATTGTTAACTTGTCTTTATTGAATGAACTGGCAATGAACAGAAAATAAATCGGGCTGGCACCGCTTGGCGAAACTACTGTTGGTCTGTAGCATATACAGCAAAAATATCTAAGATAAATTGGCAGTTTATTCTTAAACCAATCAGCAAGCTCGAATAGTGGAAGCATAGTTACAGTTTAATATTTATTTTTTCTTATTTAATTCTATATATGAAATGATGTTATTATGTTATGACTTAGACATTTTTACATATATGAACAATATTATTATTTATTTTAATAGTAATTGGCGGCCCACCTCAATACCATCGCGGCCATCAGGTTGACCTGCAATCATTGATACATCACCTGTGTGGTAGTCTGGCATTACATTTTTGCATTTTAGGAGCTTTGCTGTGCCAATTCTTCTTTGTCGAGCACCCAACATGAGTAATTTAGCTAGCGATGTGCATGCTTTTGATTTGTTTTTGCAAAGGCAAGATTTTTTTTTTTTTTTTTTTTTTTTTGTGAAGCAAAAGAAACAATCTTCTGGTAAAATGACAGGCTTCTCAAATAATTTAGTACAGTTTAATCTGGCACCATTGTTACAGTTGACTGCAAAGCTTGCATTCAGATCATTTTTGATAATCATTTTCACTCAGATGTGTGTCAAAATTATTTAGCTACTTATATATTTTGCTACAAAAGATATTTTCCTACTTACTGTATATCGCATCACTGCTATGCATTCTGCACTTCTAAACCATTTTTATGGAGCAAATATTACATTAATCAAAACATTATCTATTTGTGGGGGGGGGGGGGGGGGGCTTAGATGCTAAGTAAATAAGATGCACACGTTGTGTGATAAAACATCATACAGAAAACCTTGAATGTTTTTAGACACATGGCTTTGGTTACGCTGTTGTGTCAGATCACACAAGGGTAGCTCCGAAGCATAAAATAAAGTGGGAGTCTCAAACTTAGCCCTGACCCCAGACATCAATAGGAACACTTTCCCAGTGCCTGTGTGTCATTCCTGCCCTATCGCTGTCCTCTGTGAGCGCAGGCACTGCTGACAGGGCTGGACTGTATCACTGCATTGTGACAGAGAGAGACTGGAGATCCCAGTCCTAATTTGTTGTTGTACAGCGGTCTGCTTTCTGTTACACAACCCCTTGTGATAAGATGCAGATTAATTCCGTCTTTCTTCTTCAGGCCACTGAACTTTTTTGTGTTTCTTTTTGAAACTATGACCCTAGACAGTCCCTCCCTGTGAAAATATTGAAGATAAATGTCTTGTCTGCAAGGTGATGCCTGCTGTCCACTGACAGTTTCAACCCAAATAAAGTATGACATGCATTGTGTTGGCTTCGGCCTGTTAGAGTTTGTTCTCTCAAAGGGTTTTTTGCCCAGTCAGACATCCTAAAAGAGGATAGAGATTAAGCTGGGACAGGGTCTCCACTGGACCCTTGTGCGATTAAAAACATACTGGCTGCTCAGGGAATACCTTCATGTTTCACATTCTTTATATGCATCTGGAAAAGGAAGGGAATATAAAATTTGAAAACCGAGTGTAATGGGAGCTAAAACGAGATTGCAGTAACTGTTTGAGAGATTGCTTACAGACTTCTTTAGATAAAATAGTTGCTGTTAAAATTAGTCAATGCAATGGTTTGGCTGTACCGTTCTCTAAGGAAATGGGTTCTGTTTCACTGAGCCTCCATAGTTGATTAACAGTCCCCAAGAGGTTACTCATTTAAACCAATAGTGGTGAAGATATGAAAGCTGCCTTGTAGCAGCATGATTGCAGATGATTCATGATGTCTACCAAAGTATGTATATGTACATAAGCATAGTTCTACAGAATTGTGTTGCATGACACAATATATTAGTTAGTACCTAGTCCAGATCTCTCCCTAGTTCTGGTTAACATCTTTTCATGCTTGTTTACTCATGGTCTGCCCAGTGTTGGATCTCAGGTGCCTCTGGGCAAGCTGAGCTTTATATACTTCATAGAAAGCATTATCTTTAGAATGACTTTAGAAATGAAAATGTTAAACATTTGAATAGGTAGAAATGCATGATATATCTGTACAATATCAGATGTTGGCCAATATTAGATTTTTATTTATTTATTCTCGATAGCCGATATTTAATTGTTCATGCATTATTTCCCTATTTTTGCATAGATTACCTTTGCTGTCATCTATAGTTCATTCCAAGTTAATCTTAAACAAAAACAAAGAACACACTAATAATTTAATAACATTGACAAATGTAATATTTAGCAAATCTCAATAGGTTTTTCATACTGTACATTCATAATTATTGTGTAATAACAAATAAATAGTACATTTTGAATGCTTCATTGTAGTTTTTATTGTATTATTTTGAATTCATTCAAAATATAATGGAATTTGAATATCTACCATTTATCGGGTTTTAGCAATAATTTCACATAAATAATTTTATTTGTAATTGTGATGTTTGTGAAATTGTGAAATTGAGGCTTTGTGGTGTTTGAAAGGTTTTTAGTGTTTAATTTTTAAATAATGTAGAGATAAATAGTATAAAATTTGAATACTGTCTATTTGTCATATAGGATTTTAATGTTGGTGCATCTCTGTAAGCTACGCTACTCTAGCTACAAGCTAAGCTACGCTTCAACCTTCATGAATTACATATTCTATACTTCAGCAATTCAATGTATATTTTATGTTCTAGATTAATGTATGCTGTATTATATTATAGTTGTGAAGGAATGGGAAAAAAATAATGAATACCTTGTTGAATAACAATATGGTAAATTATGATTGTAAAACAATGTGACATTGTGAAATGTATATTCCATATCTTATGCCCTCTGAATAAGTTCCTTTCAGCGTACAGGGAAAACCACAGTGCAATGAAAAAGAGGCATCACCAATCTAAATGGCAGGCTTTCTTAGATGGGAGTGTAAAGCCTTACAGATCAAACTACGCTTCACTTTACCAAATTATTTCTCACAGAGTGTAGACCCTTTACCCCTGAACTTTTAATCATCTAATCATCAGCTGATGAAGTAGTCCAAGTCTCTGAGATGGAGGAGTCGTGTTATGCTTGGAAAGCCTTCCTTGACTTCAACCATGTCGTTCCCAGCTTTTAATAAATCCAGATAGCTCTGTTATTTTAGCCTTTTTTGAGGCTGTAGATCGAAGTTGTGGGGAACAAAATTATTATGGTCATCCACCATAAATTCTCTGAGCTCTGGAAAGCCACAAAACCCTCTCTTTGTTTCATTGAGTTAGTCTTACGGTGTAATGAGAAAATCAGGCTTAAAATATTGCCATGCTGGTGGGATCCCTGGACGAGAACTGAAGGTGGAAAAATTGATACTCTGTCCTCTACTTCCATCCCTCTTTATTTTAATTTCTGCACCCCTTTGCTTATTTTTTTATGAACTGATGCATATTTAATCATGTGTCTTGGTTTAGAAAGACTGGATTTCAAGCCATCCTTTGGCTCTAGTATCAATCTGTAAGTACCGTAGAAAAATCAGCTGGTCATGTTATATTTTCTCAATTTAAAGCCCAAAGTATACTTCAGTATTGATGTAAATATTTTTCAGCCTAAAGCATAGCCATTTAAAGTTCACTCCATTTGATAACATGCACGAACATAGGTGCTTTGCACAAGTTTCATCTTTCTCAAATTATTTGCACTATTTCTCTCCAAATGTTATAACCGAATAAATTTCTGTACTCATTTCAGCTACAATTGTGAATATCCCTTCTTAACCCCCTCACAAATGCTCGTCAACATGGTTGTCAGTAGACACATACATACTATGCAGATGAAGAAAAATTTACATCACACACACCAAGCTTATAAAAATCAGAGTATATTGGGATTTAGGTTACCAATATAAATCAGCTGGTCATATGATCTTAACATGGCCAGCCTCATAAAATAAAACCATTTTTATTAGACTGCTACCCTTATGGAAATTAACCATGGTTTTACTACAAATAAAACCATTAAAAAAACAAAACATGGTTACTGTAGTTAAACCATGGTAACCACAAGTTAACCATGGTTTTGCCACACTAACCATGGTTATAAAAAAACATGGTTAATTTTCATTAGGATAATGCAACTATAGTCTTCAAAAATTCTTCAGAAGTACTTATCTTTTGGGGTAAATATTTGAGTTTTATGTGCTCTGCATTCTCTTTAACTGACCCAACAAGTCTTTCAGAGAGAGAAGGATGTAAACATCTATTTGAATTGTTGAAGAAAACTCTAATAGCATTAACCCTGAATCCCTGGAGATCACTATAGCTATCCAGAGACTAGCCAGAACATGTCTTTGCGCGTGAACTTTGATTTAAAGCGCACTATGAAGCCCTGCAGTAATTCGTGCAAAAAGGAAAACACAGACATTAACTGTGCCAATCCAGATATGTTTAGTGGCCATATACCAGCCCATCTGGTTTCATTTGAATCCAGTTGGAGTCACACATGAAATTATACTTGGCTGTCTTCATTTTATAAGTCAGCTTTGATTTATAACCTTCAAAGTAAAAAAGAATTGGCCGACATTGGATGTCTTTTATAAGGCTTGTTTGGGGGCAAACACAAAAAGCTGGAAAATGAGTCAAAACAGAAGGAATGCATGACGTTATGGCTTGAGAGTGAGCAGAGCCCCAGTCGAGCTTCATTGTGTATTTTTACAACAGGCGCCTCTTTGGCCAGCTATGTTCCGCCATGCCAAGGACTTGTGTACACAGCATCAAACAGGTCGTGTAACTTTTGGATAAAAAAACATCTTCATGCGATAGGTCAGCGAGTAGAGAAAATATTAAGCTGTGAAACAAGACCATGGGAGAGCGCTTGGAATTCTGCTAAAAGAGCTTTATATGGGTGCAGATGCATTGGAAAAGTTTGCATCTGTGAAAATGAGCTTCCAAAAAAATTTTGTCCGAAAAAATTTTAAGTTCACAGATGTCACATCTGCATATGTTATCAATGAGGATTTTTTCCCCCAGCCTGACTCAGATATTTTCCAAGAAATTTCACTTAATTAGGGGGTAGCATCTGCGTTCAGCTCAAGTAACTTGGTAGCACTACAGGCTTCAACTTTTCTTTTTATAGACTATGTGACAGGCCAGTAGTGGAAGGTAAATGTATATTGGAAGCAGTAGATTATCATTTGATATTCTTTGTTTGAGATAACAAATTTAGGGAAATATCAAAAAAGAATTTCAGTGCCTTTGAACCAACACTAGCATGGCCACCATAGAACTGACCATCAGTATGTGTGTTTTTAGCTAGCAAACAGTTGTTTGTTGTTTTGGACCCCATTGACTTTCACAGTATGGGTAAACACATTCAAAACCATTCTTCAAAATATTTGTGTTCCACAGAAGCTGCACACTATACTTTTACATTGTATTTTATGTAATTGTGGTCACAGGCATTGTTAAATTATATGGTGAGTTGACTTCAGTTACATGCTCATTCAAACATTTAGTTATGTGTGCTGTTGAATGTATACAGGACAATGTCAGAGTCAAGCAGATTTTCCATTATCTCCGCATTTCAACTGCATTTCACCCCATAGTTGCAGTCACACAGAAAGGCAAAATTAATGAATAATGACTGACTGAATAAATATATCCACATGAAGTAAATGACTGCCATTGCATTGGAAAGAAAGGCATAATAGGTTTTCTAGAGCTAATAAACGTAAATAATTATGTAATAATTATCAAGCAATTATTGCAGACATAATTATTATTAACTGGCCATTTTACAGAAATAGTGTTTAAAGATTAACATTTTAGTGTAAAAAATATTGTTAATTCACAACCTGTGCTTATATATTGTAATATATCACATCCAATCAGATGGTCAAATGTAGTATGAAGTTTAAATATTTCAATACACCCAAAGCTCAAAACTAATTTGAAAATTCTGCAACAAAATAAGAAATATTAAAAAGGTGTGACGATCGTGTGTTAGGAAAAACACAAGGAGAGGGTAAGATCCAATTGAAAAGGTATGTTTAATAAACAAAAAGGGTAAATACAAAATAAACAGTTCAGGAAGACAAACAAAACAAGAGAGAACCGGATGAAACGGGAACTCGGAGGAACGAGAAGGTAAGAGGAAGTCTCGGGAGACGAGAACATAGATACACATAGGGTAAGGACTCCATACAAACAACAGAGAAGGACAGCTATATATAAGGAGACTAATGACAAAGGATTGTCAGCACCTGTGCGATTTAATTGGAGTGCAATTACTGTGAAGACAGGAACAGACTAGAGGAATTAGAGTGCCTATGGTGAAGTGCCTAAGGAGAAGTGAGCTCACTAGGGAACACCCAGGAAAACAGAGACTGACAGCGTGACATTACCCCCTCCCCTACGGAGCAGCTGCCAGATGCTCCACCTGAAACCCAGGAAAACCCAACATAAAAGGAGATAGGAGGGAGGTGGAGTGGCGGCGGACTAGGGGGAGGGACTGAGGGTCATAAAACAGAGACAGGAGAACAGAGACAAACAACCAGGTGGAATGGAGAGACAAAGACAGGACAACCAGGTAAAATGGAAAAACAGAGACGGAACAACCAGGTGGAATGGAAAGGCAGAGGCAGGAGAGGTGTAACACAAAACAAGGAGTCCAGGAGGGTGGTGGACCGGTGGAGGATAAAGGGGAGGGATGGAGGGCCAGGTCCAAAGAAGGAGATAAACAGAAAAACAAAAGAAAACAAAAACATGGGTCCATGGAAGACATCCGTGCGGAGCAGAGGGCCATCACCACCATATGGTCACGGCAGAAGCCCCCCCAGGGCGGAGCGGAAGACACTCCACGACACCGCTCCCGAAGACCACCGGTGACTTGACTCTGTCCTTGAAGACCACCGGTGACTATCCCTGACTCTGGAGGGTTCACCGGAACCTGACTCGACTCTGGAAGGTCAACAGGAACTAGCCCTGACTCTAGAGGGTCGACGGTGACTAACCCTGACTCTGGAGGGTCCATGAACTCCTGACTCAACTCTAGAGGGTCAACCGGGAACTGACTCAACTCTGGAAAGTCAATGGGCACCTGACTTGACTTGGGAAGGTCAACAGGAATCTGATTTGACTCCCGAACGGCCTCGGGCACTGCCTCGGCCTCCGGAACAGCATCGGGCACCGCCTCGGCCTCCGGAACAGCATCGGGCACCGCCTCGGCATCGGGCACCGCCTCGGCTTCCGGAACAGCATCGGGCACCGCCTCGGCCTCCGGAACAGCATCGGGCACCGCCTCGGCCTCCGGAACAGCATCGGGCACCGCATCGGGAATGGCCTCGGGCACCGCCTCGGCCTCTGGAACGGCTTCGGGAATGTCCTCCTGGACGGCAGCTGCCCGCTCGGGAACGTCCTCCTGGACGGCAGTGGCCTGCTCAGGAACATCCTCCGGGCTTTGAGGAACGGTAGACGCCTGTCTCCTCCTCCTCCGCCCTCCATGATGGCGAGTTGGTAACACCTTGTCTGGAGACTTAGGTGTTGAGTCGGCCATCTTGTGCTGTGGCGCTGGGCTGGCGGACATCTTGTGCTGTCGGTCTGAGCTGGCGGCCATCTTGTGTTGTGGCGCTGGAATGGTGGGCACTCTGTGCTTTGGCGCTGTGCTGGCTGCCATCTTGCCTCGTTGTGCTGGGTTGGCGGCCATCTTGTGCTGTGGCTCTAAGCTGGCAGCCATCTTGTGCTTTGGCGCTGGGCTGGCGGCCATCTTGTGCTGAGGCTCTGAGCTGGCGGCCATCTTGCCTCGTGGTGCTGGGTTGGCGGCCATGACGCGCAGTGGCGCTGGGTTGGTGGCCGTTTTGTGCAGCAGCACAGGACTAGCGGCCATCTGGTACCACGGCCCTGGCTCGGCCGATTTGCGCCTCCTTTCTCCTCTCGGGACATACTGGGGAAATGGTGGCTCCCAACCGAACCCCGGGTCAACGGGAGCCCACAGTGGAGATCGCTGCCGGACTGTTTGCTCCGGAGCGATCTCCCCTGGTCCCCCGGAACACCACTAGGCGAGAGCCCTCAAACCCACCTTTCTCCCGCTTGCTGGCTGGGGAGGAAATGGCAGCAGACATACCGCTGGATCCTTGTGGATGGAGTCCTTCTGTGATGATCGTGTGTTAGGAAAAACACAAGGAGAGGGTAGGATCCAATTGCAAAGGTATGTTTAATAAACAAAAAGGGTAAATACAAAATAAACAGTTCAGGAAGACAAACAAAACAAGAGGGAACCGGATGAAACGGGAACTCGGAGGAAAGAGAAGGTAAGAGGAAGTCTCGGGAGACGAGAACATAGATACACATAGGGTAACTCCATACAAACAACAGAGAAGGACAGCTATATATAAGGAGACTAATGACAAAGGATTGTCAGCACCTGTGCGATTTAATTGGAGTGCAATTACTGTGAAGACAGGACCAGACTAGAGGAATTAAAGTGCCTATGGTGAAGTGCCTAAGGAGAAGTGAGCTCACTAGGGAACACCCAGGAAAACAGAGACTGACAGCGTGACAAAAGGTATTTGGGACTTTTTTTATCAGTATTTTTTTTTTTTTTTTTTGCAATCCTGAGGAGAAAATAGTTATAATGGTCAGATTATTATTATTCTTTTTTTTTTTTTGCAGAAATAAATAAATAAAAGAAATAAATTGCATGATGTATACTCAATATATCATTATAAAAAAAAAAGTGCTATTTTTTCCTCAAGGGGTCGAGAATTGCATAAAATTAAACTTGGATTTTTTTTTTTTTTTGACATTGCATTGTGCACAACCAGTGAATGAAGGTTTAACAGAAGGGAGAGTGGAAAGTGGTGCCAAAGAAAAAGAAAAAACAGGTGCATCTGCAAGAGAAATATTTTGCACACCATCAAAAGCAGAAAGCAGCATATCGAAAACATTTTCTTTAGCTCTTTTCAGATTTGGAAGGCAGCCTAAAAATGTGCCTGTCGCAGATGTTTCAACAGAAGGTGTTTGCATGCTGTTCGTTAATACACTGCCATACGGGACACAGTATGACCACCACAATACCCAGTAAGTAACACTCTCTGTGTGTGGAGCAGAGAGCCAACTTTACCTTCTGTTTTATGTGGAACTTATATCCTGTGGATTGAGACATACCTTTCTACTGCTGCATTGCTCATGACTGATAATGAGATGTGGGAAGAGGTTCGGGGGAAGATGGGAGCAAAGATCTTCATGGAGTCTTAGAATGTGTGAAGGGCTTAGGTCAATCACTCATCTTCAGAATATGGAAAATGTGAGCTTTTTTTTCTTTTTCTTTTTTTAGTTTTCTTGCTTGTAGTTTCTCAGATGGTTTTCTTAAGTGAGCATGTCATTTTTTTTTATCCATCTATATAACAAAATAATGGGTAATTTAAAGAAAGAAAAAAAAAACAACTTAAATGATGTATGACAATGAACTTTTAGATGAGACACCGCATTGTTTCTCAAAATGAGCAATCCATCTATCCTCAACTGTTTTCATCCCAGTGCAGTCCATGTAGACAAGCTTCACATTTTCCTGTAGACATGTTGTTCATATTATTGAAAGAATTGATAAATTCCTGTTGTAAAATTCATAGGTATGTTGCATTTTACTTTAGTCATTTTTTTTTAACATGTAGAATTTCTAATTAATTATTGAAGCTGCAGAAACAAAAGACCACTAGGGTATTTTTTTTTATTTTCCTGGTTTTAGCTGGTTTAAAGTGATCTAGCTGATCTCCCAGCTGTTTACGTGGTCCCTAAGCATGTCCAGGATGATGTTTAGCTGGTTTATCCATACTCAGCCAGCTAGACTCCCAGTCTTCCCTGCTGAAAAAATACTTAAACCAGCCTACAGGTTTATTAGTCTTAGTTTAAGATGGACTCTTTGCCTGGATAGGTTGGGGCTCCCAGGATGATAAGCTAAAAAAGTCCGGCCCTGAAGACCAGGTAAAACCAGTAAACCGGTTAGACTTGATTAAGATGTTTTTTCAGCAGCTCACAAACCATTTAAAACCATCCAAACATATCATATTAATCAGCTTGTCCAGGCTGGGGTACCAGCTTACCACATTAAGCTGGTTCAATCTGGCCAATCTTGTTTGTATTTAGGCTTGTTGGTTTTGAGAAGGGAAAGAGTGAAGGAAACAGCTCTGGGTCTGTTTAATATCGGCATCTATGTTTAATATTGTCATGACACTGTGTGGAAGCAGGAAAACAAGGCCATCCCTCTGTTTCCCAATGTGCCTGGTTAAAAAGTCCCCTGTGTCACGGCTTGTGCTGGAAGACCCAGAGGGGACATTCCCAGGCTATTTTATACCGACATGGGATGGAAGTGTGTGAAGTGGGTTTTATAATGCAGTCACAAGCACTCGCAACAGGCTCAGAGGCCACCAGAGACTTTAAAAACGAACACTCCGCCTTTTAACCCAATTCTGCTCCAGTGCATTACATCTGCTGAAACCCACGCAGCATGCAGCCTGCTCTCAATTACGGCATCTCCTCTCTTTCATCTGCTGAGAGTCTCTCCGACTTTCCAGAACAGATGCAGATATTGAGTAATTGAGACCGTCCCTGAATTCTTGGATGAGTGTCAAGAAGATTTAACGAGACACAGTGGTTTGAATGTGTTGAAAATGTTTGGCACGACATACTGAGTGGCACTTGATTGCTTATCTTCTGCATCTCAACAGAATAATTGTCACTTATTAATGCTCTCCAAGCACTAAGGCGAGTTAAATACATGATTCAGCTTGAGCATGTTTGTCACAGGGTTGACGAGTAAACGACTAAATGTACAGTAGTGAGACTGCTTATCTAATGCATACATTTTTTCATTTGTATCACAATAGCTCAGATGTTGTTGCTCAGTGTAACATTTCCAGTAACAAGTTGACATTGAGTAGTAAGGAAGTGTGACAAAGCTAATTTTTGATCACCCTATGTTGCGTCCCCTTTGGACGTTTTTGGCGATAATCACGCATACTGGCCAAAAATATCCACTCTCTCCTTTTTTTGGCAAGTCCATTTCACTTTAATTCATTCTCATAATTATTTGATATTTGCTAATTTTGAGAATATATTGCACTGGCTGATAACTGCATACACTTGTCAATTATCTAAATGTAAACTACCTCCCCTTAATACTCTGAAAGTAATACAGAAGTTTGGGGTCTGTAAGATTTTTTAAAATTTGTTTTTGAAAGAAGTCACATTTATTTGATCAAAATACAGGAAAGAGCAAGAATAACGTCTCGGTTACGTATGGTAACCCTCGTTCCCTGAAGGAGGGAACGGAGACGCCACGTCGGTGACCGACGAATATGGGAAATCGCTTCAATAGACCAATCTACTTCGAGTCTAAACTAAACAAGCCAGTGCACATTGGCATGCAATTATTGCATCCAGCTGCCGCTGATCACTGCGTGAGTATAAGAAGGCAGCAGGTGCAATGCATTCCAGTTTTTCGCTGAGGAGCCGAGCTGGGGACCTGACAGCTCAGCAGCGGTACAGCAACCATGGCGATGGGACGTGGCGTCTCCGTTCCCTCCTTCAGGGAATGAGGGTTACCATACGTAACCGAGATGTTCCCTTTCAGTCGGTCACTCCCGACGCCAAATCACATTGGGATCCCTATCAAAGCGCCATGGGTGCTGCCCCTTCCAGTGCCCTGTGCGAGCCGCCTGCGCCCCTATTAGGTGTAGGCCAGGGCTCAGAACAAGTAGCTCCACTCACCATTGTCAAAGCAGTACCTCACTGGGTGAGATTGGATAACACTGGGAAAACATACCCGGTCCGCTTGGAACCGGGACACTGCATAAGCCCCATCCTTCTGGAAGGAGGTCTCGGAGGCAAATACACATATAGCATCCGTTTAGGAGTATACAGAGAAATTTGAGGTGATTGAAAACCCTCTTGGGAAGGCAAAAGTCTGTCAGGGAACACGGGCTCTAAGGCTATACCGTGGACTATACACATACGAGTACCGCTTAGGTCTCAATATGGAACCCACCCTTCCATGGTTCTCACGGATACATCATGAAGGCCTGGAGCCAGATGTTCTGCCGCGTCCAGCTGCTTAGGGTGATGGAGGATCTCAACAGGGTCTACAGTACGGACACTCTGGAGCAGTTTAAGCAAGCCGACACTAACCAGGGCCTCTCAGTGCCACTACCCGCTTGAGGTGAGAACACAAGAGGATACCGGCTCTACACGAAGGCTATAGAACCTAGCGAACGTGTTAAGGGTCGCCCAGCCAGAAGCTCTACAAATATCTGTCAGCGAGGTGACACAAGCCAGCGCCCAGGAAGATGCACCACTTCTAGTTGAGTGAGCTCGAAACCTGAATGGGCAGGGCACACCCCGAGCCTGATAAGCCAGGGTTATGGCATCCAGAATCCAGTGGGCCATCCTCTGTTTAGAGATGACACTCCCCTTCTGCCAGCCTTTGTAACAGACAAAGAGCTGGTCTGAGGTCCTGAAGCTTTTTGTCCGATCTACATAGCACCTTAATGCTCGGATGGGACAAAGCAAAGCCAGGGCTGGGTTTGCCTCCTCCAGGGGCAGTGCTTGCAGTTCACCACTTGGTCTTTGAAGGGTGTAGTGGGAACCTTGGGCACGGGGAGTCAGTCGGCCCGAACTCTAGGCACGAATCATCGACCGAAAATGCATGCAGGTCCCCTACCCTCTTGATGGAGGCCAGTGCAAGCAGGAGCAGAGTTTTCAATGAAAGAAACTTTTTCTTTACAAAGACTTTTTCTTTGAAGCTCTTTTAGAGAAATTTGCTCTTTAGGAAATGCTCTTTTAGTGCTGAGGCGCACAGGGGAATTTGTTCGCTTGCAACACGACAGGGGTAGTGCAGCCTGAAGTGTGCTGAAGCGCCGTCTCGCGAACACACGAAGCTTCTGAGAGCGTGTTGAATTCGTAGTTCACAGCAGACACAGTTGAGCAGAGCGATACTAATGCTCGGTTCCGAAGCGAAAAGCTGGAATGCATTGCACCTGCTGCCTTCTTATACTCAAGCAGTGATCAGCGGCAGCCGGATGCAATAATTACATGCCAATGTGCATTGGCTCGTTTAGTTTACACTCGAAGTAGATTGGTCTATCGAAGCAATATCCCGTATTTGTCGGTCACTGACGTGGCGTCGAGAGTGACCGATTGAAAGGGAACTTTTTACTATTTAATAAAGCTCTTTTCTATTGAAAATTTTCTAATATTTTGCAATTATTTGAGCAATTTTCTGTGTGCCTCATTTGCTGACTTTAAATTGTATGTTAACATTAGCATTTTTTTTGTGCATCAGCAACCCTTCTCTCTAGGTATCATTGGCCATATGAGCCCATTCTGGTTGACCACTAGTTTGTAGCCAATCATATTTAGTTTAATAATGTTAACCTAATTGAGATATCCATTGTTTACTAATACTATAATATAAATATATAAAAATCACTATTTAAAATGAATATTTCTGGATAAACGGTTATTATCCAATACATTTCCAGTGTAGTTTATGGACTACAGATCGCACAATTACACCATCATATATTCAGCTACATCAAGACATCATTACTTTTGTCCATGTTAATGAGTTCAGTTATACCCACTATTTTACACTTGAATAAAAATGTCCTCAAATTTTGACATTGCATATTTGTTGCTCTGCATCTCTCAATGACTTGCAAATGCAAAAAAAATATCAGTTATTAAAATTCAGGCAATGTATTCCTGTGTCTGCATTCTATTTGAGAAGCGTTATTAATTTCATATATCAAGTTTGGAGCGGCCATCTGTTCGCTCTGCACTGCTGCACCTCCCTCCATCTGCCTGGCTTTAGCAGGAGAATGAGAGAGAGTGAGTGAGAGAGAGAGAGAAAGAGAGAAAGAGAGGGAGAGAGGAAAGTAGAAGAGCATTCGCTCTGGTGCCATGGGCTCATGCATCATGGGGAAGTTTCAGTGTGACTTTTTGATTTGTCACTCATCAGAGGCCGGGCATCCCAGACTTCAAGATACACCCCTGCTACTCGGTTTCAATAACCAGGCTTGCCATCATTACCCCATTCCTACTTCTACCTTCCTCCTCCTCCTGCTCTTCTTCCTCTTGCCTCTTTGTTTTCGGTCTCTCTTGTCCTCCTCCCCTCCCCTTCACATCCCTCCCTCCGTATCTAGAGGAAGCAGATTGCGAAGCCAGCACACTGAGATGTGTCCCTGCCATAGTTAATTTAGCATCTGTGTCTCCATGAATATGAATACATTTACAAGTCTTGGATATAATTAGGCACTGAAGTGTGGAGAGGGGCATGCAGCTCCAGGTGGGAAGAAAGATCCTGGGAAAACAGGTTGGGCTGCGGAGACTCGCAGACAGGTGACCTTTGTAAACAGCTCACACGGATCCTGGACTGAGTGAGATTGGGAACTACAGAAAAATACAAACATCAGAACGATTGTGTTTCTGTCATTGTTCATGTTTACGCAACACAGCGATGGCATGTTTCACTCAAGCGTGTTGTGAGCTGACAAATGTATGCATGTGTGTTTGTGCATGAACATATGCATCTTTTTCCATTCAAAGCTTGTGCCTGCTTCACAGACAGCCCAGAATGAACATTGTCTGAGATAAGTAAGTCAATAAGTCATTTCTGATGATATTTTATTTACCGAGGCACTCTGCCATCCAGACAAAGGGGTGGAAAATGCTCCTAAATGGCTAATGTTGTGTAGTTTTACCATATGCTGCTGTGTTCCAGCTTCAGCAAGCTGTAACAGCATTACAGCACTGTTCATTTGACATCATACATAATGCAATCTTGTAAAAATGTAATGGGGAATAAAATATCTGGCATGTTGACACATCATAACAGTATGCTTAGGTGAAAGAAGTAGAACCAAAGGTAGAAGTTTTGTAATCATAAGAGGAAATTTTATTGGTAGCCGCACTGGCTTAAAAGGGCAAGCGACCGTTTTGCCATCTCATCCAAAATATGACATCCTTATTGTTGAACCCTGAATGTTCACAAAATGTTTTCGTACTACGGAAAGTAACCGATAATGTTCCACAGATTAAATACTGTGTGGCTAATAGTGTAACCAAACAACCTTGTGACCTCAGAATAGGGGATCGTACCGATGATGTGACTTTCAGACATACTGAAATTTGACAGATGTCAGATAAGAACATGTTATTTGGACAAACTGAGCTGCAAGACTTTCAATGAAGAGCCACATGTTTTCCACTGGCAGGCATTGCATAACTATCTTGCAGTTCTTTGTCATTGCTCATTAACATATTGTACACCAATTCAGCATAACTGGATTAATGTTAAATTGGCCTTCACTTGGAAGAAGTTAAAAACAAAGGAAAAAAGAGGTTAAAGTTAGTGATAGCCTCAGAGTTAGCGCTTGCTCACAGCATGAGATGATGAGTGATAATTGAATTCAGATGCAGCCATGTGGGCTGACTCACTGATAACAAAGAGTTTTATAGCTGAATTATGTCAAAGCTCTGTAAAATAAATCACATCAAAGTAATAAAATAAAGGCATTAAAAGAGGAAAGGGTACATGTAATTAAAGTCACACACCAGGCCCCTGCTGGAATTGCCTCCGTGGGGTCTAGATACCCGAGGAGACTGAAAAATTACATTTGACAGTTCGTCTTCACGGAGGTTAAATGTATCTTTTAGTAAACTTAGTTTTCTTCCTGAAACTTAGATGATACTCATGAATCAATTATGAGCAGATGAGTGATTCAGACTGATGCCTCGTAGTAAGCGTAACATTTTCTTGTTAATGGACTCAAGTCTTTCAGTGTGCACCACACAATTGAACATCCCTTTGATCACTGTTAGATCCGGAGATGATGGCTTCTTTCATCCTCTCGATCTGTCTTTTTGTTTTTGTTTTTTGTTTTTTCTTCACAGTGTATTATAGCATCAGAGTAAACTCTGGAGTCTTTCTCTGGTCAGAGACGAAGCTCAGTATGGGGCTCGCAAACATTTTAATGGGCAGATGGTGCAAGTTCAACAGGTGCATTTAGTGCCAAATATATTACACCTATTCCCTCTATCTTTCTCCTTTTGTGTTCATTTGTCACAGTCAGATGTGTAGGGGGTAAACGAAGTTTTTTTTTAAAACATTATCATTCCATCCTTATACCCTCACTATGCCAAGATGCAGCAGTAACCGTTAATTTTTTACATTTGTCTCCTCATAAAAGACTGAGTATATGTGCTTTCCAGCCCATTTTAATTGAATCTATCCTTCACCCTCTGCATGTCTTTAATCCACTATTAATTTCTATATCAATTAATTTTCTGTCTTCCATTCTCATCTGACTTGGCAAGAGTTGACTGCTTCTGTAAAACTGTTTGAAAACAGAACAAAGTTTGAGAATTACTTCCGAAGATGATCCAAGTATCAGAGTGACTTTCTTTGACAGTTAGGATTGGAATGATGTAATCTAGAGACGATGGAAGGAAACAGGAAAAAATACTAAAAAAATAATAAAAAAATACTATTAAGTATTTTTATATTTCAGTTTGTCAATAACAAATTTAATCATTTATTTTATTGTTGCATTTAAAAAACATGAATATGTATGTTTGTAACAGACATATTTATAAATGTTTAAGTGAAAAAATTGGTATTTTATTAATTCATTGTATTTTTAAGTGCCACTCCTAGTCCTCTATGTTTCTGTTCCTCTAGCAGACTTAAAAAATATATATATTTTTTACCACTTTTCAAACAGGTTTTCGGGGGAATCATCATGCAAATGGTTTACTTCTAGTTGATTCTGCAAGTTAAACTGGAACAGAGCCAAAAAAGTCCATACTTAGACTTGAAACTTCATCTAAACCTTATTGGAGTTTCATACTATAGCACTTTTAATTTAAACTTCAGTCTTAAGTCATTCAGAGCTTTTTTTTTTTTTTGGGAAAAAGTTATTTGTGTTCATATTTGCTGAGTGTTCCGGTACAAAATGCGGGTTTGCTAGCTCTGAGAAGAAGCAGCTGTGACTTCAGCACATTGACATTGACCTCTAGAAAGTTCCTCTTTTGTCCTGGGCATCAGCATCATGCCAAAGCTGCAGTCTGTGCCCTGTGAGCTGGCAGTGCCAGCAGGCTGGAGATAGAAGAGGGTGGCACAGGCCATCTGGGAAATCTCCAGGAGAAGCACGGCATGCCTCACACTCATCAGCAGGTTTGAATTTGCACCATAATCACAAACAGATGCTCTCTTCCTCCTCTACCGCCCTACTTCTGTCTCCTTTCTTCCCTCGGTTTGGCTCAGTGTGAAACCTTTGACCTTCACCACATTAAGAGGAAAAGCCTGACCTGATCAAGGGGTGAAAGGAAGGGAAATGTTGGCCCAAATTGTTAATGTATTTCATGTATAATCCAACACAATGTTAAGTGAAGTTTTTAGTTATGTCTTTTTTTTTAATCTCTCCTACCGTGTGACCTACAACTGTGTTCAATTTGTGTGAAGAGTGAGCGTTCTGTACTTCCCTCCTTCTGTCAGGATTCTCATGTAGGCCTCACTTAAAGAACTTCCTTTTGTTTTCATTAATTTACACATTGAATTTTCTGTGTGAGGAAACTATAAAAGTGCCAACTTTGTGCCAACTGTTATTAAGCATTACAACAAAAGGACAAGACCAATGTTTTTCGAAGCAACTGTAAGACTGATAGACTAGTGTCTTGAGTGATGTTATTAAAGACTTCTCAGACTATCTGGATCCAAGAGAGCACTGCTGAAGATGAAATTATTTTTCTTGTTTTCTTGCCAAGTGCAAAGTTTCCTTTGAGAAACATTTTTGTCTATTCTGGCCCTATTGCTCAATTTGCAACCACGTCTGGTGGATTTATTTATTTATTTCCTCTATTTTCAGATGTAGATTATATTTGCAGTCATCTAATGCTTACTTAAAGTTTATCTTGTTATGAAGCCTACAACAAGTTTAAATTCATCAATAGTCAGAAAACATTCTAATTTTCTCAGCATATACATTTAATATTAAATTCATTTTAAAACGATTCATTCGAAGAAGTTCTGAGCTTAAGGTCTGTAAACTCCTCCCTTCCATAAGCCTACTCTGCTCTGATTGGTCAGCTGGCCTCACTCTAAAAAATGCTGGGCTGTTTCAACCCAACTTTGGGTCAAATTTTTATAGTGAGTCAGTTGTCATGTCAGAAACTAAATGGCCATTACCATAACACATTTTTTTTTTTTTTGCTCTGGAGGGTTACTTGTAAACAAAGATGCTATAAGGTTACAAAAATGGCATTGATATTAACTCATGAATTTGAGGCTGAAAAGTTTTTATGAAAACGTAAACACGTTAGTGGAAGTATTTGTCAGAGTGTTTGTATTTCATGGGTAGGATTAATATGCAAATGTGTTACCTTGTGACGTATATAGATAACAGGCAGAAGATTAGAAAATATAATGACTCATTAAGGCAGGTCTGAGCCGAATCATTCTTTTCAGAGACAAGATCTTTATTCATCATGCACTTTTTTGATTAACAACTTTGCAGACTGTTTACATTGAAGGATAGCTACATTACAAACTGCAAAAAATATATGTTTATAAATTTTTCAAAAACCCATATCAACTGCTCTTTAAACTGTCCTTCATCCTGTAAGATTTAAAACTATTATTTTTGTTTAGTTTAGTTTCACTTTTCTAACACTTCTCTATGTACATAATAAAAGTAAAAAAAAATGAAAAATGAAGCACTTCTGTTCAGTAAAGCTGCTTAGCTATCTGTCAGGCCCCACCCTGCTGGTTACCGTAATCATGTTAAGTTCTTTTCTTCCAACCTCATGTCCGGTCACTTGGCCATCACCACATGGGTTTTATCGATCCAGCAACACTTGTTCTCAGTGTTGCAGCACATCCCACTGGCTAGCTTAATGCAGTCAATAATTGCCAGCAAAACGGCCTGTGCAGTCGAGACAACTTCATCAGCCGTGGGACTGGGGGGCTGTAGCGAGGTGAGATCCGGAGGGAACAAAGAGTAGAGCTGGCACTGCTTCTCCATCACAGCGCACAACACCATCAGTGGCTCCCAGTGGCCAGGGATTAATGATTTGTGTCTTTCCACCAGACATGGGGACTTGTGACTTGGTGACTTGGACTCCAGTCGACTCGAGTCGCTATTTTTAGGACTTGAGACTTGACTCGGACTTGGAAGTTAAAGACTCGGGACTTGACTTGACTTGAGACAAGATGACTTGAATGACTTGAGTGTTATTCAAATCATGTTTTCAGTTTGAATATAAAATATATAAATTCTTTTTTTAAATAAAGTTGATTACTCAGCTGGAGCGCAGGCTGAGAATAGCGTCGTGACTGGATCAGGACACTATCATCAGTCATGCCCTCTCTACCTTACACACACCACGCCCACTTAAATCAGATATCACATCACATCAACATGTCAGCCTGAGAGGTACCGAGGGTCATCGCTTTTGTCTTCAATAGTTCGCGACTTAAAACGCGTGGAAAACGCTAGTCGCGCCGCTTTCTCCTTCTTTCCAAAGCGCTCAGGCAGATGTGCTCCTGGGGCGTCTGTCGTTGCTAAGCATCCATGACACGCTCTCTCTCAATGAAGACGTAGAAATTTCAGCAAAGGATAAATGGATTTGCAGCACTAAAAATCGCTCGCAGTAGCTCTGCTACTAAATTCATTTCAAAATGGCAATCCATATACAGCTATGAACAGCTGTTCCTTCATGTTAGCTGAGCTTTCAACGTTGATACGGGAAAGGATGAAGCTGATAGTTATTGTCACATGACCTGCAGTGCGCTTGCAGCATTCTGAAAAGTTTAGATGTTTTTAACTCGATGCGGTGCGCGTCGTGAGCGCGTTGCTTCCATTATGAGCGCGCATACCTCGCGCCTACATTGGAAATAACGAACTTGCGCGCGCAAAAGACGTGATGTGAACGGCCCCTAATGATCCGCTAGCAGGCCGTCAAAAAAACGCATTGAATGTGGCGGCGCTAGGGCTGGGCTAAGGGGGCTTAAGCCCCGAATATTTTGTTACCTTGTCTTTCTCATAGAGCAAAACAATTAATCAGAAAAACAAATGTAGCTGCCGCGATTACCCAATCATGAGAAGTGCATATTACATATATATATATATATATATATATATATATATATATATATATATATATATATATATATATACACACATATATATATATATATATATATATATATATACACACACACATATATATATATATATATATATATATATATATATATATATATATATATATATATATATATATATACATATATACAGTACAGACCAAAAGTTTGGACACACCTTCTCATTCAAAGAGTTTTCTTTATTTTCATGACTATGAAAATTGTAGATTCACACTGAAGGCATCAAGGGCTATTTGACCAAGAAGGAGAGTGATGGGGTGCTGCGCCAGATGACCTGGCCTCCACAGTCACCGGACCTGAACCCAATCCAGATGGTTTAGGGGTGAGCTGGACCGTAGACAGAAGGCAAAAGGGCCAACAAGTGCTAAGCATCTCTCGGGGAACTCCTTCAAGACTGTTGGAAGACCATTTCAGGTGACTACCTCTTGAAGCTCATCAAGAGAATGCCAAGAGTGTGCAAAGCAGTAATCAAAACAAAAAGTGGCTACTTTGAAGAACCTACAATATGACATATTTTCGGTTGTTTCACACTTTTTTGTTATGTATATAATTCCATATATAATTCCACATGTGTTAATTCATAGTTTTGATGCCTTCAGTGTGAATCTACAATTTTCATAGTCATGAAAATAAAGAAAACTCTTTGAATGAGAAGGAGAGTCCAAACTTTTGGTCTGTACTGTACATAACAAAAAAGTATGAAACAACTGAAAATACGTCATATTTATATTCTATACTCTGAGAGAGAGAGAGAGAGAGAGAGAGAGAGAGAGAGAGAGAGTGTGTGTGTGTGTGTGAGAGAGAGAGAGAGAGAGAGAGAGAGAGAGGAGAAATGTAACAGTTTAATGTTGTATGTAAACTGTGTTTGAGAGAGAGAGAGAGAGAGAGAGAGAGAGAGAGGTGTTCAGAGAGGAGTCTGTTGGATGTTTAGTTTTATGGACTCAATGTTGAAAATGTAAAACATTTCAAACACTGTTGGCAGAAGTGAAAAATAAATAATTTTAGGAAGTTACAATTTTGTTTGATTCCATGATGTATTTTACTGAACATGAGTATTTACAATGCAAATCCAAATTATTTTACTTTACTGACAGTTACTTATATCTTGTCTTTTAACTTTATTAAGATCAGATTCTGCAGGTAAAATAACAATATTAAGGTGACTTGACTTGGACTTGACTTGACATAGCTTGTGACTTGACTTGACTTGACTTGCCCAAGAAAAAAATACTTGGGACTTACTTGAGACTTGAAGGTTAAGACTTGAGACTTACTTGAGACTTGCACATGTGTGACTTGGTCCCATCTCTGCTTTCCACTACAGGAAAAAAAATAGAAAGCTTCCCCTTTCGCCAGCATCTGGCAGCAGCCGTGCGGTAATACTCTACATTGGCTCTCAGTGGCAGGAGGAAGCTCCTCTGCTCTCTCCGTGCCAGGGCTGTGGTTAAACAGGCCACGCTCTGGAAGAGGGCTCTTAATAGGAATGCCCTGTGCTCATTTTCTTTGCTGACTGGTTTCAGTGACTGGGAGGGTAATGTTAAGTGTACCCGCTAAGATGCACAGCAGATGCTGTCTGATGTAGTGTCTCCGTCCGAAATGGAGCGAGGATTTGTAGTCTCATGTTTTCATCATTTATTCATGTAGCCTTATAAATTATCTATTGGTATTCATCAAATGGATGAAAAATACATGTAAATTCCAAAAGCGAGTTGTTACACAAACTTTATTATGTATGTCTGCATCCAACAAGGACTGGATTCCCAGCTCCTCTTCAAAGTCAAATGAAATGTGTTCAGACGTTGCTTTTGTTGCCTGGTTATTCATGAAATGTTTAAGGTTGCACTACAGGGCCTTTTGTCCTTGTAAGACATATTGATTCATTTCTCAGTTGCTAAGTAACTGCAATAATTGCATCTTTTAAGCAGCCAGCCAATTATTTCCCTGATTTCGTGATGGCATGATGAAGAGACTTGTTTATGAGTGGTATTACTAAATTAAAGGGAAAAAAAATTAATCACACTGAAAGAATAAAAACCTCTTGCACTGTTTGCCGTTGCTGTGTTTTTCATAAACATTTTGAAATGACCGTGAATGTGTGCAGGCATGTGCTTTTGTTAACCAAAATTAGTAAGTGGCTTCGTTACAAGGACACATACTGTAATAGCTCTGTGAGGGTCCTGCTGTTCTGAAAATGTACAAAAATGTTAGTGGAAACATCTTTCCAAAACCTCACAATGTCACAAGTTAATTGGGCCGGGGGGGGGGGGGGGGGGGGGGGGGTTGGTAAAAGATAAATACATGGATTCCTGGATTAGCCTGCTGTATGAATTTTCTGTTTAATTGACATGGATATAGAATAATATTTGAACGCTTGAGGCAAGGAAGAGATAAAAATCTAAATGCAGCACAATTCATTAACAAAAAATAAAAACGCAAAAGCTTACATCAAGTAAAACAATGACCATCAAACAAAGACTGAAAAACAGGTGGTTTAAATACACAGGTTAACAAGACTGACAAGGGGGTGGAGCTAATAAAGTGCCATAGAAACAGACGAGGGAACAAACACAGAAAGACAGAACACAGCTTCAAAATAAGTCAATAAGACACAAGACAGAAGGAACATGTAAAAAATATATAGGGGTGACCAGGACTAGTTGTCACACGTTTTGCTTGAGAGAGTATTTTTCACTGTATTTTTTGTTTGTTTATTTACTTACTTATTAATTATATTTTTCTACTTTTTTATGATTATTGCTCAGCAGGAAAGCTAATCAAACACAGACTGACTTTTTGTAACAACTTTCCCCCGAATGCAGGGTGCATTATCACAGTGGAGCCTGCATTTAATCAAGCCTATGTAGGCTTTTCAGCAAAATTTTAATAGTAAATAGATAAATAGATAAATAATAATAATAATAATAATAATAATAATAATAATAATAATAATAATGAAACAGCAAAAATCTAACAAAACAGACAAAATTTGAAATAACTGTTTGTTGAACATTGTTGCGATTAATAAAACTGTGTAAATCTACAGAATTTAAAACATAAGTGACAACATGTCCCTTTCAGGTCAAAATTGCTTTCAGTATAGCTGGCCTGCAGTATTCCTGAATGTATGCTAGTTTTAAGTGTAAAAAGGTGGCGGAAATGCAGGCATCCTCCCTACATGCAGATAAATAAATGCATTTTCTTGTATCGATCTATCCATTGTCTATGTATCATAAACTAGTAGTTGGTGTTGTTTGTTTAGCTTGAAGTGTAATTAACTCTGAATCTGCCCATCAATTCCTATTTTATATAATTTAATAATGCAGCACCCATGCCTAATGGTTGAGTATACTGTTAAGTGTTAAAGTGTTTTAATGAGTCTGTTTTATTGTTTATGGGAACTGTTTGCTCTATTCTTAGTTGAATGCAAGTGCAATGAGTCAATAATAAAATCTATAGTAATATCCAGTGTGAAACTGCATTGCTGGAGCAGTGTGGGGGTGTTCAAGGATTGTCTGCATTGCAGAAGAGCATAATGGAGTGGGGGAGCAGCTCTCCATGAGCACAAGGTTTGGGGTGATTGGTCTCCAGTGCATTCTCGTTGATACCCAGCATTTGACAGATCTGCACATGGCATGGCACAAAGGAATGTGCCACAGATGGCGTAATTAGAGGAAGCTAAGCCAGGGTGTGAAATTTATCTTTGATCAGCACCTTCTCGCCAGATTGTCATCTATGTTAATATGATGATAGCAGATCAGAGATGGATGGAAATGCCTTGGCAGCCTGGGGTGGGAGTTAGTCCCTGCTCGTATAATCTTAAATCTTTGTTCATGTAGACGGAAAAAAGATCCTGCAGTGCATTCAGACCTTGAGCTCTCTTCAAAAGCCAAAACACCATCATTAGAGACTCCAGCGCTATTGGAGGGAGTTGGTACAACACATTCATTCTTACAGCAGTTCCAGGGCCTGTGACTTGTGCAATGCAGAAAACGCAGACAGAATCACAGAATACAGTACTTAAAATGGAATTTACGGAATAATGTGGAATGTCAATCAATCAATCATCTTTATTTATATAGTGCTTTAAACAAAATACATTGTGTCAAAGCACTGAACAACATTCATTTGGAAAACTGTGTCTCAATAATGCAAAATGATAGTTAAAGGCAGTTCATCATTGAATTCAGTGATGTCATCTCTGTTCAGTTAAATAGTGTCTGTGCATTTATTTGCAATCAAGTCACTGATATCGCTGTAGATGAAGTGACCCCAACTAAGCAAGCCAGAGGTGACAGCGGCAAGGAACCGAAACTCCATCGGTGACAGAAAAAAACCTTGGGAGAAACCAGGCTCAGTTGGGGGGCCAGTTCTCCTCTGACCAGACAAAACCAGTAGTTCAATTCCAGGCTGCAGCAAAGTCAGATTGTGCAGAAGAATCATCTGTTTCCTGTGGTCTTGTCCTGGTGCTCCTCTGAGACAAGGTCTTTACAGGGGATCTGTATCTGGGGCTCTAGTTGTCCTGGTCTCCGCTGTCTTTCTGGGCAGTAGAGGTCCTTTCTAGGTGCTGATCCACCATCTGGTCTGGATACGTACTGGATCCGGGCGACTGTAGTGACCCTCTGATCTGGACACAGACTGGATCTGGTGGCCACGGTGACCTCGGAACAAGAGAGAAAGAGACAAATATTAGCGTAGATGCCATTCTTCTAATGATGTAGCATAGGGTGTTATGTGAAGTGTTTCCGGTTCCGGTTTACCTAATTAATGCAGCCTAAAAACCCTTTAACGGATTTGGATATTAAAAGCATAGTAGTATGTTATGTGTAAGCCAGGTTAATAATCTAGATTTAAACTGCAAGAGTGTGTCTGCCTCCCGAACAATGTTAGGTAGGTTATTCCAGAGTTTAGGCGCCAAATAGGAAAAGGATCTGCCGCCCGCGGTTGATTTTGATATTCTAGGTATTATCAAATTGCCTGAGTTTTGAGAACGTAGCGGACGTAGAGGAGTATAATGTAAAAGGAGCTCATTCAAATACTGAGGTTCTCAACCATTCAGGGCTTTATAAGTAATAAGCAATATTTTAAAATCTATACAATGTTTGATAGGGAGCCAGTGCAGTGTGGACAGGACCGGGCTAATATGGTCATACTTCCTGGTTCTAGTAAGAACTCTTGCTGCTGCATTTTGGACTAGCTGTAGTTTGTTTACTAAGCGTGCAGAACAACCACCCAATAAAGCATTACAATAATCTAACCTTGAGGTCATAAATGCATGGATTAACATTTCTGCATTTGACATTGAGAGCATAGGCCATAATTTAGATGTATTTTTGAGATGAAAAAATGCAGTTTTACAAATGCTAGAAACGTGACTCTCTAAGGAAAGATTGCGATCAAGTAGCACACCTAGGTTCCCAACTGATGACGAAGAATTGACAGAGCAACCATCAAGTCTTAGACAGTGTTCTAGGTTATTACAAGCAGAGTTTTTAGGCCCTATAATTAACACCTCTGTTTTTTCTGAATTTAGCAGTAAGAAATTACTCGTCATCCAATTTTTTATATCGACTATGCATTCCATTAGTTTTTCAAATTGGTGTGTTTCACCGGGCTGCGAGGAAATATAAGGCTGAGTATCATCAGCATAACAGTGAAAGCTAACACCATGTTTCCTGATGATATCTCCCAAGGGTAACATATAAAGCGTGAAGAGTAGCGGCCCTTGTACTGAGCCTTGAGGTACTCCATACTGCACTTGTGATCGATATGATACATCTTCATTCACTGCTATGAACTGATGGCGGTCATATAAGTACGATTTAAACTAGGGATGCACCGAAATTTCGGCCACCAAAAATTTTCGGCCGAAAATGGCCTTTTCGGTTTTCGGCCGATAGACTTTTATCACCGAAACAACACGGCCGAAATGTTGTGATGACGCAAACAGAAACCGCGACCTGCACGTGCACCTGCATAGCGCAGACCACGAGGTCCACGCGACATTCACGTAAAACCAGTGAGAACATTCTCTCTCTTCTTACTCCTTTATTCGAAGCACTAACAAAGAGTCTCCTAACAAAGAGATTAAGACGGACCACGAAGTAAAAACAAAGAAAAGTACAGTCTTATAGAGTCTGTTAGCACACGTCTCACTGAGATCTTTTCGGATCCTCTGCACTTCATCGCGAATGTGCTTGATCCGCGTTATAAAACCATTACTTGGATGCGGAAATAAGGCAGCGCGAACGAGAAATGATCAAGGCCGCGCTGGATGCGGAGAACCCGCCTGGAGACGGAGAAGCGCCAAGCGCAGGAGACAGATCAGAGCGCAGAAAAAAAGACTGGTCTCTGCACCAGATGAGGGGCATGCACCATCGTTGTCTGATATGTTCAGTGGAATTCTGCCAGAAAGTGCCTCAAATAATAATAATACGTCGAATTTTCATTTTGGTGCATCCCTAATTTAAACCATGCTGATGCACTTCCACTGATGCCAACAAAGTGTTCAAGTCTATGCAAAAGAATGTTGTGGTCAATTGTGTCAAACGCAGCACTAGATCCAATAAAACTAATAGAGAGATACACCCACGATCAGATGATAAGAGCAGGTCATTTGTAACTGTAAGGAGAGCAGTCTCAGTACTATGATACGGTCTAAATCCTGACTGGAAATCCTCACATATACCATTTTTCTCTAAGAAGGAATATAATTGTGAGGATACCACCTTTTCTAGTATCTTGGACAGAAAAGGGAGATTCCAGATTGGTCTATAATTAACAAGTTCTTTGGGGTCAAGTTGTGGTTTTTTATGAGAGGCTTAATAACAGCCAGTTTGAAGGTTTTGGGGACATATCCTAATGACAATGAGGAATTAATAATAGTCAGAAGAGGACCTATGTCTTCTGGAAGCACCTCTTTTAGGAGCTTAGATGGTATAGGGTCTAACATACATGTTGTTGGTTTAGATGATTTAACAAGTTTATACAATTCTTCCTCTCCTATAGTAGAGAATGAGTGGAACTGTTCCTCAGGGGGTCTATAGTGCACTTTCTGATGTGATACTGTAGCTGACGGCTGAATAGTTGCAATTTTATCTCTAATAGTATCGATTTTAGAAGTAAAGTAGTTCATAAAGTCATTACTACTGTGATGTTGGGAATTGTCAACACTTGTTGAGGCTTTATTTTTTGTTAATTTAGCCACTGTATTGAATAAATACCTGGGGTTATGTTTGTTTTCTTCTAAAAGAGAAGAAAAGTAATCAGATCTAGCAGTTTTTAATGCTTTTCTGTAGGATATGCTACTTTCCCGCCAAGCAATACGAAATACCTCTAGTTTTGTTTTCCTCTAGCTGTGCTCCATTTTTCGGGCTGCTCTCTTTAGGGTGCGAATATGCTCATTATACCATGGTGTCAAACTGTTTTCCTTAACCTTCCTTAAGCGTAAAGGAGCAACTGTATTTAAAGTGCTAGAAAAGAGAGAGTCCATAGTTTCTGTTACATCATTAAGTTGTTCTGAGGTTTTGGATATGCTAGGGAATTTGGATACATCAGGAAGATAACTTAAAAAGCAGTCTTTTGTGGTAGAAGTGATGGTTCTTCGATACTTGTAACAAGAAGTAGAATTTACAATTTTGGCTATATGAAGTTTGCACAGAACTAAATAATGATCTGAGATATCATCACTTGGCTGAATAATTTCAACACTATCAACATTAATTCCATGTGACAGTATTAAATCTAGAGTATGATTTCGACAATGAGTAGGTCCTGAAACATGTTGTCTAACACCAATAGAGTTCAGAATGTCTATAAATGCTGATCCCAATGCATCTTTTTCATTATCAACATGGATATTAAAATCACCAACTATTAAAACTTTATCTGCAGCCAGAACTAACTCCAATGTAAAATCACCAAACTCTTTAATAAAGTCTGTATGGTGCCCTGGTGGCCTGTACACAGTAGCCAGTACAAACATAACAGGGGATTTATCATTAACATTGGTTTCTCTGGATAATGTTTTATGAAGCACCATTACTTCAAACGAGTTATACTTGAAGCCTGCCCTCTGAGAAATCCTGAGAACGTTGTTATAAATTGAAGCAACTCCTCCCCCTTTGCATTTTAGACGCGGCTCATGTTTATAACAGTAATCTTGGGGGGTGGACTCATTTAAAATAATGTAATCATCAGGTTTTAGCCAAGTTTCTGTCAAACAGAGCACATCTATATTATGATCAGTTATCATATTATTTATAAAAAGTGTTTTCGTAGAAATGGATCTGATATTCAATAAGCCAAGCTTTATCATTTGTTTATCCATATTGCATTTGTTGAACCTCAATTAAATTGTTAGCCGTTAGACGTTTTTTGTATTTTCTAGTTTGGGGAACAGACACAGTCTCTATGTGATATCTAGGTGAAAGAGTCTCTATGTGCTGAGAATATATATATACACACAAACACAGAATTTTTTTAATTATTATTGTAATTTAAAAAGAAGCCACCCAACTTCTTATCCAAGCTCTGGTTCACTCCAGACTGGACTATTGTAATGCTCTCCTGGCAGGCCAGGAGAAATTCTCATTACTCATTTTCAAGAAACATCTAAAGACTCATCTTTTTCAACAGCACTTAACCAACTAATACTAGCACTTTTCCTTTTCTTGTCTTTCCATTTATAAAAAAAAAAAAAAAACCTGGCTATGTGTTCTGTACTAGACTAACTGAGACTTATCATGGCACTTGTATACTGTTGTTGTTCTCTTGTTGACCTGACTGCTTCTATTGTTCTCATTTGTAAGTCGCTTTGGATAAAAGTGTCTGCTAAATGATTAAATGTAAATGTAAATTATAGGCCTATTTCCTTACTCATGGCAATGGTTGTTAACAGCCTCTCCTCCACTGTACGTTACCTGATGATGCAGAAATCTGCTGATACTGAAATATACTGACAGTTTGTTTAACAGCAAGTGTTCTTGAACACACACACTACATATACAATCCCACTCCCTGACGTGTGTGTGTGAGAGAGAGTGCTCACGTGACCCATCTCATCATTCAGATACTGGGCTACAGCCAAAACGCCCACCCCAGAGCCTGATCATAATAAGTAATAATGTGATATTTGCTCTCATGTTTTAAGCGAGTGGAATGTTTGGACCTCCCATTTAGACACAACAGGAATTTGGCAGTAAATGTGCACAGGTGCACCAAGTGCGCGCCAGGGAAAAAAATCCCTGTTTCAACATCTGTGTCAGTGGCTGTTGCTATCTCCATAAAAACGTAGAGAAACTGCTTTAAATAGCCACGAGAGCTGTTGCCTGGCCAAGCATGTGTGCCCTGATCAGAGAGGTTTTACAGGAAGGCATTGAGTATTGTTTTTGTTCTCTCTATATGTCTTTCTCTCCCATGTGGCGGGGTTGCAGCTGAACCTAGACTCAAATGTTGCTGCCATGCTCCTAGACTGCATTTCTCTCTCTTTATCACACTGCTGGATGTTCATCTGTGAAGGTCCATATGTTCTGCAGCTGGTGTGTGTACATAAGTGTGAATCAGTAAAGTGTGCTTTGTGATAGTGTGGATAGACATAATATTTCTGAAAAATGTGTCATCAGGTTCTTCCCAGATACCTGTGATAATTTTTCCATGGGATTTAAGTGTTTGACAACCTTGTGCACAAAGCTGCAGATACACTTCCCCTGAATAAAGTGATTATGGAGCAGACTGTTCTCTTTACTGATAAATATCTTAGCCTGCCTTAAGTGCAGATGCACACTGGTTAAGTTTTATTCATGCACTCTGCTGTATGTTCTCATGTGAATTTTTACATTTCCTCTCAATACTGCTGCATTTTTTAAGTGCAACATTTCTTTGTAAGACTATCAAGGCTTGAGTTTAAACTATGTAAAGGAATATTCTTGGTTAAAAACTTTGGACAGAATATCAGTATTCCTTGATTTATATATATATATATATATATATATATATATATATATATATATATATATATATATATATATATATACATTTACAGCAATTAACTTGACGTCTGTGGGGTTGTATGTGAGGTAAATATGTGAGGCCTGTATTTTTGTAATGTAAATTATTCATGAAAAAGGTATATTATTTGAACTTCTTTTGTCTGTAGAGCTAGGTTTTGTTTAAAACCTGTTAGTCGGCACCCCCCATTATGGGACTCACAGCTGAAAGTGCCCTACTTAACTTAAGATTGTAACATTTCCTTATTTCAGTGTGTTACAAACATAATTTTGGTGTCTTTGGAAAGAAGACCCTTTTGACTTTACTTTTTACCAGATTTGATAATGCTAAAAAATATTAAAAGTTATAGACACTGAAGTGCCTTGACATTTTTTTTACCACACTGATTTTTATTATTATTCTTATATATATATATATATATAAATACATTAAATCAGTCCTGGAGCAATCTATGTAATGTAATGGGAAATGTAATGGGTTGAATGAGTCACATGTCTCATGAGTTTCTATTTCAAATCTGAAGAAGATACCGTGAAAGATTTGATTCCTGCAAACATTTTTTTGAGACTATGTCTAGTCCCCCACCCCCTTAAATATAAAATATTTACCAACTGTACTGAAGGCTTCTACAAACTATTTAGTCATTAAACATACCACTGCATATTTTTTTCAATTATAAATCACTAGACAGAAACTTAGACATTTAACATCATATAAGATTTTACTTTGTATGCCAATTACAGAACATCCTGAGATTGCTAAAAATGCAGCATTTACAAAGAATTACAATGAAAATACATGCTGATGTGCAGATGGCCACTTTATCACATACAGATGGTGATAAAACAAATGCGCCACACATATATGAAAACTGTTGAAAATAAAACAAACAAAGAAAAAGGCGATCGCTGTAAGTTCCGCCTCCATCACATGACAGGTTCATCACAGCGTGCGTCACGAGAGAGCGCCAGAATTCAATTTTTTTTTTTTTTTGTGGATCATCTCATTCTGTTTGTGACACTGTACGCTACAAAACCATGCCATTTATTTTACCACTAAGACGTTTAATGTTAAAAAATAATAATAGAAACTAAAGCTACTGTAAAGTTGTATTTATTATGAAATTTTCCTTCCTGTTCTTTCTAGTCCTTTCTGTTAACATTCTCACATTTTTTCAGGTTTCTTATCGGTCATATTCAAAGAACCAAGTTAAAGAAAAAACCCAGAAACGGCAGCTGAAATGGTTAACTGAGCAAATGTTATGCATTTCACTTCTTCCATCAAGACTGCTTATTATTCCCCAGCTTTCTGACTTTCAATTCTAAAAGGCAGCTTATGCAGCTCTTAGCCCATCTTCAACTGTAATGTATTACTGTAGAAGGTATCAGCCAATGAGAGGAGTGCCCTCATGCGCCTTGCAGAAGGGTGCGATTTTGAGTTGAAAATTGTGGCCTGTCTGTAGAACAGGCATTGCCAGGCTGTCGAGTCATTGCATTTTTTGATTTGAAGCATTTGTGCCTTCACTGCTATAGTGGCAGAAAAAACACTGTGCTTTTCTTTTCATTTTCAGCTTACTGCAGCTTTTCTGTCATCCTCTGAAAGACATTAACAATTTAGAGCCACAAATTGTATCTTAAATGCAAAAACAGAAATCTGTGCTTCCAGTATAACTAGACGCTCTTCACTATTTATGCCTTACATTAAATGTTCTGAAATGTGCTACATTTTCATCTAGTGATATTATATACAGAGGAAGGAATCACATATTAATCCAGATCACAGATGGAATCTGGATATGCATGTAAGCATGACACTTCTGTTTTACCAACAAAGCCTAATTAATCATATGTTTTATATGCAAATATTGCAATTCCTCCGTAAAATCAGGTTTCATTGATTTACAATGACCATAAAGTCAAACGTAAAGAATTAAGATATCGATTTTGCCCTAGATGAGATGCAACATTTGTATATTATACACATTATCTTTGATGTGTTAGTCTATAGCAGTAACATACTGTATGCTCAGTCAAGCAATAAAAAAAAGTGTTAAAAAGTGTTTGTATGCCCAGATTGATATTTATGAGTTAACATCAGTGACACAAGATAATATTGTGCATTAAACAATTAGTACTATATACAATTAAAAAACATTTTTTGTATTAATAATAATAAATATTAAAGCAATTACATTAAAACTTAGGCATGTTCTTAATTGCGACAATGAATTAATTAAACATATTTTTTAAGTATTGCAGTTTTTGTATTAAACTCAGTATTCTTTTTTTAAAGGTCCATTATTATACAAATAATAGAGTAACTTTTCACACAAATACATATTTTTTTTTATTTGTTTGTATGTATGTTTGTAAGGTTATTGTACTCAAAATCCATTTGGCTCAAAAAATCAAAAATTTCACTAGGCATGACTTGTATTGTTGTTCCTTAATTTTGATTTCAAGTGCTTTCTTTAACCCTTTCAATTAATTGTTTTAATCCTGACTGCACAGAGATGCTGTTCAGACTACTTGTTTGGAAAGCAGCACTTATTTTTTCTGATGAATTCGCCTCATGCTCCTTCATAGTCTGGTGTGGAGTGCTTTTTCAAAACCTTTTTGCCTTTGTAGCCCTGGTGACTTACATGAATTTGATGTGTATTCCATGGTAATGGGATGTATTGTCTGGCAGCTGTTTGAGGTCTTGTAGACTTCGCGGCTTGCTGAAACAGTCTGATTGGAAGTGTATGATCAAAGCAGGGAGCTTCTCCTTCGAGGCCAGGGAAACATACGGCACAATCCTCGTTATTTTTTTCCACTCTTTCTGTCTCTTGCACTGTAGAACTTACAAAGCGACTGGAATCTACAAGTGCTCTTCCTTCCCATGAACCACCTTCTGTAATCAGTGTCATCCTGAGTAGAACAACTTACCTATGCATAAACACACACAGACTGATGGATGTGTGCCCGATAAATCTCTTACATCTGAGATGCAGTTGTCTCATGCAAATGAGTATATATTTATGGATTTATATGCAAGAAACATCTTGTACAAATGAAAACACCCACATCATTAATATCAAGTTATATACATACATATACATTGATTTCATGTAAGTGAAAGCAATTGTTTTCGCTTGAAGTCAGTATGAAATCAAATTGACTAAATTTGCTCACTAATAATCATTTGTGGTCTTATTTTGAGCGATTCATTAGCTGACTTTTGGCTGATGTTACCTTACCCTCACACAACTTGTAATAAAGACATTCTTTTTCACAGTTTGATCAATTCTTTGTTTTGTTTTGTGTTTGTTTCTTTTCTAATTCACTGAACAATAACAGATTCAACTACCATTTAAAGTTTGAGTTGTTTTTTAAAGAAGCCTCTTATTTTCATCAATTTGCAATAATGCTTTTATTTGATCAAAATGCAGTATAAACAATGAAACATTAACTTGATTTAAAATATAATTTTTCAGCATCATTACTCCAGTCTTTTATATGTTTATACACACATATATATTATTGCACAGCACAAGTTAAGGTCTTTATGTATGTTGTGTGTAGGGCTGTAGTACTCGAGTCCGGTCTTGGACTCGAGTCCGGACTCGAGACATTTTTCTGTCGTCTCGGACTTGTCTCGGACTCGTTGAATTTGCACTCGGACTTGTCTCGGACTTGGCCATTGGACTCGCCAAGTCTTCTAGTTGGTCTTGACCGAGTCCAGCAAAAAAATAAAATAAAAAATTTCTCCTTCATAACAAAACCACATTTGCATGATGTCGCTACTGAAAACGTGTGGAAAACGCTAGGCGCGCCACTCTCCTTATTTCCAAAGCACTCTGTAGCCTGCGCTCGCGCTCCAGTGGCGTCTGCTGTTGCTGGGCAACCATGACCCGCTCTCCATGATGACACAGAAGTTTCAGCAAAGAATAAATGGAAGTCCAGCACTTAAAATCACTTGCAGTAGCTCTGCTAATAGATTCATTTTAAAAAAATGGCTATCCTTGTACAACTATGATCATCTGTTTCTCGATCTTGCCTTAGCTTTCAGTAGTATTGTTCCGGGAAAGGATGTGCATGACCAGCAGTGCACTTACTGCTACCTGAAAAGTTTAGATGTTTCTAATTTAATTTTCTACCTGTTAGATTGTGTTTTATTTACGTCTACACCTAGATAGCCTTTTTTTTTATCAATAAACGCGTATTAATGTATAGCCTTATGCAACAATTACATATGTAAATTTTAATATATATGACATTACGTATTTACATTTTCATGTAACAGCCAGTATTTGTATCTGTAACAATCACAAAATTTTTCCTATCTGCATTCGGATACAACATCGTAGCCTACAGTTACTTGATAAGACTGATTTGACTTTTTATATATTTTTTCGTAGTTATCACTGAACAAGTATGTCGTGTTAAACTGAAATAATTATTAATTTCTAAAATAATATTTATCATGCAAGCAGAGAGATGTCATGACAAACGTGTCATAGTGATCATTTGAACACGACTGAATCCATTCAATGCGCACATTCTCATTACGCAGAACACTTTGAGCGAGTCTTAATGTTAATGAACTTCACTAAACAGATGTGTGTGTTCCGCGCAAACCAGCAAAAGGTAAAGATGCAAACATGTAGGACAAGTAGACAATGTATCCGTATCGAAGCTGATCATTAGCCTACTCTTGAGAGAGAACTGATTTGGTTTTTGAGAGACTGAGACGCGCAGCGCGGCTGTTTGATTGGTGAGCGCGCTGTGCTTATTCCATTCATTCGTATCATGGTAGCCTAAGCTTTCAATATTTGCCTTTTAAATATATGCAAATAATATAACGTGTAGCTATGATGTATTATTATAGGTAAAATTACTCTTGCAACGCTCTGATTTCTGAGAGATAAACAGAGAGGCGACAACAATGCGGTGTTTGATTTGCTCTCTTTTCACTCATAAAGTTTACATTCATTCACTTCTGGCACTGATGCCCTGGCTCACCTGTTATCTATCAAACACCAGACTGTGTCAGCTTCAGTCGAGTATTCAGGCAGAATTATTCCTTGAGCGTTATTCGTTTTTTAAGCCATTATCCGTGCCATTCCGAATAAGGTATTCGGCTTCAGGCACAACCCTAATTATTACATTACATATTTTATTTTTACATGCAACATAGATAAGGTCATATAGTAACAGCTCCACGCAATATTGTAATTCTAAAATTCACGTCGTACTTGCAAACACTTTGTATGCATTATGGTTAATGCATGCTGGAGTAGTCGATTGTTTCCGACAGAGCTCGACTAGTCTATGCAAGCACTAGCACAGTATGACAAAAATGTCGCTGTATTTATGTGCGCATGTCCAGTAGAGCCAAACGTATCCATTCTGTATCCATTCTAGCCTTGCTGCGCGCATTTGTCATATCCCGAGCTTTGCGTGTGTCTGTGCACTGTGCCAATTAGGCATAGTCATATACATTTTTGACCACAGATATAATGTCAACAAAAAATAAAGTACATAAAAATTATTTGACCTTACAGTTCCAAACTTTGTTTATCCAAGTTTAGCTCCCAGGGTCGGACTGGGGGTAAAACCACTCATTAGCAAGGCCCCAAAGGAAGAGAGGGCCCTTGAAAAGTATGAATCTGAAATATATATTTTTTACCTGGATATTTTCATGGGTGGGGGCCAAGGGGGCCCATCAGGACTGCCTATGCATAGGGCCCAGGATCTTGTTTAACGCCCCTGTTAGCTTTAACCCTAATTATACACACTTGAAGCAGCTAATCAAGCTCTTACTAGACACACTAATCTTCCAGGTGTTTTAAGGCCAGTTGGAGCTAAACTTTTCAGAGTTGTTACTTTGCACATGCTTTTTGATCATTACAAATAATAATGTAAAATGATTTTCTTAGAATAGGAGATATGCTTTCTCTTCCATCACAAACATTATCAGTAGTTAAGTATGTGGTCTTGAAGAGGACCCTTTTTTCTTTCATTTGGACTCGGTCTTGGACTTGGACTCGAAACTTTTGGACTTGGACTTGACTTGGACTCGAACCTCTTTGGACTCGGTCTTGACTCGGTCTCGACTAGTCCTGGACTTGGACTTGACTTGGACTCGACAAAGCCGGACTTGACTACAGCTCTAGTTGTGTGTGTGTGTGTGTGTGTGCGCGCGCATGTGTGTGTGTGTGTGATAGTGCTGTCCAGACTGTATCCACTCTCCATTTGTTTGCCCAGAATCTAAAGGTGGTAGTAATGACCTTTCATCTGTTTCCCTTTTCGTATCTCTATTTTCCACTCCCACTCTTCATAATACCATTAACCTGTCCGTCCTCAAAAGGATCACTGTAATTTACTTTCTATTATTGAATTCTGCTAATGCTAAGCAAAGTGAATAAACACCAATTTTAATGAGGAAGCTGTTGTGAATGTGTTCGTTAATATATAAATATATATCTTATGTGTTTTTCTTCCCCTCTCAAGGCTGATGCGTATTAAAGAAGAGGTCTTTTTGAGAACATAATTGTGTTCACAGAGGAGGAAAATGTGAAGCATGAAGCTTTGAAATCATTTAACATCACCGGGACAAAAGCAAAGTGACAATGTTCTGCCAATCTAAGTATCTACAAACCCAGCTGAAGGCTAAATATCACGGCACATTAAAAGCCATGTGTGAAGTTAAAACTAAAATAATAATAATAGCCTTAAAATACTCAAAAGTATTAATTATAGTTAGATAACCCATATTTAAATATCTGTTTTAATTAAGAAAGTTAAACAAAGATTAAATGGAAAAATTGAAAATTAATGATAGATAGTAAAAAAATAAAATAATGAATGAATGTATGAATGAATGAATAACAAAAAAACTGTTTGTTAATACACATGTTGTCCTTCTTTAAACAAGCCTTTCTTTTCAGGCAAATCTTACAAAAAGAAAGAAACATTTTCCACTGTTTCTCCATTGACAGTAATAAAAACCACACACTTTTATCCATGCACTTGCCAAGAAAAGGAGAAACTTTGGTTTAATTTATTTGTTTTTCAAAGGAAGCCAGCACTCACCAGTGTGAGGCCTGAGTCATGCTGCCTGTTTATTTGTAATGAGATCCTTTCTCAACACTGTATTATATTTAATTTCTCTCTGCGCACATCTCATCTGTTTACATCAATAACCGTATGCAACATGCATAGCTGTCGCTGCCTTTAGAGCAGATTTTCTCCAATCATTTAGTCCATATAAACTCGGTCCTGCAAGCTCATGTTCATCTGCCTCCACTTTTGAGTACAACACTCACATCTCAAAATCCCATCAACAAACCGATTTATAGAACCTGCCCTGTCCTACATTTTGCTTTTTCGAAAAAACTATAACACGTCACAATACATAAGAACTGATCCGTAGCAACTCATTTTTGTAGCAACTTTAATACTGCATCCCCTCAAAAACTGTTGTCCTGTCACAGATCTGGTTTTTGTTACTTTTGCAGGGAATGGCAAAGAGAGCGTGTTATCTACTCACGCTGAGATTCAAATCTCTGAGGCGCAGCTCTTTTCCCTCGCCGTTTTGGAAAACATCTTGATCCGTTTTAGTCTTCTGGTATTCGTGGATGTTTCTTGCTCAATTCTATTGTGTTTTCTTGACACAAATACTGGCTCTTACAATACAGTAAGCTCATTGTATTAAAACACACTGTCATTGACATCTCTGTCATGTAGGGTTTCTTTCAGGTAATTGCTCCGCTATTAGTTTCTGCCCAGTACATCTGACAGATATGAATTGGATCTTGCCATGCAACCTGCTGATTAATGACATTTAAAATGGGGTCTTAATTGTTGGGGAAAGTGTGAGGTGAAGGAGAGGAGTGATGTTCCCATCCGTACACCTGTGATTAGAGAGCGTGAAGTGCGTTTGTGTCTGCCCTCCTCCACACATATAGGACGGGTGATCCGGGTGGGGTGGGGGTTGGATCATGGAGCTCCATGCGGCCTCGGTTGGATTGAGAGGACGAAGGGGCAGAATTAATACTGTGTGTGATTTAGTGTGCACATCTGTGGCACGCTGCGAAAGAGGAATTCTATTAGCCCGTGTGCACGGCCATAATTAACCTGTTGCTATGCCCAGCTGGTCACCTCTGCTCCAGTAATGGGTGGCACGGCAGCAGTGGTGCATCAATAAGCGCTAATTGCAGTGCCCTTCTTCATTCCGCCCTGACGACCCGAGTCACCAGCATCTGCGGTCTGTGGGCCATATTTCCCCACCTCACATTCTTTGAATTAAAGTGGACCACCAGAGCCTGAGATGATTGATGTGTTTCCATCTGAAATCAGTTTCCTAGAACACTGTGACGCTCTGTCGTTTAGTCAAATTTTCAATTGTTCTACTTGTTACTGCTACTTGTTCAATCCACAAAATGACTGGAATGGTTGGTTAGGTTTTATTTTGATAGTCCATTTTATAACTATAAGTAATTTCGCAACTACATGTCAACTACTGCTTATTACTGTGCAAATATATCTCAACTAACATTCATTAAGTACACTGTTAGGTTAAATGGTGCGCATTTTTGGAAGGGGTTGTCCCTATTCTCTTAATGAGTAATGGGCGGCACGTTCAATACATGAATCAGAGTGTCATCTCCCATTCCCTTTAAGAGCAAGATGCGCTTGCGCCAGGGCTATTTTCAGCTCCATAAAATAGCAATGTGCCAGCAATGCACCTTAACACAACTCTTTTTTAGACCAGTACGCCCATGTGCCCATGTGCCAATGCGACGAATAAAAACATGTAGCCTTTTTGCAAAACGAGCCAATTTCATAAAACTGTTCTTACTTATTTTTGCACGATGTACACTAAATATTGCTCAGGGATTAAATATATATAACACTGCAGAGGTGACGCCTCCAGACTGAAACTAGCAAACACACTTGCGCCTTGCATCGCATTGTGCCGGGTGTATGATAGGGCCCTGTGTGTAAATGTGATCCATTTGAAGTACTTAAACCATGAATCAAAAAGTCAAATAATTCCAGATACTGTCCAAATGTTTCTTATTTCCATCAAGCATAGAAATACAGCGGTTACCATGGTTACTCCTGCAAACACAGCAGCAATGCGCAAATAAACACTATTTTATTAAGATTCATACAGATATAACACGAATAAAAAATTTCAACATACCCTTTTGTAAGAAAGATAGTTTCAACTGGACTAGTATTTCCAATGTTGCCTAACAGCAGCAATGTTTAATCGACTGGTTAACTAGTCTTGTACATCCCTAGTGGACATGTACTTTCAAAGTTCATTAAATAGGTAGAATGTCTGTTGGCGTACCTTCTAAATGAAGTTTAAGCTGGCAGTCCATTATTACTCTAAGGGAAGTTTATTTAGTGTTTATAAAATATAAATTGTGTCAAAGCAACTTTACAGTGTCAAACAAATTGAGCAGAGGACTCATCTGATTCTTGTGGTCTTGTCCCGATGGCCAACAATGTCTTCACAGGGGATCTGTCTCTGGAGCTTTTCTAGTTGACATGGTCTCCGCTGACATTCAGGGCTGTAGAGGTCGTCTCTAGATGATGATCCACCATCTCGACTGGATCTGGATGACTGCAGTGACCATCTGATCTGGATGCGTACTGGATCTGGGTGGCTACGGTGGCCTCAGAATAAGAATAAAACAGACTAATATTAGTGTAGATGCCATTCTTCTTATGATTCTGTACATTGGATGTTATGGGAAGTGTTACGGTTACCGGTTCCAGTTGGTCTAATTAACACCGCAGTTAGCATTCAATGGAGAGATGTTACCAGTGCCTGAAAGTAATTTAAACAAGATTTGTTTTAAAATGAAACACAACATGAAGTAAGAAGATGTGAATAGGTGATCATGCCATGCCTTGCTGAGTGAATCATCAGCAAAAATTGATTCCACGTATCACCAACCTATTGAATGTGATTATTTGATCTACTGTATGCAGTTCGATAAACATCATATACTGTAGGTGATCATGATTCATTCATTTGGCTCATCCTCTTACGCCAGAGCGCAATCAAAAGAAATGTCGCTCATAAAACCTCTCATCTCATTAGCTCAGCTTGTTAACAACACAGAATATTCATATGTGATTTTACAGAGCACACGTGGAAGGAAAGCGAATGAGGTGACGTGAAACACACCTCTATCAATCACTCAGCGTCCTAACATGGTAACATCGGCCCTGACCTTCCTGTAAAAGTTTCTGCTCCTATTGAGTCTTTCAACGTTATTACCGAAAGGGCCTCGTTAGCAATTATCCCAAGGGGGAGGAAGGTATGGGGAGAAATGAAGACATTTGGTGGAGGTCGACCCCATCCTCACACGCTTGTGATGGAGCTATGGATTAAACAGCTGGATGGGGATCCCAGGGGGCCATTGAGAAAGACATTCTGCACTACAGCAGTAAAAATCCATCACACATATTTCAGTTGCCCTGGCAGCATTAATAGACACTGCTGTTCTTTAATATTTGATGAACTGGCTGGTTGGACCGTATAACGGTAAAAAGAAAAGAGTAATCAAGAAAAAACTAATAAAGAAGTGAGAGTGGTCTTGTCATCAATATTTTATCTTGACGGGATTAGATTAACTCACAGCTGCATGTACAAATAATTGCACAGATGCTTGTATGTATATACTGTTTGTATGTATGCATATATAAACATACAGAAGAAATAAGAGTGCGTGTTGCGTGCGTGTTGCTCAGTTATCACTGGGAATAAAAATGTCTATTATATGAGACCATTTCTATTTTTCCAGAGTTTAATAATTTCCATGTTTCTGTCATTACATTCAACCTGCCAGGCTTTTTTCTTACATGTAAATGCTGCAATTAGGGAAGGTGCTGGCGTGGACCCGTGTCTACATATGGAAACCATTCTATCCCTGTACGGCCGTGCCTGTACGCCTCACAGACGCTTATGTCCATTTGCTGAAATTTGTCAAAACTAATATGGAATCAGATTGATTAAAACGTTAACACGTTCGAAAGATCCAACATGGCCAATTCACACACAAACGGTTGCTAATAATTGTTGATGGGACAGCAAAGCACACTTTGGAGTTGTTCATTCTTGAAGGATAAAAGGCGTGTGACATTTTGAACCACACAAGTACTGTATCATCCTCTGGGTTATAAATGGCAATGTGCAGTACTTACACATGAAGAAAGAAGCACTTGAATAGGGGTTTTACAGCTTTTACTGTTTGTCTGTTAACTTTAAGACTACTTATATGCAAATATACTTCTAAAAAAGTTATGTATATGTACACATATAAAATGTGCACTTGATCTCAAAAAGATTAGGGACTGAAAAGATTGACTTGTCTTAGACTTGTGGCCATGTCCAGTAAAATAAGCTATATAATGAAAATGTTGGTTATACTGGCTGGCTAACAATGGCTAGCAATAGTGAATACCAATTATCTTGGTTTTAAAGCTTGGGCACCAACGAGAGGCTATTAGCACAAGAAATGTCTCAATACGAAATATATCAACAGCAGCAATAAAAAATGGTATTCATCATGGGATCTTTGTAAGAAGAAAGAAATTGTACACATGCTAGCTGTGCTTCAGTTTAACATTAGTCTTTAACCTTGTTAGCCATCAAGCACAGGTCTTTCGGGTGCCTGATGTGTCTCCAGTCGATCAGTGCATACAAAACCATCTAGTTTCATAACAGTTGAAACTAAATTCTCAATAAAAAAGAGGCTCTTTTCACTTCATTGGTAATGTTCCTTGAAGACCATTACACCATGTGTGCTGATGGACTCAGTTGTTATTGCATCAGTCTGAGTATTGGTCTGTCACTGGAGGCCTGAAGTCTCGTTCACTCTCCCACTGCACATATCCATGATGCAGCTCAGCCTCTGGGAGAGCTCCACAGAATCGGTCTTTCAGGGAGTGTTTATGTAAACCAGGGCAAATTATTCCACCAATTACAGGGTCGCTAGGGTCAGCGCAACTTGGAAGGGAGCAAGGAATCCAGGCTGGGCCTCGCATAGAGGAGTTCAAAACATCTGCTGTGAGGGTAAGGAGTGGAATAGGAGCTGGAAGCTTTCCCTGGCTATACAGCCAAGCCACATGAAGATGCTTTACTTCTCAATTTATAAATCATAACTGAGGGACATTTGCCAAAGTAATGACAAAAAGTACTGATGTTGATTACAGGTGAGATGGGGAGTTGACACACACACACACACACACAAAATGAGGAGAGTGAAGAAAATGGGGGAGGTGTGGGAACAGAGAAAGACGTACTAAGGGGGAATTCACTAAGAATGAATTACACTCTCTGAAAGTGCTGTTTGAAGTTTATTCAAAACAATTGTGCAAAACAGGTGCAAACTTACCCCAATTCCCGGTCTTGTGGTTCAGTTCTCTGTCCTAAAATTGCCAAAGGTGCGCTTGTCTACACTGAACGGGAATATAACTTATAGAATGATAGATATGATCTGTAGAAAATAAGGACGTCTGTTTACAGCCTGCTTTCCGTGGGCAATAATAGCACAAAATTAATTGCGACAGGCAAATAGTGCCTCATTTACATAGAAATGAGACATGTTTGTGCTGGAAAGAATGGCAGTGACTTTTTAATTGTGATATGGACTGGTTTAATCAGCATTATTGTTAGTGCACAATTCGACAAAAGGAAAACAAAATTTTTATAATAAAAAAAGCATAATTGGCAAAAAACTAATTCCAAAATTAAGTGAAAATTATTATTTATTTTAGCTTTTTTAAGGTATAAAAAATCTTATCATAAACCTTTGCAACCCACATGCATTAAACATGCAGTAACACAAGACTTGTTTAACATGTTTAAATCAGGTTAGCCTATTAACTTTACTAAAAACAAAACCAAAAGTAAATTCAGATAAATCCAGGGTTAAACTAAATTGTGGTTGCTTTTTGAATACGATTGCATACAAAAGTTACACATCTGAATTTGCCCCTCTGTTGAAGTGTAATGATTGGTTATTTCTGTCGCTCTTCTTTTACTCTTTGCTCCCTCTCAGCAGTGCAAGGGGGAAATGTGAGAACCAGATGTGAAGCCTTGACTGCAAACGTGCTCGCTTAGAGGCCAAGAAAAAGCTAATCTCAGGACCTCAGAAACACAGTCACAAACCCTCACAAACATTTTGAATAATTTATTTAGTAAATGATAATAGCACTGCACTGTGTCTAATAAAGAGTTGTCAGTCTCTCTTAAAAACAGTTCCTGCTCACCACATTTAAGTCACTTCCAGGAATCACAGGGATGAGAGTTACTGTGTGCTCCTTTATTTACTTAGAAGATGATAACCTCTTACCGCATACAGAGTTAAAACATTTTCTCCTCACTGTCACTGAGGCAGTAACTGAAGGTACAAAAGCTAAAAGGTATATCTTAATATCTTATTTACTCCTAAATGATATATATTAGTAGCGTAAAGTTACTTATTGGTACTTTAAAAGTGCATATTAATACCTAAAATTTGCATAATAGGGTCAGATTATACATTTTGTTTAAATAGTCATTATAGCTCCCTAAAATAAATAAACAAATAAAATGATAATAAAAATTAATTTGAAAAAAGTGTTATTTTTCATATTTTTTCATATTTTTTTCATATTTTTTTCATATTAGGTTTCATATTTTAGTAATGAAACAAAACGGAATAAAAATCAGTGGCTGTTCCACGGCAACCAGTTTACATTTCTGTTTTTTGTGTGTTTTGTGTCTAAATATTGTATCAGTCCATATTTCAATTTTCAATTTCAAAATATTTATTGTCTATCCCAAATGTGGTAGAAAATTGTCTTTAGGCAAAAGGCTCAGTAAACGGCCAATACAAATAATCATTACAACAACACTTTACAATACATACATCAGTTCACAAGTATAATAGTGCATAAAAAAATTATAATAATTTTAATAGCCTATTTAAAATGCTAATCGCAGTTGGGATAAAGGACTACTTATACTTGGCCCTTTTCACTAAAGGCAGTTTATGCCATCTGCCAGAGGGAAGTAGTAACTGGAAAGAACTATACAGGGGATGAGAAGAGTCTCCCACAATAACAGAGGGTTTCCTTTTTAACACCACAGAATAGAGATCAATGATAGGTGTTTGTCTCTCAGTTTTATTAGTTTATTTTATTTTGATTTATTTTAAATAAGCTTTTGCATTTGCTTGAAAGTTGATTCCCAAAACATTTGGGGATTTTCATGAAAATGTCATCGTTTAAGTTTGACAATGTCTTTGATATGGCATGTAAAATATGCCAAGTGATAAAATGTAGTACAGGGTTTCAAAAGACAAATCTGATTTTTAGCCTTTTTAGCCATACATTATCAAAAAATAAACCCTTTTTAAAATTCACGATGGCAAATGCTAATATAAGAACCAATCAGCCCTGTTTGCTCAAATTTATATTGGAAAGGATATTTAAAAATAAGGGGATGTTTTGATTAATGTATCCACCATAAACAGGCCTGGAATCTCCAGTCCAGAAAACACTGAGAGAGAGAGAGAGAGAGAGAGAGAGAGAGAGAGAGAGAGAGAGAGAGAGAGAGAAATTAACCTTCCACACAATTCTTTTCCCTCATTACTGTTCTATTCATCCTCTCACGTCCAATCAGGGGCGTCATGCAATCATGTTTTTTGAGGTGGCTGTTGGAGGTAATGTTGATTGGTGGTGCTTGTCATGCTTATCATGTGACACACAACAGTCATATAGGTACATGATATATGCTCATGCTCTATTCATACTGGGGGAAGTCATGGCCAAGTGTTTAGAGAGTTTGACTCTTAACCCTAGGGTTGTGGGTTTGAATCTCGGCAATCGCTGGCAATACCATGACTTAGGTGCCCTTGAGCAAGGCACTGAACCCCCAACTGCTCCGGGTGTGTGTTCACGGTGTGTGTGTTCACTGCTGTGTGTGTGCACTTTGTATGGGTTAAATGCAGAGCACGAATTCTGAATATGGGTCACCATTCTTGGCTGAATGTCAGGTCACTTCACTTATGTTTTCCCATTTATTCAAAATATTCCCAAACGTGTTAACAATATATGTCTCGATTCTCAAATATGTGAAAGTAAATGCATTTTGCAACTTGTGCCCCCTTAGTTTGAATGGGCATGACGCCTCTGCTTCCAATGAGAATTGATTGGACAACATTTGCCTTGGAGTGTTGACCTTATGCTGACAGACTGCCTGGTGTGTGTGTGTGTGTGTGTGTGTGTATGTGTGTGTGTTGTCAGATTTGTGTCAGCTGTCAGCTGGTGTCTCCCCAGAATGAGCTCAACAAAGCACAATTCATCTCCAGGAACCTTTGACCCCTGCGTTCTTCTCACCGGGGACCAATAACAGATCTCTTGATTGAATGCAGGGAGGTTACATGGTACTTATTTTTAATAAGAAGCACACAGAGCTGGGCCTCTCCAGCAAGACTTTGGGGGTAATCACCTCATATCCATCTTAGGCTGGTTTGGGAAGGAAGGAGACAGCCAATGAGAGCACCTGTGTTGGAGGAAACATGCTCTTTTGGTTATTGGATATTTTATGATTTTGGTATAGGAAAGTAATTTACAGTCAATTTTTGAAAAGTAATCAATCAGATTTCGCTGTCCATTTCCAAGTCTCTTGGAAATAAGCAAGCATGTCATTTTAAGATCGTTGCCTTTATTAATTGTGTTCAGCTTTTTATATACAGTAAATCTGGAATTTATTGTATCCTTACGGATACTAGTATTAATGGAAAGAAACCGCAAAAACTGTCAGACACAATCAATACATCACACTTTTACCCTGTACCGCCTGATCAACTCTGCACTTGTCATCCTCAGTAAGACCCAACTCCTTGGCGACCAGAAACAAGATGAAATCTCTCTTAAATCTGACTCTTATTCCAATAGTCTTTTCGGTGCTTTTCAGTTTAACATATGCAATCGTTTGTACAGTTTTTCTATAGGAGAATGCTTCTATTTATGTACAGTATGTGTGTTTTTGTATGTGTTCAGAGCAGGTGGGTTGGCTGAACCATTATACTGAGATACAGACACTTCATACTATCAACACTGTCCATATGTAAGACTGCAGTTTCCTACAGAACTGTCCTGGCTGAGAGATACATATTTGGCGCGATATGTTACATTATCTCATGTTTGCTCCATTTAATGAGCACGCCATAAACCTCATCAGACTACTCAATCTCAAATAAATAGAACACAGATGGGGACAGTTGGAAAGAAAGAGGTCTGGTTTTTTTATAGTGATAGAATGATATCATTGCCTGCTTGACTAAGGTAATCATTCTGCCTAGTGGCATTCTGGGAATATAAAGTTTTCTGTTAATTAATGCAGTCAGGTCAACACACATTTGTCAGGACTTCTTTGTCTTTCTTTTTTTTAGGATTTCATTGCTTGAGTTACAGTTATTTTAATTATACTTAAATTATAACTCTGTTTTCAGTATTATTTTCTGTTTGCCCCGATTAAAATTAAAATTGATTAATCAATTACGAATAGTGCACAACCGTGCTACCGACAGCATTAAATATAGATAGTGAAGATCTTCTGTTTTTGAACTAAAATTTTTGCTTTAATCAAAATAGACACACAGTATTATTTTGGTCAGCATTCTCTCTCGATATCAGCATAGACTATTAAAAAACTCATACTATCCAACTGTTAGCATAGTATTTATTAAGCCCAACCACACAACTACATGAAATGAAAATCATCTGCATCAATTGTCTCTGGTTTGTCAAAGTTAAGCATTATGATACATATACAAAATGTATCATAATTTTAGATACATATACAAAACTAAATCTGGCTTATGAAATTCTGGTTGACACGTAAACACATGGCTGAGACAAGACAAAAGGCAAATGCAACCTTAATAAAAGTCTCTTCTAATCCTGACAGGGTGCTAATGTTAAGAAACGCCTGCTATCTGCTAAAACCCATTACCAAACTCCAATATACATCATGAAGACTCATTAGATGCAAAACCCAGTAGCAGTAATGAGCAAGATTTAATTTTGCTACAAAGGGATTTTGCAAGAGACACATTGTCTTATTATTTTACACACATTTACCGTCAGGACATCCATGATGTAGATGAGTTTGTTTCCTCATCCGAACAGATTTGGGGAAATTTGCGTTAAATCACTTGCTCACCAGTGGATCTTCTGCAGTGAATGGGTGCAATCAGAACAAGAGGTTATAAAAACATCACAGTAATCCACATGACTCTACTCAATCAGTAAACATATTGTAAAGACAACAGCTGTATGTTTGTAAGAAACAAATTCACTGTTAAGACATTTTTAACTTCTGAATAAAATAAAAGTACATTTTGTCTAAAATAAGCAGAGAAAAAAATGCAAAGATCAAACACTGTTTACAAGCAAAACGGTCCAAAACAGATGTAAACAAATATGTTGGTTGATTTTGATGTGAGAGGACAACGAAAGATGGACTTTTTCACTAGAGGAAGCATTACTATGGATTAAAGCTGGTATTTTGGCTAGAAGTGATTCAAGTTTCAATTCATTTCAAGTTTATTTGTATGTTTTGACGATACAAATCATTGCAAAGCAACTTTTATGTGACGGTTTAAAGTTAAATGCCTCAATGATGGAGTTGTTTCTCAACGGAAACATAGAGCTTTTTACTTCACACGATGTTTATTGATGGACCGGAGTCATGTGGATTACTTGTGGGTTATTGTGATGTTTTTATCAGTCGTCTGGACTGTCATTTCTGACAGCACCCATTCACTGTGCCATCACTCAGATTTCCCAAATTTGTTCCATTGAAGATATATATTATTTCATATATTGGGTGACCTGAGGGTTTACTATTCCTTTAATTTCACTGTCCCCACCTCCGTTGTTAATAGGCTGCACGCTGTTTTGGTTAGCATCAACATATGTACAGTAGCTTTGTATTTGTATTACTGATCAAATGGTAGCACATGAATATATTGAAGTTGTTGTCCTTCTGGTGTTGTCAGATGCACAGACAAGCCTGTGTATCAGCTCTACTGCCCCTTGAATGTCACCCTTTGCTAAAGCCCATGACAGAGTGTTGGTTGCTGCTATGAAGGGCTGTCATGCACAGGACAGTTTTGTACCAGTCACCTTGTTTTCTCTTTCAGGAGCTAGTGAGCATTTCCTTTCTCCATGAGTGCCTGTGCTTGGCCCGAGGGAAACCCAATGATCCTCTGTCTCTTCTGGTTTGTCATGTTGTCTACACCCCTCCCTAGCTTCACTAGAAACCAAAGCTTTCCCTGCACCATTTCCAGCTCTAACACTCCAAATTTGCCTGCCCTCCATGTGCCCTTGAAAAAACAGGAGAGTTCAGTTCAGTTGTAGATAATAGCACATTACATGTAAGACAACACCATTTCTTTATATCCTTCGAAAAGAATCAAACTGAAAACTTTGTCGTAATACATCTTGAGAGCAAAGTGCACTAATTTCACTTTATGCCAAGTGAGAGACACTTTTTTAGCTATCTTTTTTCTATTCTTTTTCATCTGGGGACAAAAGAATGGTGCTGTAAGTGCCTTGAATTGGCGTTGTTAGTCAAGCTCAAATATGCAGATTTAAATGTGCTCATTACTTCCATTCTGCTCATATCAACTGTCTGACTGCACTTAATTAAATCAGATTGATTAGACCTTTCCTAGACGTCCCCCACATTCAAGTAATTATGACAATTGATGAGTTGATACAAAGTCAGGGTCTGAGGACTTCTTGTGACAGAATAGTCCTGGTGTCAAACTTGTGCCACTGCAGAAGAGACAGCCAGACAAGCGTGTCACGTTATGGAGATCTTGGGTTAGGGTTAGGGTTAGGGTTAGTTTGCTGTAAGAGAAAAAATAGCACCAGCTTCACTGCAGGTCTAAGGGGATGTTCACACAGAATGCATTTTACTGTGCTACTGTTTCATTGTATGTATGTAAACATGCACTAGACGGACATATTTTACTGAGTTCTAAAAACACGGCACTGAAGTTCAACTGTTATAAAACACGTCTTGATACATTGTTCAACACAAGCAAACATTCTGTGTGAATAACCAACCACTTAGGGTTTTGAAATGTAGTTTACAATTCCTTGGCATTGTTTTATTTAGCCTTTTTTTATTTAAACATGCTAGATGGGCATCTCTGACTATTTTTCTATTAATTGTTTTTTTCAGTTAAATGTTTTTCTATGTAAACATATTTTGGTTTGGCTAATCTTTGACCATTGTTTACATAAAGATTCTGTGGACACTGTAGCAGACAAGGTTTGATGTCATGCACTGATGTGCACTAAAAAAAAATATATATATATATATATATGTGTGTGTGTGTGTGTGTGTGTGTGTGTGTGTGTGTGTGTGTAGCAAATAACAATAATTCCACAACACATTTCTGCAATGTTAGAGACCTGCAGTTTGTTTTCTTATAATTTAATTTAGTTTAAATGTTCATGCATCTTCTATTGGTTACATGACTTCACATGATATACATTTTGCAGGTCAAAGTTCACCAGACTTGAACTTTGGAATGCAGACTGAATGAAAGACTTCTAACCGAGAGCTTGTGTTTTCGGTCACCCACATTCACAAGCATAAAAAATGGAAGTAAATGGAATGAAAAGTGTACTGTGATCACCATTTCAAAGTTAAAAAATCTTTGTTATTTAGTGAAGATTAAATGGGGAGCAAAATCTCAGAAATGTCCCACAGTCAGATTTGTCTAGACACTAAAGTTCAAGTTCAAGTTCAAGTCTGCTTTATTGTCAATTTCCACATGTACCGTACATACATACAGAGAATCGAAATTGCATTGCTCTCAGACCCTGGTGCATACAGTTAACATTAACATTAAAGCCAAAACAAAACTAGATCAAATATAAAATGTAGATACAACTATACAATGTATACAAGGGAATGATATAAAAAAAGACATATAATAAAATTAAAAATAAAGTTAAATAAAGCAGGGCAAGGCAAATGACAGATATAGTGCAAATCAATGAAGTGAACAACAGTGCAGTTAAAAGATTTTTTAGTGCAAAAAAATCACTTATGAAAAAAAATATATTATTAAGTCTGATTAAAGCGACAAGTGATCATAGCAGTTATTTTATTTAACTGACTGATGAGGTAGTGGAATGACGTCAATTCCATGCCGAATGAGGTAGTGAGCAGACCAAAGCTGCACAAGTGACTAGTGCATGCCATCATATAATAATTAGTGTGTTTGGGGGGGGGGGGGGGGGGTTCATAGTTCAGTGGTGCCTGGGGAAGAAGGGGGGGGGGCAGGTTCGGGAGGGAGTTCAGCATGAAGCTGTCCTTCAGTCTGCTGGTCCTGGCCTGGAGACTCCGCAGTCTCCTCCCTGATGGTAGCAGGCTGAAGAAGCTGTGTGATGGGTGGGTGGGATCACCTGTGATGCAGAGGGCTTTGCGGGTGAGACGTGTTCCATAAATGTCCTGGAGGGAGGGGAGAGAGACACCAATGATCTTCTTGGCTGCTCTCACTATGCGTTGCAGAGTCTTTCGGCAGGACGCGTTGCAGGCGCCATACCACACAGTGATGCAGCTCGACAGGATGCTCTCGATGGTGCCTCTGTAGAAGGTGTACATGATGGGGGGTGGGGTTCTGGCTCTCCTCAGTTTGCGGAGGACATAGAGACGCTGTTGTGATTTCTTGGCCAGTGCTGAGGTGTTTTCAGTCCAGAAGAGGTCCTCTGTGATGTGCACACCCAGGAACTTGGTGCTGTTCACTCTCTCCACAGTCGCACCATTGATGGTCAGAGGAACGTGCTGAGTGTGTGCTCTCCTGAAGTCTACAACAATCTCCTTTGTCTTCTCCATGTTCAGAGACAGATTGTTGTAACAGCATCACTTGGCCAGGCGGCTCACCTCAATCCTGTAGTTTGTCTCATCTTTGTTGCTAATGAGACCCACCACAGACGTGTCATCTGCAAACTTAATAAAGAGGTTGGAGTTGTGTGACGGTGTGCAGTCATGGGTCAGCAGAGTGAAGGGGGGGGGGCTCAGCACACATCCTTGGGGGGGCCCAGTGTTCAGTGTGATGGTGCTGGATGTGTTGCTGCCGACCCGTACTGCCTGAGGTCTTCCAGTCAGAAAGTCCAACAGCCAGTTGCACAGCGAAGTGTTGAGCCCCAGCTGAATCAGTTTGTAGATGACTTGTTGAGGGATGATTGTGTTGAATGCTGAACTGAAGTCTATGAACAGCATTCTGACATATGAGTCCTTTTTGTCCAGATGTGTGAGTGCTGAGTGGACGGCAGTGGCAATGGCATCATCGGTCGACCGGTTGGACCGATATGCAAACTGGAAGGGGTCCAGGGAGGGGGGAGGGCAGACTTGATGTGGTGCATGACTAGCCGTTCAAAGCACTTCAGGAGGATGGGGGTCAGTGCAACAGGACGGTAGTCGTTGAAGCAGGATGGAGATGGCTTCTTTGGGACAGGGATGATGGTAGTGGTTTTAAAGCATGTGGGAACAACAGCCTGACTCAGTGATATGTTGAAAATGTCTGTGAAGACATCAGTGAGTTCTGCTGCACAGTCTCTCAGTACACGCCCAGGGATGTTGTCAGGACCCGGAGCTTTGCGGGCATTGATCCTGCAGAAGGATCTCCTCACGCTGTCTGGGGTCAGCGTCATCACCTGGTCGCCGGGAGGAAGTGGAGTCTTCTGTGCAGTGGTGCTGTTTTGTTGCTCAAAGCGACCGAAGAAGGTGTTCAGCTCGTTCAGCAGAGAGATGTTGTTGTCACAGGTCCATGGTCCGTGGTCAAATGCTTCTTAGACTATTCTGAAAAGAAATGATCTTTCACATATTTTTATACCTTTTATGTGTGTCGACAACTGTGTTTTTCTGACTGTTTGAATCTCTCAGTCCTTTAGCAGAAAAGGTAAACAACGCGTAAGTGAGATCTCCAGCAAGTCTCATGAGCTATGAAATAGACTCGATCTGTGCAACACATTGCTCTGGTGAGATAGAAAACACTTTTTGTTATGAACCTCACAGATCCTAAAAAGTCTAGACGAAGGTTAAGTTATTTTCATAATAACTGATACAAAATGTGAAAGTTTTTTTCCCATAAATTTTCTTTAGCTTTTCTTTATTCAGTATAAAATGAAAAACGCCCTCTGTTCAGCATCCTTCAAATTTATGATTAAACGTTAGTGTTGAGGATATTGACAGGGCACTTTGCATGACAGAATAAAAGAAAGGATGGGTTGGCAAAAACCAGAGGGATAAAAAGTTCCCCCCTTGGAGCCGTTGAGTTAATATTTTTGCTAAAGTGTTACAGCAGCTTTGATTGCAATTTTGAGAGAAAATTATCTCACTAGGGGGGTGGCATTGTCCAACTGTGAGTACTGTTCACATTAATACAATATCTCTTTCCTCTCTCTATGCTCCCACTTTCCTTTTTTGTGTTTTGTCCTAGTCAGAATCTAATAACATCAAGCTGGAGAAGCATGATGATGAGACTAAGTGTTGTGCTTTGGATACTGACCGCACTCACAAATTGAGCTCTTTGTAGATGCTCTCTCCTCTCTCTACTATACAGCTCTCACTGCATAAAACAGCCTGATCCACCAGAGAATAAAAGCTGAATGCTTCTCTATCAGTTCATTCATCCTTTGCAGCAATGTTTGCCTTCATTGTTTCACACTCTCCATGTGTGGCAGCATGCGTATGGCCAGATGTGAGTGTTTGCAGCAGCATCTTAACCTTGGCCCTTGACAAACCCAAAAGGCCTCGTTCAAACCAGACGCACTTGATGGTGTAAAGAGTTCTTTTTTTTCCAGTCTTTTCTGCCTTCCCCTCATTGATTGGACAATAAGCTAATAATCTCTTGGTGAAAATGACTCTGTCAAAGTGGCACAGACACTTGGCATTTATATTCATTTAATTACCGAGTGCATTATAACCTTCAAACTATTTTTTACCCTTCTAACGTAATGGCTTATCACCGATTCTGATGACATTTCCTTTCATAGGCGGCTGCACCTCCAGAAATTGCTCAGGCTCTCTTTGACAGCTAAAGTCGCTCTGCTCACATGCCTGGTCAGACAAATCAGCCATGCCTTAATTACAACACCATCGCACTGACACAACCTGAGCACACCACACTACCAGTAATCTTCCTTCACCGCATTATCACTCCATCTCTGGCTTTTGTCTGTCTTGAATCTTTTTAATTTTTTTTCCAATTGTTTTTATTTAGAGGAATGCTGTTTGATTTTTAAAGCAAACTTGAGCTTTATATACTGTATTCATAAAACTACTCGTAGTCACACTCAAGCTACAGCATTCAAATTACGGTATATTTATAATATGTTGTGATGCAGGCAGGTGGTTTCAGTTCCGTATGTTCAGATTTAAATGTACACTGTGCAAATTGTACACTGTATGCTGCCTACTGTTATTAAAATTGGTAAGGGAAAGAGTAGGCATTACTGCAAAATAATACATTATATATATATATATATATATATATATATATATATATATATATATATATATATATATGTGTGTGTGCGTGTCAAAAATATCATTTAATATTTGATTTAAAGTATATACATTAATTTATAATTTTTATGGGTTAAATAATCTTTAAGATAACAATTGCAGATAACTACTCGTATATGATGTTTGGTTAATTCAGTAAGTAACATCCAGTTCAGCGTTATTTTTGTATTTTTGACATACTATTATTCATATTTTACAACTTTGTTTTCATTTCCAGTTTTCATTCAAATTTTTGTTAAAGTTTTAGTAATTATGTGGTGTTAAAATAAATAAAATTAAGCCTGGCCAACATTATTTTTATTTATTTATTTTCAGCTGAGGTTTATTTGAAGTAACAACAAATTTTCTGAATGATTTTAGATTTAGTTAACTAAAATAACCCCGATCCAATTACTGTTTTTGTAATAAAACTTTAGCATTTTTATAAAATGTTAATTTTATATCAAATTAAAAATGTCTTAACGTTTGGCTGTCTGAACAAATTTGTTAGTATAAGTCAACTGATATTATTTCTGTTTCAACCATCACGTTGGAAATTGACTGTCAGTTTGAATGCATTGGATTTTGCAATACAGTATTCCATGCTAAAGCATACAATTTCCATTAAAAAAAAATCCATATACACTACATACTTCCACAGTTGTAAAGTACAATATTTTTCTGAACATAGCCATCATGTGCTTTTTAGAAGCATTTTGTTGACCATCATACTATAAACTACAGTATCTTACCTGCAGTCCATCTGTGCTCTTCTGCTTTCAAATGCATTTCCTACATATTGGGGGTGGGGGTGAATTAGAGAGTCCACAAATGTGAGCCATTTTCTCCACCAGACAGCATACAGACAACAAAGGTCTGTGATGAGGTGGAGATGAAGCATTTGTAAAGGTTAAGCAATGATCCGTGAAAAAAGCTCTTTGCTACACAATTAAAGCCTGACATCAGATAATGGAAGAACAAGGACAGGGAGGAATATGCAGCCATGGAAAGTGTCCTCGCTTTAAATGTTAAAATGAAAAATAACAATAATAAAAACAGGGTATCTGTACAATTACTGTACGTAGGCTGAACCCAATTTGCCCGCTGCTGTAATTAATAAACTATTGATCAACTTCAGTTGGTACTTTGATGTTAGACGAGATTCCTAGTAATAGTAATAGATTAAAATCCTAATGATGTTGTGTTCAGAGAATCAGACCAAATATGCCATTATTCGAAGCAATTCACATTAACTAAAAAGGTTGCTGTGCATGTAGGCATACACATGCTTTTAACTAGAGTTTTTAATTAACGATAGTTACTAATTGTAGTTAAGACACTCATTTGATTTGTAGACATTAGTGCTCTCAGACTCGAAGCAATGCCTAGTTTAACTGGGTAAAGACATTCCCATTCAAATCAAACAAAAGTTAGAATCCTTCACAAATGGAAGTCATGGTTACCATAGCTACAGCAACCACTGTCTCTATTAGATATCAACTAAGACCTCGCCAAGGTCATAGAAATAAACAAAGCTCTCACATAAAATGTTTGTGATTACACAGTGATGACAAACTGCAGATAGTGGCGTAGACTCTTTTTATTAGCAGAATCCATTGCTGAAATGGTGTCCTTATGAACACTTAGACATGCGTGTTCATGCTGTGTTTAAGTATTGAACAATTACGGATTTCATAAACGGCTCATTCAGCCCAGTCTGATACGGCTGGGTGGTTGCGGGTGGCTGGGTATCCGAGTGGTGCTGTGATGACCTTTCCATTGTCACTTTCAGTGCTGTGATCTGACAGTACTCATTAAAACCAGTGTAACGGATCATTCCCCTAATTGTTTTTGTTGACAAATTAGTCCTCAGGCTCAAGGCTTCTGTGCACAGAGCCTGCAGCAGAGCTCCGGCTAATGAGAGATCCACTGTGTGTGAGCATACACTGCAGTCTGTCAGAGAGAAAGAGAGATACAGAAAAATAGACTCTTCTAGCTCTGTTCCAAAAACCTAGAAAGCTGACTCACTTCCTATATAGTCAGCTGCCTTCTGAGGGTGTATCCTAAATGTCATGGAATATCTTAGGTGAGAATTTGGGAACATTCCAGGTTTGATTTTACAATGCATTTCAATAGAATTTTAAAGTAGAATGTTGCTAAACTAATCGTGCGATACTTTACTAAACATAAAAATGTGGCATTGTACGTTACAGTTGACCAGTTTTATAGATGCTTTAAAATATGTAATGAAATATAAGTGATTTTGCACTTTCATATACTATGTCACAATTTATTACCAGCTTTGTGAAAAATACACTACTGTACAAAAGTTCAGTCAGTACAGTTTTTTTAAAGAAATAAATACTTTTATTCAGAAATGATGCATTTGATCAAAAGTCATAATAAATACTGAAATAATGTTACAATAGATTTCTATTTAAAAGAACTGTTTAAAAAATTTTTAATAGAACATTCTTTTGAATGTTCTATTCATAAAAGAATCTTCAAAAAATAAATGTAATATTAAAATATTAAACAGTATTTCTTATTTATTTGTACCCCCACCCTTCCCCCCCATTGATAATAATGAGAAATCTTTATTGGGCAGAAAATCAGCATAGTTTGATTTCTGAAGGATCATGTGACACTGACGACTGGAGTATTGATGCTGAAAATACAGCTTTGATGTCACAGGAATAAACGACATTTTAAAATGATATTATGTATGTTTGATCAATTAAATGCAGCTTGGTGAGTTTATGAATGGTGTGACTGTGATGTTGCTTTAGAATATAGGTAAAATTAGGTATCTTAGTAGGCATCATAATTAAGTTTACTACCTTTTGGAACAGCTTTTACATATGTTGCCTTAAAATTCTGCCTCAGTTGGCAGCTAACTATGGGTTTCAAGGCCGAGCATCTGCGCCTGGTTTATTTTGCTGAAATAAACTGCACCTTTTCTGTGCTTGTCAAAAGGATAGTAATGGTTATTTATTTGTCTGGGGTTGGTGTACAGCTCTTGGGGCTCTCAAACCATTGGTATTCAACACAGGAAGCTGTGTGCATTTTTTGTCCTCCACTCTACCTTAACCTTGCCCCCACTCCACTACACATGAAGTCACTCCGTCTTTCTCTCTCTTGCATCCACCTGTTCCGTGGTCCAGTGGAGGGCTGTCAATGCTATCAGGGGAGAGCGTGGTGTGCTGCAGCAAGCCTGGCTCTAGTCCATCACGGGTGCACTCAGGCTGCTTTTCAAGCTCGCCAAAGTTGTGCCGCACCGAATCGGGGGCCCAGCTGCAGACCCAACTGGCGCATTACAGCATGACGGATGGCTTCATATCAGGTGTTTAAACAGACTGGCCACTCCATCTGCTGAAGGATTTGGGAAGTATGAAGTTCCCATGTGTTGAATGATGAGGAGTGACGCTGCCAATCAGGCCTACCTTGGCAGTGTTGTTCCTCTGCTGTCTGTCTCTCCTTTCCTTTTCTCTTCTCTTTTCCTCAGCCAGAGATAGCTCTCTCCTCCCTTGCAAAAGTCTCTGTTTTCTTTGCTTCTATTTTTCTGTTTCTCCTGTCTACTAGTGGAAAAGTACCATGGAGTTTAAAGGGATAGTTCACCCCAAAACGAAAATTCTCTCACCCTCATGTTGTCCAGACTTTCTTGCATGGAACATATATAATTGGTTGATCTAGTTCACAAAATCTGTCTGAATTATTTGTTCACTTAATGTGGGAAGAATGTTCAGTCTGAACATGTTCATGTTCAGAAGCAACAGTGTGGGAAGTGAGCCTACTGAAGAGAAAAATTATTTGAGAGTAATGACTTTTAGTCAAAGCTATTGAATGACTTCAGAAAACTTGGAGTTTAGTACACAATTTGTTTGGGCTACTGTTATGATTCTTTCATTTTACTTTTATGGTGCCTTTTGACTTCTGCCAGTCCCAGTCCTCATTTGCTTTCATTATACTTGAGTGGTCAGGAGTGGCTATTCTTTGAAAAAAATCCTTGGGTTACATGAAAGAAATGGTTTTGGCTTTGGACATAAGGATGAGTAAATAAAAACAGTATTTTCATTTTGGGTAAACTATTCCATTGATTGTAGAGTGTGGGAAGTCTCTAAACTTTATATGCTTTAAACATGAGTTGTCTGCAGAGCTCATTTGGTTCCAGTGGCTACTGTGTGTATAGCCACCATCACATTAGAGTCGGCCAAGTCTAGTTCCGCCTAAAACTTGTAATAAATTACCATTTATATTTTTTAGAGCTGACATTTTCTTACCAAAAGAAACTTGTAAGTATTGTATTCAGAATCAGACTCATGGAGCCTTTAAAACCATGGAGGTCTATAATGCTGGAGAAATCCCAAAGCAAAATGTTGCCATTTTTGGTTATGAGCACTGGATACAAACCAATCAAACCTGTGCTGTAAATTCCATGTGACGAAGCATGAATGGCTGAAGTGTCAGTGACAGAAGTCTGGGGTAAATGTACATCCACTCCACACTTTTAAGAGCCTTCAGAAAGTGGTAAAAATTGGTAATGTTTTAATATAAAATATTAATATATATTTTTTAAATATCTAAATTCATTCAATTCAATTCATGTTTATTTGTATAGCGCTTTTTACGATACAAATCATTGCAAAGCAACTTTACAGAAAATTAAGTTTCTACAAAATTTTGAAGTTGCTTATCAGTGGTGACTGTCAGTTTATGTGCATGCCAAAAATATTTGGAAAAAATTAACGTAGTCAACCAGACGTAGTCAACCAGACGATGAACACTATTAACAGCAATTATCATATGATCCAATTACACCTGTAGCAATATTTGGTAGTTCTGTATGTTGTTTCAGAGTGAGCATCATCTGAGGTCCTTTGAGGGGTCTCTTCTCAGGTGTTCTGGATCCAGACTGGAGCTTGTATAAATCCTAGTTAACACAGGATGTAAATCCTGTGGCAAAAAAGAGAAACAATAGAGACATAATTAGCGGAGCTGCTGTTCCAACCAATTAAAATTAATTAGTTTACCCAAGCTAAAGAATAATAATGCGCATTTGATGAGATACAACTGCAGTCACAAATTATGATGCATTTTTCGAATGCTTGGCGAAAGAGATTTAATCTAGATTTAAACAGATAAGAGTGTGTCAGAACCCCAAACATTATCAGGAAGGCTATTCCAGAGTTTGGGAAGCAAATGAGAAAAAGTGGACAAGAAATCTCCTTTAGTGGACTTTGCTATCCTAGGAACTACCAAAATTCCAGCGTTTTGTGACCTTAGGGAGCATGATGGATTGTAGCATGGTAGGCTAGTTAGGTACGCAGGAGCTAAACCATTTAGGGCCTTATAGGTAAGTAATAATATTTTGTTACTGATACAGAACTTATAAGATAGCCAGTGCAGATACTGGAAAATTGAGGTTATATGATCATATTTTCTTGACCTGGTAAGGACTCTAGCCCATTGCATTTTTGACTACCTGTAGCTTGTTTATTGAAGATGCAGGACAACCACCTAAAAGCTCATTACAATAGTCCAGTCTAGAGGTCATGGATGCATGAACTAGCATTTCTGCATCAGAAACAGGTAACGTGTTTCATAGTTTGGCAATGTTTCTAAAATGGAAGAATGCAGTTTTTGTAACATGGGAAATATGGATTTCAAAACACAAGTTGCTGTCTAATATAACACCCAGATTATTGACTGTAGAGGAAGTAACAGTACATCCGTCTAGTTGCAAACTGTAGTCTACTAGATTTTTTGTAGTCTACTACTGTTTTTTTTTTTTTTTGGTCCAATAAGTAATATCTCTGTCTTATCCGAATTTAATAGGAGAAAATTATTGGTCATCCAATCTTTAACACACTCTGTTAGCTAATTTAGAAATTTCATCTGGTATCGCTGAGATATACAGTTTAGTTGAGTATGATCAGCATAACAGTGGAAACTAATCCTGTATTTTCTAATGATATTACCAAGGGGCAACATATATATTGGAAATAGCAGAGGACCTAGCACAGATCCTTGTGGCACTCCATATTTTACTGGTGATAAATGAGGTGACTCCCCATTTAAATAAACCAAATGGTAGCAATCTGACAGGTAGGATCTAAACCATCTTAGAGCCTGCCCTTGAATACCTGTGTAATTTTGTAATCAATCTATCAGTATGTCATGATCTATGGTGTCGAAAAGAACACTAAGGTCAAGTAAATCTAACAATGAGATGCAGCCTTGATCTGATGCACGAAGCAAGTAATTTGACTCTAAAGTTTTGTGTCTGTTGAGAACCTCATAACATTTTGCTTCATTTCGTTTATGTGAATTGAGGTAGGCCAAGTCTATAAACAAAAGCTCAAAATACTCCCTTGTTAAAAACGTATTTGTTGATATCCCTTTCTACTATGGTGATTAATTTATGTTGATGTCTTCTCCTGGTGCAAACAAACACTTCTGTGCCAACAGTGGGCCTGGGCTACCTTAAATCATATTTGTCTAATGCATTTGTGTGTGCATAGTGGGTGTCCTCATATGTACTGTATGCAAGAGTGTGTTTATGCTTCCTCTTTATGGCTTCTAAATTTGTCTGCTTCACAGACAGTAGGTATCTCCTGATGTGTGGGAAATCCATTTGACTGAGAGCACTTCCAGTTTTTGAAAGAAGGCAGTTGTCTTTCATTGTCATGACACAGCGACGGGGACATAATTCAAGGAGTGTGGTTCAGAAAGACTGTAAGCGTGTATGTTTGTTTAAAAATCTGTGAATGACTGACAGGAAGGGCAACGTTACATTTAAATGTATCAATAAATCATAATTTAGCATGATTTCATGTGAGGGTTAGGTTTTGGCAGTGGGGTTAGGTGTGGTCATTCGAACGAATACGCCACCTAGTTAAATATTTAGGAAATACTGTTAGATCGGTGTAAAAAGCCCACACATTGCATTTAAATGTGCGTTTTGATTGGTAATGACGTTATACGTCATTTCATGACGACAGACGCAACACGATACTGTCATTATTTTTACGCCCGCTAGAGGGCGCTTAACTTTAATACGTAAATATAGGTCGTAATAAGGTGCTTGCACAAACGATCTATATGGTCATTTTTTGTTGGAGGACAGGCTCACATGAGGCACTCACAGTTTTTAAAAATCCAATATTTCATTGAGTTTACTCTGCTTTTATTCTCTGTTATTTTGTTTTGAGCTCGTTATTGACTATTGATTTGAAGATGTCTATATTTTTTTCAAGAGTTCACAAAAGAAATGCTACATAGAGAAAATCATTTTAAATGTTAGGTATTGCAGTTTCTCTGAAATTTATTAAAGAAATAGTTAAAGTGAAAACTGTCATCACTCACTCACCCCCAAGTTGTTCCAAACCGAAAACTTCTATCTTCTGCTGGACACAAAAGAAGATATTTTGAATGTAGGAACCTGAACAGTTAGTACCCGATATTGTTTTTTTCTTTTCTTCCCCATACTGTGGAAGTCAGTGGGGACCAGCAACTGTTTGGTCCATCATCCAGGACTTCTAATATCCAGAAACATCTAATATCTTATTTTTCTTGCTGAAAAGGATGTGGTTTATAAATGTGGATTGCAACCATAATGGGTCAAATGGTAAATGGATGATAACTTTATATGAACTACTTCCTCAGTAGTCACATTAGTGTCTTTTGCTGTTGTTTAAGAGCTCACAGACAGTGGCTTGATTCAGCGTGTTTGCGTGCATGCCACAGGTGGCTGACCGGGTGGTGGGGAAATGCAGGAAGTCTATGTGGCTATGTGTGTGTGTGTGTGTGTCAGTCCCAGCATGTTTTACCCTCAGCAGAGGCGACGTATCCTGTATATGTGCGGTCCATCGTCCAGGACGGCTAACTTTCAGGAACCCCAGCGGCAAAAACAGCACTATGTGTTTCCTGGTCTTGTGCCCCTGCAGGTTTCCTAAACCACCATCCTTTTTGCCTCCGGTGTCAAGATGTTGCCCTGTGATTGCCACAAGAAGCTTTTCTCTAAGGCACGTTGTGCACAAAAGGGATTGGATTGAGTCCTTGTGATAACAGAGGGTAGGGTCTGTTTGTACTGATCTGCAACAAGTGCATTTCATTCACCTGGCAGCTCTCAGGCTCCCAAATTGAGAGCATCTCACTGAGTTGTCTTTGTCTGAGAAGAACAAAGAATCAAACCTGCACATCACGAACTTGTGAGAGTTCAAGAATTTTTATGATCTTTGAGAAAACAATTTGTCAATTGAGAACCTAAGTACCGAAGATTAAGCTTGGTCTTTGCAATTAAATGAATATTCTTCATTTGAGCAGCTGAAACAAGATGAAAACATTGTTAACATGAGTACAATACATCATATTTTAAGCTCTTGCCAAGTTAATCTTATTGCAAACCATTATTGGAAAAGGAACCCATCTAGAATATACATATTTCACTTGAAGCATACAACGTATTCGCAGAGTTGGGGTTAAAAAGCGAGATTTGGGAGAGGGAGTCTGCATTGCATTAACTTCACCAACAGCGTCTGTGTGAAAGAGGCTGTTATCATCAGGCTGTAAATGACGCTTCTGCTTTTCCTGGCTTGGCGGGCCGAGATGAAGTCCAGATGGTTGGGGAAATGTTTGCCCAAGGATGGAACCAAATATTCCAGATTGGGGAGGGGGCAGGCAAATGTAAAAGTTGAAGAAGGGGTCATTGAAAAACTCATATTGATTGACTGCAAATCTTTTTTTTTTTTTTTTTTTTTGGCCTTGGGGGGTGTTGGGGATATATATGGCCCTGTGCTAAGGTCTCTGGTGATCTGATGACAAGTGGTCAGCTGAAGAATTTTGCAGTTTATGTACCTGGTATGTCTTCTTTGTACATTTATGTTTAGTATAAGAACTTAACATTGTGTTATGAACTGATTTGCTGTGGGGAGAAGTACCTGTACTACTTGAATAACATTCATTATTTAAGTCTGAAGTATACTTTGGTTTTATAAAATAAAACTATCTTTGTACTAATTTAAACTAAACTTGTGTGCCTCTCTTAACACACTTATGCACTTTTCCCACAACAAGCCATATCCGTTATCATCCTGGTTTTTTTGTTATATACAATCCCATTTATTACGCACTATATGGAGTTTATCCCATAGACCTTACGTATTTATATCCAGATGCCTGTTGTGTCAGGCTCCGCCCACCGCTAGAGAATGCTCCGCCCACCCTGCACCTGGGTTTCCCGCCGAAGCTCGCCGACTAGAGGCAAAGTACCACAGCTTCTCCAAGCAGTCGGACGGGCGTTAGAAGCTCTTCGGAAGAAACCGTTTTCCCCAATACTTCAATTTTCTCTAAATATTCCTGACGCACACTAGGATCAAACGTTTTCGTGTGTTTCGTGTTCATGTATTCGGACAGTTGAAGGAAAACGAGTTGAGCTCGAGACACGCACAGCATCCTTCTCTTGTCAAGTTGAGCCTCATCCGAGCCTCGGGCTCACTGCCCTTCAGCACACTGGAGCGCTTCTAGCACTGTGCACTGTTTTGTGCACTGAGTTTGACGGACACATTTTCTTCTTCGTCTTGGAAGTATTCGTTTAAGACTGAGAAACATCGCTAAATATATCGACCGGACTCAAGGACAGGGAATTATTTTTTCTCTCACAACGCGGTTACGCATGGTGGGAATTTCTACCTCTTTTCAGTGTAAGTCGCTCAGTTACTGTCTTTATATCTATTTCCCGTGATCTCAGATGAATACTTACCAGTCTGTGAACTTTAGCCACGTTTAATTATTTTATTAGGATGCTTTGTTTTACATTTGGATAACTGACAAACAGTTACATTATTTTTCTCCTTTTTTGCGCATATCGCTTAATGTATGATTCGCAACATAAAGCGAATATCGCCTGCTATAAATAATAGTCTACTTGAAGTTGTCATATTTGCCTGTAGTAAATTAAATGGCCGCCTTTACCTCTATTTGTAAAATATCGCTCAAGCAATGCATTTCTTTCATGTGACGCGTATTATCTTCTCTGGATTTTATGACATATTTTATTTCTCCCATAACTAAAGGGAAATGTTGTGTAAGAGAGACTATGGGAGTAATTGTTGTTGTAGATTGTATTACTAATAGCGATTTTTTTTCCCCCAATGAATTATGGTTAATGCGTGCTGTCTCACGTGCTCAGTAAATCATTTATCTTATATTATACAGCTTAGCAAATCCAACAAAACACTGCAAGGCTTTGTGTAAGAATTTTAATGCAGCTTCTAGATTCGTTTAGAATTCGTTATTTTATATCTTATTTTTACAGTAATTCACCATATTAAAATATTTAAAGTCAACCTTTCAAACATTTACATACTATCAGCTTGTCATCTGTTTGCCAAGTGTAATATCACCTCCGTCTTGAAACACGTGAATGCTCTCTAATAAACTTGAATTGTTGCTGGCCAGTCTTTGCATTTGATCAAATCAAATGTTTGATTGCAAGCACAGGTAAACGTCTGGTGTGAGACTGGATGAAAACTGTCATCATGATGGATTTAGGAGATGCTTTTTAAAATCACGTTCAAGAGGACACCTTTGACAATAAAGGCTATTGCATCTCTGTTTAATTGTAAATTAATCAGTTAACAGTTGTGACAACAACACAATTGAGAAGATGTTTTTTACAATAGTGATACATATTTTGATAAGATCCATGACCATCATGATATCGCAATGGATGAAGGTGCATCTGAGAAGTGTGATATAACAGGTGTGTTTAACAATGTAATATCAATTGGTTGTTGTGACGTCACAGTGAATTGACAAGATGTGTCTGAAAATGTGGCTGTATTGACAACTGTGGCTACACAATGGATTGAGAAGATGTGCTCATCAATTGTGTCTAAGCCAGCTTTTTTTTTAAAAAAAAAAAAGCTCATCTTCTCAATCCATCATGATGTGAATAGACCACTCTCAGCCCTCAAGTTCTCTCAACAGAAGAGTTGAGCCTTTAAAGTTTAAATTAGATTTTTTTTTAAGGCTGGATGGGTAAAAGTCGAAAATTAGAGGGTAAAGTTTTATTTCCCTTGCTCTCAGTGTGTATTTAAAGCAGAAAGAAAGAAAAAAAAGATTTGGTTTTGAAGAACTGCTGTTCCCATGACAAAATATGCTTGTTCTCACAGCTTGTGTTGCTCAGGTCAAATGTATGCTTTTTTAATGTATTTTTTTATTTAACAATCAGTCAGAGTTTTTTCGTAATCTTGAACTTTCTCATCACAAAGTAGATTTACATTTTATTTTTCAAAAGGGGCTTCTTTTACTTTCATAGTCATGCAGTTCAGGTTTTTTTTTTTTTTTAAAGAGCAGGTCATATGGTATTTTAAAGTGTCCTAATATTGTGTTAGTCCCCTACAACAGGTTTAAATGTATCTAAAGTCGGAAAACATTGTAATTTTCAGAATATACATTTAAAACTGGAATCATTTTTTTTTTTTTTTTTTTATGATTTCGAAATGATTTGTTCAAAGCATTTCTTAGCTTAAGGTCTGTAAACTCCTCACTCCCATAAGCCTATCTCTGCTCTGATTGGTCAGCTGGCGAAGTCTGTGATAGGACTTTCCATATACCATGCATGTCAGAAACATAATACACATTACCATAATAATTTTTTTTGCCCAGGAGGATTACTTGTAGACATAGATACTATGAGCTTACAAAAACAGCCTTTATATTACCTTATCAATTTGAACCTGAGGTTGATACCGATGCAGCCTTTTATGTGGTACTTTTCGTGATATGTATTTATTATGATTATTATTTACTAATTTGAGGTGCACGTGTGGGAACTGTGTTAGAATGCCCAGTGAGGCTAAAAACAGCGTCTTCTTTTAAAAAAAAAATTCTTCTAAAAAAATTTAAATATTTTTCAAAAACCCATGAAGGTCTTTGCACATGTCCTTTGTCAACGTGAGATTTGAAATGGAGACCAATGGACAGAGCAAGTAGTGAGCGTACCTTGATTAAAGGCAAATATAGTGTATGGTGGCCGGAGGTGAGGGTTCGGTGAGTGATAAGCACTGTGTGTGTGTGTGTGTGTGTGTGTTTTTGAAGCCAGCATTAGCAGGCAGCAACATCCTCTGGCTAAGGCCATCTGCACAGCCACCAGCCTGCCTGCCTCACACCTGTTCCCCTCTCCTCCACTCCCACTGGCCTCAAACGGGTCAAACACATGAAACCAGACACTGCCACAGCATAATGAAGAGATGACTCGGCTGCCCAAACCAACACACACAGCTGTGTGTGAGAGAGATATGGAAATACTCATCCATTATTTTCGAGTATGTCCGGAAGATACTCAGATACTCATATTGGTTTAAACATATGTAAATTGAATACATATTTTCTGTTAGGATAATCTATAAATATGCACCATGCCCTACGAGAAATTAATTAACTACACAGTGTAGTAAGTATTAAACCTTTTTTTTTTCCGCATTGATGAAAGACAAGTATTGTGCATTCCACTACGGATAAATGTGCTTCTTGTTTACCTTAAATGCAGAGCAGCGTAAAAACTTTTGAAGTTAAGTGCTTACTGTGTATATTCAATGAACAACAGCAGACGTTCTGGCCGAAAGCCAAGCTTGTTATCATTGCAGAATTTGCAGTAACTCATTTCATTAGTGATGTCATTAACCCCATACATAAACTGGGAGACATTCTCACCAGACACTTGCACAAATACGCAGCATGTCTCGATGCTTTACAGTTTCTCTTTCATGCATGTTTAAAATAAAAAATACAAATCAAATCATAATAAATGTGTGCGAAAAAGTCTAAGCTGACAGACCATATAATTTCTCTGGATGAATAAAAATTGTAATAACAAAAGGGAAGAAAAGTGAGCGAGTTTAGTTACGCAATATCAGCCAAGTGCATTTTATGTGTTCTTAATATTTCAGCTCTTAAGGGAAACATTCCCATAATACATTAGAATCATTTCACTTGCATCTCTTTCCATTGAGCTTTATCATCTATGAGGCTCTTTATATTCATTGAGGGCTACTGTCGGACTTGCTGACACACTCAATCTTGGGCTGTAAATAAGCAACGTGAGTTGTTGGGCTTTGTCAGAAGTGAGGAAGGGCCCTTATTTGCGAGGGCTGTAGATTTGACTCGATGGGAGTCTCTGAGGAGGGCAGGCCGTGAATGATAGAGGTGGCCGTCATATCCCAGAATGTGTGCTTCGGATTTATAGGGGGCATAATGGCTACAAATTTTCAATTTGTTTTTATTGTTTTTATTGTATCGTGATTCGTGGGGCTGGAGTGTACAATTTAATAAGCCAATATAAAGTCAAAGGGGAATGTGTAAGAATTTACATGGAGCTTTTTTTAAATCCAAAACAGTTAATACTAAACATATTTCTTGACAATATCCCATAGATTGTTTATTGAGTTCAGGTCTGGTGAATTTGCTGGCCAGTCAAGCACACCAACAGCATGGTCATTTAACCAACTTTTGGTGCTTTTGGCAATGTGGGCAGGTGCCAAATCCTGCTGGAAAATTAAATCAGCATCTTCGAAAAGCTGGTCAGCAGAAGGAAGCATGAAGTGTTCCAAAATTTCTTGCTAAATGCGTGCAGTGACTTTGAAAAAAGACAGTATTGTTCTTCTTCTCCTTAGCCCAGATAAGACGCCTCCGGAATGGCTTAACAAGACGAAACCGACCATTTTACCCAAATTCCTTGACGCGTCTGTATGCCTTGATGCCAGCCTCAGTTCATTACTTGTGAAGTTCTTTTAAATTCTAGAATAGTTGTGAATCTTTTTCTTCCAGACTTTTCCCTTCCACTCAACTTTCTGTTTACATGCTTTGATACAGCACTCTGTGAAAAGCCAGTTCTTTGGCAATGAATGTTTGTGGCTTACTCTCCTTGTGAAGGGTGTCAGTGGTTGTCTTCTGGACAACTGTCAGATCAGCAGTCTTCCCATGATTTATATGATTGATGTAGCCTACTGAACCAAACTGAGAGACCATTTTGAAGATTTAGGAAACCTTTGCAGTTGTTTTGAGTTGATTAGCTGATTGGCATGTCACCATATTCTAATTTGTTGAGATATTGAATGGGTGGGTTTTTGTTAAATGTGAGCCAATATCATCACAATTAAAAGAACCAAAGACTTAAACTACTTCAGTCTGTGTGCACTGAATTTATTTAATACACAAGTTTCACAATTTGAGTTGAATTACTGAAATAAATGGACTTTTCAAACATTTCAGACATTCAAATTTATTGAGATGTGTGTATATACATCAGGTAATTACTTGTATTATTATGAATATTGCTGTAGGTACTTCATTTTCGATGTCTTAAAAAAACTAAAGGATTTCTGTAAAGATGGATTTTTACTTTCAGTGTAGACTATCTGAACCTGAGCCGTCATTGTGGTCCAGACCAGGATTAACTAAACAAACCACTGCTCCAGCTAACAGGTGTCCAGGCTGCCCAGACTTGCTCAATATCTGTCTTCCTCTCTCTCTTTCTCTTTCACTGTCTCTTTCTGTCTGTTAATCCAAGATTAATTTGCCAATTAACTTCTCTTTCTCTCCTTTCCTCTCTTATTCCAACACATCCTATTTTTCACTCACATCCATCAGCCACACTTACTCACTCACGCACAGTCACGCGCATGCTAAACTACCGCTCTGTCTTCTGTCTCTGTCTCTCAATCGGTCGTTTTCTCTCCCCCTCTGTTTATTTTCCTGCCTCCATCTGGACCAAGCTGATATTGTAATCGCCCTAATGCACATTGCCTTCCCCTTAGACATACACACAATGTGCCATCCTGACAAGCCCCTTTATATTTCAGATAAGCCCTGGATGTGTGTTTAATGAATACAAAGCCGCGGTGTGTCGCCGTGCACTTTGCCAGAAGGTAATCTTATTGAATAGGTGCTTTCCAACGATGCAGAAGACGATAGAGGCGCAGGAGTGAAGATGTGACCTGTTATCTTTTGCCTCCTCTATTTTCCCGTCACAGGATTTACATTTAAAGATTAACTGTAGAAGGGTAAAAGATTCAGGGTGGTGAAGGTGTCAGGATGAGTGTGTACTCTGAGTGTGTGTGTGTGTTGTGGGGGGGGGGGGGTCCAAGGGAGTGTGACTTTAGCAGGAAGGAGTGAAGGAGAGAAGGAAAAAAAAGGCTCTGTCATACAGGCTGTATCTGGCCTGCGTTTCAGCCTCGTGGCATCGCTATCTCTTTCCAGACCGACTCTCTGCTCCCTGGGAACAGAGATTAGCACATTGTTATCAGTAATTGGGTTTTGTCTGTGGATTCAGTGGCTGCTTTTGCCAAGGAGAAGGTGAGAATGGCACATGACCAACATTACGCTTTGGCATATCAGTGTAAAGGCATGATTGATGGGGAATATGGACTGTGTAATGGCTTCATTAAGGTTTACTTCTTTTTATGAGGTAACAATTGCTGAGGGATGGACTCAGCTCTTGCAGGAAGTCTGTAAAGTCCCTCCATAAAAAAGGGTGTTCCTTGGTGACAAATAGCCAAAGAGACATCAGAAACATTCTTTCAGTGACGTTTGTCCTTTTGCTTCCTTTACAGTTACTAGCTAGGGGTGGGCAGTGTGACTAAATCTTATATTCACTCATTTCATGCTGACATGATAAAGCCTAGTTATTTTGTTGAACTTCTAAAAAAAATCCTTTATATTACATAACCATGTAATAATGAATATGATAATATAATAATAAGTGTACACCAAAAAAAAAAAAAAAAAAGTTTTAATTTGATTGATTCCAGTGTACTTTAATTACACTTTAAAATTACAGGACTCAGAACAGAAATGTAAACATGTGTCTGTATATAAATATAATGAATATAAAACATTATAAAGCAAATCTGACTCCTTCTGGGCTGTTATAAAACAGAATCCATTATACCTGAAATGCACCCAAATGAATCAGAATCAAATTGAAATTTGAATCAAATCAGATCTAATTGAATTGGAAAATCTGTATCGATACTCAGCCCTACTTGCTGCTATTACTGCGTTCTCAGTTTACACGGGGAACAGATGCATAAAGAACCATCCTTTTTCTTTAATTTATGGGATCAGAGTGGGAATCTGTCAGCTGTATCTGTTCAGTCACTAATGTTTGATTTATGGGATGCTCACGCCCATTACTTTTGATTTATGGATTCTGATATGTATTTATGAAAAGGGCACCCACTCGAGTGCAGCCTCTGTGGCCCTGTAAAGAGGAGTGTAATTAAGATTTGTTTTGAGCTTGACTCCTTCAAGAGCTGTGGATCAATAGGCAGAGACAGTAGACCCCTGTGTGTTCACTACACGTATTGACACGCTCAGTCAATTAGAGCTGACGAGAAAAGCAGAGAGCAAGCGGGCAGAAAGATGGCGAGAACAAGATAGCTCGATAGAATTGCACTCAACACTGGTATGGTCTGAATAATTGAAAAATAAGGTAGTAAGCAATTGTGTAACACAGTGATTTTCCAAAGCACACAATGCCATATGGTGTGCATTCATTATAACGTCTATAGATTCTTACAACGCTAGAGAAAATGGAATTCAAACTTAAAATCAATACCTTCTTTTCAAAAAGCATTTGTGCGTGTGTTCTCGTCCCTCCCGATTAGTCCAAATTGTATTGAGGCTATAGTTTAGGCTTCCTGTTGTTGGCAGTTAGTGTCACAGACACTGTGGTGGGACAATAGCTCTGAAGTGTAGCACACTAGAAGATTGTGTTGTAGTTGTCGATCAGCAGGTGCTTTCGAGATAAACGCTCTGTGTCAATTATTTCTAGAAGAGGTGATTCATAAGACAAGGCTGAAGTGTAGAAGAAGAGGAAGACAGAGCGTGGGGGTGCAGGTAAAGAGGAGCATGCACCCGGGTGGATGAACCTCTTCGTTTTCAAAGCGGCTACGCATAAAAGAATAATTTTGTTAAACGTCTGTTGCATCTAAGCTTTTGTTAGCCATGAATGGAGGGGGCACCCCTAGCGTATAAAAATTGTTTGTAGCTACAGAATGAATGGAGAATTGCGCTAAATTACTTGACATTATCTCCCCATGTTACCATCATCGCTATTGGAAAGACTAAAGGAGCCGTTTTAACACAAAAATCAAAATATACCAAATATATGAAACACCATAGACCAAGATTACAATGCATTTATTACTCAGTCACTTTTTTAAACTTAATGCTCTGAATTATGGCAGCTTAGAAAGTACCAGTAGACATTTCCTGACAAACGAGGTTCCTCAGATAAGACTCTTGTATGCAGACTTCATAGAAACTGTGGAACAAGAATGAACCTTGTATCAGATCCTGTTTATGGCAGTGTGGATGTGAGCATGTTTTTTTTAAACAGCTGGGAAGGAATTCACCCTACCAGGAGCCATTCCTGGTGACTCAGGTCACTTCCGCCATTAGCAGCATGGCTCCACTGCACACATATGACCACAGAATGAACTCACAGATGGGCATTGCCACTAGGGTTGGGGATCAAATACCAGTTTCATTTTAGAACCACTTCCAAATTTCCATGAACCAGGGGTTCGATAAGACATGTGCATTTAGATTCTGCTTAATATTCCTGCATTCCCATTTTAATTTTATTTAACGTGATTTAAGTGCAGGAAGGGAAAGAACTTGCACACATCTGAAGCGTGAGCACAGAGAACCACAGTCCCCAGCCCTTGCTAATTGATTTGTTTGTTCCAATTTTATAACTGACTGTTTATTCGTCTTTAACAATTTAATGTTTGAAATTCATATTAGTGTAATTGTTTTTGCTGTAGTATTTTTTGTTAAAATCATAGGCAAACATTCCTTAGTGTAGAAGTCAAAAGTGTTCTGTAGACTGCTTGCTCATGATATTCACCTTCAACAGAGCACTTTGTAAAAAGACAGAATAAATGTTTGACATTTAAATTTATGACAAAAATAATATGTAATTGGATTTTTTTTCTTATTGGAATATCGATAATAACAGGATATTTGACCGTGTATTCAAACGATGGGGTATCGTTTGATAAAATTCAAACAATACCCAATCCTAGCTGCCAAAGATCTTCGACCCCCCCCAAAAGAAGATATTGAAGAAGATCATCAAAGCAGATCAAGTTCAGTGAAGTGATGTACCACTCATGGTTATTACGTGACCTGTGTGTGGTATTTGGGGAGTGGATCATTATGGATCAATATGGTCTCATTTGAGGGGGTTGGGAGACAAGGGCAGTGATCCGTGTCACTTTAATTTGTGCAGAGTATTTGGATATCATTAACCTTTATATATGTGGTACATCCTCTAAGAACCTGAGATTCTGCCTTCAAAAACAATTTGGAGATGTTTGTATTAAGGATGATCCAATATGACAAATTCTAGACAAGTATTTATCTGTTATGGCTGATATTAGAATTTAATGTTATTATGCCTAAAATAAATATCAAGAAATACACTAAAAATTTAAATTTTAAACTCTGCATCACAACATTATCTGAATTGAGGCATCACAACATTATAAGGATTAGTACAATAAATAAATATTAATTTTAAGATTAGCACAAGATTACATTTTCTTATTGCATTATTACTGTTTTCCAGATTAACTTTGAGTGTTACTGACTGATACAGATAAATTACAAAATTACTATATCAGCAGTTAGCTGATATGGTCCCTACTGATATATCATGCATTGTATTTGGAAAGTGACATTGACTATTAATGTTTGGTTCATTGTGCATTTGTTCTACAGTTTAAAGATTTTTATTAGATTTTTGGATATCCTGGTATTAATGTGACTCGTCAGTGCACATTTCTTGCTGACATCACTAAGGCAGTGTTGGCTATTGGATAATGTTAACCAGTAGGCAAAGAGGAATTAAGGCATTCTTTGAGTCCCATCCCAAATTCTTTGTGCAGTTTTTTGTTGTAAATTTTATGTCACATGTGTCATTTTATGTTGATTTTAAGACTTGTAATTGCCCAGTGAGTCCCAGTGAAGTGGTGATCTTTGGCATTTTTCAGTTTGCCAGAAAAGTTCCTGAACAATGTATCCAGGCATATATAGGGCTACGTATGGATTAGAGTGCCATTATATGGTATTTCATTGAGCTGTGGTCTGTCTCTGATTTATTCCTTTCAAAATACACTTCAGCACCAGTGTTTTAAATAGCTGCATGTTGCGGCAAATGGCACAGCTGTGGCAAAATTGAAACCCCTCTCCAAATGGGAAGGGGTCTCATGGAGCAATAAAATGGCAGTGTGTATAAATCCATCTTGCCTTATAATGGCTGAAATGTTTTAAGCTGTTTCAGGACAGTTGTCTGTGCCAGTAATTGTTCTCCCATCTGTCTTAATGTGTCTTTATCAACATCTGGTTTTGTAAGCTATACTTCAGTAACAAGTATCCGTTATATGTCAAGGGTTCCTGCTAGCACGATTAGCCTAGCCTTGACTACTGCACCACGTATGCTTGCCATTACTCCATACCATTTACAAAATGTAATAACTTTTCAGGGGAAAGATGTGTGCATGTGCATGTGCCTGTTTTTCTTCTTCTCTTCACTTTTTCCATAACTGTAAATAATTATTTTGTTCTGGTTTCAATGTTCCCCTGATGACTGGACAAATTACTGGCTCGCAGGACATTCGGGGCGCATGAGTGAAACGTGAATGCTCATCCCTCTAAGCACAGCCCTGTCTGCACCTCCCCACGTACCTTACCAACACAGAAAGCGAGAAAGATCTCTTCCAGCCGTCTCGTTTGGCACATAAAAGGAGATGCATCTGTAGCGAACCCATCCTCTGCTCCAAGGCTCTGGGCTCAGGAACATGCACACCTTGGCAGCGATTGCAAAGATATGATCTTAATCTGCTATTTCCTCTTTGGCAGTATTAAATGGTCCACATAATAATACACAGCTGCACTGGGATCAAATATAATGGTGCAGCTGCAATTTTATGTTTGCGAGTTTGACTGTTCTTTCTTTTTGTCTCACCGTCTCCCTCCAGCCCCGCCTCCTCACGGCACCATATGGGAGATGCTGCTGCAGTCAAATGATGGGGGTTTGTGCTTTGCAGAGTCATGTGCAGTAGTAGCCACCTTGATGGTTAGATTGTGTTGCAGTTGCGCGAGGTACAGCATGCGCTCTCAATAGAGGGATTAGGAGCTTGTCATGGTTTCATTCACCCTGAGACACTTAATTCCAAACATTTCCGTCCTCTGGAGACCTGATCGAATCTAGAATTATCATTGGCCAGGTCACAGTCTGAAAGCTCACACTTTTACAGCTAGCTACAGCTACCCCTGGGATACTTTTTGTTAGTGATGTGCAAAACTTTATATTATAAATTGACTAGTCAGGGAGCTGCCTGAATGAATAGTTGAGTAATCAGTTTTTAAAAGTTTTTAATAGTGGTTATTATTATTTTTGAATAAGCTTTTATTTTTATTTTCTATATAGATTTTTTTTTTTTTTCGGTTAATTTAACACTTCAGCTTAAATTTACTTATTCCACTTTTTTGAGTGAATCTTTTCATGCAGTTTTTTGCCGTTGTTGTTGTTTATATGCAAGCTGAGTATATGTATGTAATATAATATTTATTTGAAAAATTCAGCTTTATTTTAATTACTTTAAATTATTTTACATTTACATTTATTCATTTAGCAGACGCTTTTATCCAAAGCGACTTACAGATGAAGACAGATTTTAATATATTTAGTTTCAGTTAACAGTAAAAACAGTGGTCCAAATGTTGCTTTGAACTCCACTGACGTTCATGGACAAAAGTTTAAACATTCTTCTTCTTCTTCAAAAAATAGTGTAAGTAAGTGATGACAGAACTATACCTTTAAAAAAGCCCCATACAATGAAGCTAGTTTCAGGTAATCTGACTCAATCAAACTATCGAACAAGAACACAGCATTCTAATGAAAGTGCCACTGCTAAAATAACAAACAGAAAAAAAAGATAGATCTCGAGATTCAACTAGTCAGCTGTTAGACAATTAATCCACTATTGTGATCCATCCTATTTTTAATACGGTGTCCAGAGAGATCCTGAGGTGATTAGCCACCATCATTGCGCGCAGCATGGAAGCATAGAAGACAGCACTCGTCACTGACAAGGGGGTCCTTCTGAACACAGCCTCGCTGAACATTTATTGCCAAAGAGACGATTTGTCATGCACTGCCTCAGGCTATTGCTTTTAATGACAGCGTAAACTGAAAAGTCAGCAGCTGATTAGAGAGCGTGTGCGCACAGCATGTGTATTCAGATCTCACTTTTGGCTCCTGTATGGAGCTCCCTGTCACTCTGCGCCAAACACGACTCTTAAAAGGCCCTTGCATCAGCTGAGCGCTGGAGGCGTCTGTGTGTGTGTGTGCAATAGATGGATTAATGCTATAAACAGAGAGTTGGATTTATCTGCGATTGGCACCACATTTTTCTCCACGCAGGATTTGGAGCCCAAAGAGGAGGAGAGAGAAGAGAATGCCTTTATTCAAAACAACTGTTTGTGAGTAATTAACATATGAAAGGAAGCTTACAGTCTGGCAAATCCCTGCAATTATTTATCCACATTCTGGGAGGGGGGTTGCGGAGGTGGGTGTCAATGCTGATGGGAGTGTGGCGGGTTATCCAGAACCATGAAAAGGAAAGTGATACCCCCCCCCCCCCCCCCCAAAACAACCAGAGGGCCTCTGGGAATTTGCTATCAGGAATGATGAGATGAAAATAGAGTTAATCCAAAGAGTGGATTATGGGTAACACAGATGGTCGATGATGAGCGGACAGTGAAATGGAATGAGAATGGACTAAAATTCAAGATCATTGTGATTATTGGATAAAGCTCAGGTCATGCCTCCCGTCTCCCTGAGGCATTTATTCTACAAAATCGGAGAGCACAAAACGAATGGGAAAGACAAAGCTACAACTGACCTCAGAGTGAGATGTCCATAGGACACAAGGAACGGCAAAGATAAAGAGAGAAAGACTGGATGGAATAATGTTTTTACAGACATTTGTCAGGGTGGGGCCTTCCCATGTTCATCAGTGCCACAGGCTGGAGATTGATGGACAGGGCTGCAAGCCAGGACTATATCAGCACAGAGCAGAACTAGTCAGAGGAAACCAGAGGGAGGAGAAGATCAGGCAACCCTGTTAGAGACCAGAGAGAGAGAAGGAAGATTGAGAGTGGAGCACAGAACGATTGAACAGACGTATAGTCGCTGTGCCAGATGCCACAAAATATAGAAGCAGGAAGAAGTGAGAGGAAAAGGATAAATGAAACCGGAGGAGATGGTCTGAACAGCAGCACATTCAGAAGCATCGTATAGTATCATGTTTTAATTTGCGGATTTGAATCACTCTTGCAAGCTGTGCTTGTTCGCTCATAATCACTAGCTTTATTTATGATGGGCTCTGGAATAATGTTATAATCAGATTGCCTCGTTTATGGATAATGCAGGCTGTTATGTTGTACAGTGCAACATAACTTTGCAGATTCATGTCTTTTTTATTAGGGTGGTGGTGCAATCAACACAACATATTTCAGTAGAACTGAACATTTGTGATAGAAATGTGCCATTTGTAGTAGAAGCGTGTAGCTGGAGGCTATGGAGAGTTCAGTTAACTCCTGCTGTCCTCATTCTCGCAGATCTCACTCGTTCAAAGACATCTGCCTCTGTTCATGCCATTCACTTAAGAATCTGAGTTTGGAGTACCTGACAGTGCCATCGATCTTGATCTCTTGGGTTTTAAGTTGAGTGTGTGCAAAAGGATTGTTTGGGTTGTATTTGTTTTTTTCCTAAACACATTTAATAGCACAGTGTTGATGTGGAATTGCATTCACTGCCCAAAATTCACACTGCACGTCTCTGTGTTTACTGACCTACTGTTATGGATTTTTGGCTATGCTGGGCTCCAGAGAGAAAAAAGACTTTGGGTCAGTTCTTAGCCATTGTTTCTTTCTTTTTTCTATTTTTTTTTTTTTTTTTTTGCCAAAATCACAGAATCACTGGAATCACTTTGGAAGAAGCCTACTGATAAAAAATAAATAAATAAAATGTGTCTGGCTGTTGCCAATGTTAATTACATCTTAAACTATAAATACATATAAATACAATTAATTAAAGATAAAAAATTTTTTTTAATATATGTTTATTTTTATCACCATCTAATCACATCCTGACACTTATACTCATACAATGGCAGTGCTTAAGGCTATTACCTTTAATAGTTGTAGTTGTAGTAGCAATCAGTGTTATAGCATCTAGAGTGATATTGATATCTTTATAATAATAAATATAATTTAATCACAGCACATAAGACATACACAAAATTAGGAATTACTTTTACATAGTTTTTTTACATTCTCAATAGTATCATAAAGAAAAAAAATTTATTCCATACGAGAAAACCATTTTCAGTTTTTATTTGCATTTCCTTTGTCAGTTGGTGATTCTGTTGTGTCCCTGGATTTTCCTCTGATAACGGACTAATGTAAACCCTGAATTGAGTGCCTCCTCTGTTTTCTACCCATTTCCTCTCCCATCTCAGCCTTCATGCCATCTGTGGGTTTGATTTAAGGACTAAGAGGCTTTTTTAAGCAATGAACAAGTGACGTTAATAGCATACATATGCCAGAGGACTGTTTTAGTTTAATGGCTCTGACATGAGACATGTTTTGATTTCATGCAAGCCTGAGCATAACTCATCCACTGCTGCGGGTGACCATATATTTTATTAACAGCAGTGGGTTTCTCTTTTTATTTCCTCTGTATCTTTTTCTCTCTCTCTTTTCTCTTTCTAGTAGTGGCGATAACTTACCATGTAGTACACACACACAAAAGCAGCTTTGCAGGTTGACAGGCTGCTCACCTCACAACATATCTGCAGTGCCCGTTGTCATGGCAACTGCAGCGGGCTTCTGGCAGTACTTTTGTGGTCGGAGGTGTGCTGAAGTAGAGCAGTGCTGACCAGAGGGATGCTCGGGGTCTGCCTGGGACACCCGGGGTCAGTGTGCTACAGAATCACAGCTCTGTATGTCCTCACCTCGCTGGGGCTAGTCAGTATTTCATGAGGATGCTGGAGGTGTTTTATCCTAATCTGTGAATATAAAGTGTGGACATTTGTGAAATCCATGCCTCAGCTCCTCTTTGAGGGACTGTTTTGTTTAGAAGAAAGAACTACCGTAATTGCATTTCCTGTATCCTCACACCTGTGAAAAGAGGTGTGTGTGCCACATTTTCTGTGGTAAAATGGAGTAATACATTCAAAAAATAATAAAATTGAAAGTCCATATAGACCTTTTTTTATTTTTTACTCCATTGATTTTCATTTTATGGGAAGAAACAGTTGATATATTATTTTGAATATCTTCCTTTGTACTATTCAGAATAAGGAAAGTCATACAGGTTTGAAACAACATGAGGGTGTAAAAAATGATTTTTGTGTGAACTAATCCCTTAATGATCATACAAGTGGCATTTATGAATGAAGGTCATTCGATATCTGTAGAAATCTGTTTAACTTTCTGCCATTAATTTGCCTTCTGGGTGTTCATCAAGGAGGGCAAGAGTGGGGCAGATACCGTATCTGCAGCTTGTTGATGCCCCAGCGTGGCTTGCGGAAGCCTGATAGCGGGACCAGCCTCTCGACCAGGACAGTGGAGGTCAGTCTGTGAGCTCGCCACCCCTCAGGGGCTTCCGATTTTAATTACCTTAGGAGCAAAACATCCCGGCCTGCCGGTGGGGGAAGAGTGTGTGAACGTGGGATATCGGGGCTGTGCAGTTGCGCAGCAGTAACATCCTGCCCGGGGAGGCCGGGCCCTGTCCGTCCTAGTTCCTGACAGTGGGCTATCTCTGCCGGGCCCGTGGTTCCTTCTATTCTAAAGGCCATTGTGTGGAGAAGGGCTGGGCCAGGAATGACTGGTTCCTGTTGGACTCGGTCTCTTGCTCAGCCAGCTCCAGTCCCACTGACAGATTCCTCCTGTTTTGTTTTGCTCTCTCTCTTTTTGTGTTAGTCACTCATGAGGATACAGAAAGTAATAAAAGGACTGAGAAGAGCCTGCATTGTGCTGTCTCTGTCCTCTTTCCACCATATGTTTGCATTACATAATCTAAACATAAGCTGGGACAGCTGGCATCCTCACTTTCGAAAAAGTTGACAAAAACGTTCTAAAGCAGAAACATCTTTTCTCTTTCTCTCTCTCTCTCTCTCTCTCTCTCTCTCTCTCTCTCTCTCTCTCTGTCTTCAGCATTTGCTGGTGAATCTGTCAGTGCGCATCTGGACTCAGCTCTGAAAACCGAACAGCTCATGATCAGGATTTAGAAATGAGACGTAGGTGTTTTTGTTTGTTACCTAAATACAGAACCAGACACAATGAATCTGTCAATCTGTATATCTGAAGTGTGTATTACTAGCACCACCTTGTGTGCAAACACAAAAAAGATGAGCCATGAAGACATCTCTACCTTAATGTCCCTTTCCATGTTTTGAGATTAAACAGACTTCAGAGTAATGCCAAACTCTACCGCCTAATGAAACATGCTCTGTTTTCCGCAGCAAGTAAGAGAGACTCAGCTGTCAGATGGTGGCTGAGAGCAGAGTCTGGCTCGGGTCCAAATGAGGGGGCTGATTTGTTACTGACGACATGCTTTTCATGAATCAGCACAATTGCCTGTGTCACTTTCTAGTGTGAGCCACACATTCAGATGATACTTGCAAACATTATACAGACTGGAGAGCTCGATCATTCTGCCATCAGGACTGGTGAGGAGGGGGGTCTCTGAACCTGGTGACCGTTGTTAAGCTTGATTGGCGTGCACTGTGTGCTGCAGTCATGCTGAAAAGGTGGAGTGGGAAAGTCATGAATAACTGCGGAACGCAGATCTGGCTTGCTCTGGGACTCGGGGACAGCAGAACAGGACAGATGGCTCAGGACTGGACACACACAAACAAATACTTGCTTCTGCTTTTTCTCTTCTTTTTTTCATGCAAACTCAAAACACTGATGCCTAAATTTGCAGAAGATACATATAGAAACTAATTGTGATGCACCAAAACAAATTTTTATTAAATTTACATTTTTCATTTTCAAAAACTGAAACTGTAAAACTGTTTTTAATTAAATTAGGGTAATTGAATTCTTCATGCTGTTCAGGGTGTTTTGTTCTCAAGTGATAAACCAGTCATAGTGAAATTCTTCAAGCATAATTTCATATGTGACCCTGGGCCACAACACACATTTTGTCATTTTTCAAAATTGAGATTTAAACATCAAATGAAAGCTGAATAAACAAGCTGTAGAGTGATGTATGTTTTATTAAGATGGGACAATATTTGGTTGAGATACAACCATTGAAAATCTGGAATTTGAGGGTGAAAGAAAATCACCTTTAAAGTTCTTAGCAAGTCATATTACTGATCAAAATATAGGTTTTTATCATAGACTGTATAAAAACATGGACGTAGTGTCTGTGACGTCAACCGTAGATTCCTGAAGTGTGCAGAGCGGGCCGTCGCCATCTTGGCAGCGCGTCACTGCGCGACTCTCCCGGACAATCAAAAATGGGCAAAAAGGCAGAAGCTACTTGCTGAAGCCACGCCCACCTAGCGCGATGGTATTGTCAGCAGCAGCAATCCACGTATCACTCAAGTGGCCACACCCTTAATTATGCAGAACTTTAAGTCTTAATATAATTGAAACAGATGAGTTATTAAAAAAATCATTTTTTGCACCAGGCTGTAAACATGTTTTTTTCTGCTGGAAAGTTGGGCATTTTAACATGGGGAGTCTATGGGACTGACTCTGTTTTGCAGCCAGCCTCAAGCGGCCAGTCTATGAATTGCAGTTTTACTCACTTCCTTGTTGGCCTCACAAGAGAGAGTGGGAGGTTGGCACTCGGTTTTTATTTATTTATGATAGGAAATTTACAAAATATCTTCATCTTCGATATCAACCATCTTTACCTAATATCCTACTGATTTTTGGCATAAAAGAAAAATCGATAATTTTGACCCATATTTATTTATTTCTTTTGGCTATTGCTAAAAATATACTCCAGCGAATTAAGACTGGTTTTGTGGTCCAGGGTTACATATTATTAAAATTTGTTTGGTACTTCAGCCAAACAGATTTTACATATTACTACTCTAGTGTAACCCCTCTCTCCGCCACTCCTTGCACTGAGCAGGTCTCGAGCTCGGGTCTCCGGCATGGGAGGCAGACGCACTAACAAGGAGTCTCTTGAGATTGGGGAGTGAGGTTTACCTGCACAGCATTACTCGCCAGCCTCCCTTACACTCACCCCCCTTAACCTCACTCCCATCCGGGTCACAGCACCAATGACAGCACCAATGACACAGCACCAGGTCCTCACACTTGCTCCGAGCGGGGCTCTAACCCAGGTCTCTGGCATGGGAGGCGGACGCACTAACAAGGAGGCTAAATGGCTACAGCTACTAGCGTCAGTCACTAGTTCGTCTCTTGAGATCGGGGAGTGAGGTTTACCTGCACAGCACTACTCGCTGGCCTCCGTTACACTAGCACCATTTTGGTTGTGAACTGCATCACATTGCTAACATGTTTATCTTTTTTTTTTCTTTTTTTTATCCATGTTGTTTGCATAAAAGGAGAGGGTTATTGGGATCAGGACATATCATAGGGCATCCATTCATATGTATACTGTATTTCCAGCATTATACAGACTATTTCTCTGTAGCATTATTACAGCACAATAGATCAACTGAGGCATTTCCAGCTTGCTTGAGTTTTCATTGATATCCTGTTCATATTTGTAGCAATTCTACATAAGATACAATATAAGCATTCCTGTGTTGGCTGCTTGTTTTCAGTGTTTTGCTCCTGCAAGGAGCATCTTCACATATTTTCGGCTGTCTGTTTTAAGCTGTGATTCATATATTCTTATTGGACAGTCTTGCCTTTTAGGTATTTTTCTGTGAGACTGCAGCATACTGGCTGATCTAATGACTGTGTCTACTTCCAAAGTTTCTCCTCTTTTTCTCTTTTTTTTCTGTCTTATTACAGCCTCTGTAGCTAAGCCGTCGTACAAGCAGATCATCAGAGAGCTCTAATGGCTTCCAGCTGTGTGGAAAATCAAGCCCTTTGGGTTGAGTTGAGAAGCAGACAATGCACAAGATAAACTTAACTAATTTGGCCCTTTTTTCAGAACAAATTCAAAGTTCAAAATGATTTCTAAAGTACTGAATAAAATAACAACGTTTTCCATAGTGCTGTACAAACAGTTACACAATGAGCAGAAGACAACTTTTAAAAAGGGATCACATCCATATAATTAAATAAATAATATAAAAAGAAATCTTTAAAAATACAGTCAAACTAACCTTAAATAGGATCAGAGGAGGCATATATGGTACTAGCAAACTTCGCACTAGGACTGTGCGATATGGGGAAAATATCTAATTGTGATTTTTTTTTTTTGACCGATATTGTGATTGTGATTTTGATTTGTGATTAGGGCTGGGACAACGCGTCGAGGTCATCGATGACATCGACGCAAAAAATATGTCGATGCAAAATATGCACATCGATTCGTCAACCTGTTTATATTACTCTAAAAAATGTTTGCAAAATGCTTTGCGACCTTATGTGCGCTGAATATACGCGATAGCCGGATCAACATTCTGTCCAACGTTATATAACCAATCCAGGGGTTTTTTGCATTGATCTTTTTTTTGGCGGCTGTCAAAGCCTTATTTGATCGGTGAGTGATGCCTGACAGGGCGCGTACAAGAGAGATCCCCCGGCTGTGCGCGCGCACTCACAGTCTTCAAACAACACGAGCCCTTCTTGCTCTCTCTCTCCCTTGTGCATATTAATCAAAATCATTAAACACGATATAAAAGGGCGAAACACCAAAGTTTCACACGCGCTCGCGCACTCACAGTCTTCAAACTACACGAGCGCTGTCTTGCTCTCTCTCTCTCCCTCGTGCATATTAACCAAAATCATTAGACACAATAGAAAAAGGGCGGAACGCCAAAGTTTCTTGTGGAGCATTCGGATAATTTTTTTTTTCTCCATGACAGGCTGCTGGCTCCCACTGTTAATTTTTTTTTTTTTGTTTTTTGTAAAAGCAAAAGCTGTATTAGCTTAAAGCCCTCAAGTTTACATTGGTTACTGTATTCTTTCAATTGCTCTAAACAAGTATTTTGGGTGACCTTTTTTATTGAATGCTAGACATCAAGTTGTTGTTATTTTCATCTGAAAGAAGAACTTTTTTCAGTAAGCTAGGCCCTATGTGTTCAGTAAGCTTGTTTCAGTAAGCTAAGTGTTTTCAAGGCTTCAAGGTTTTATTGAACGCTATATCTATACAAGTGCAAAGTAATGCATTCTTAGTCAGTCTTTTATTTTGTAATTTTAAGAGTAATAAACATATTTTGCAATGTTAAGGAATTCATATTTTCATTCAGATATGTAAATCAACATGTATAAATTGTTAGTAGTCAATTAATGGGGAGATAATCGAAATCGAATTGGTCTGAAAAATTAATCGTTAGATTAATAGATGCATCGAAAAAATAATCGCTAGATTAATCGTTTAAAAAATAATCGTTTGTGATGAAACTGATGTACACTCACCCATACATACAGACAACAAAAGACACTGTTCCCCCGGTGTCAATGTGCAGCATAGGTCAAGGGGCAGAGCATTTGGGGGCATTGGATGTGTACAACTCTGTCCCGCTTTTCTAGGTGGGGCCTTCGCTTCACAGAAAAGACCCTGCAGAAGAGGTATCCCTATACTCACTGGATTTTCATGAAACTCTTAAGCCCATCAGGAAAAAATATGGTGCTATTGGTCCTTGGAACACAAACGAAGTGGAATCCCTTCAGTACACAGTTTCCTTATCTTGCATTGTCTCATTCCATCTCTTTCAGTCTGTTAATTCAGCAAGCCTTTATCAAGCCAGCCTGGAAAATATTCTCTTCCAACCGACTCAAAAGGGTTGTCACATTGGCTTAAGGGGAGGGAGGGTACGTAAGGGAGCCACAGAAAAGCCTGAATAATTAGTTTGCTATGTTGCTTTAATAAAATCCTGGACATAGCTGCAAGGGGAATTGACGGAATTGACAGGTTTGGCTTTATGTTGAGTGGACGTGAAGGTGTGTAAGCGCTGATGAAAGGAAGCTGAAAGGGCATTTTCTCACACACCTCATTGCAGGATATAAATGCAGCAAGGGTTTGTTTTTTACCGCATGGTAAGTGATCATCATAGAGTTGTTCAATTATGTTTACATTTTCTGAAAGAGCTGCAGCAGGCATCATTGACAAGGTGTTTGAAAGCAAATCTGTCAGTATAGCAGGGGTTTATTTTTTAATCTTTTTTTAAATAATTTTTTATACCTTGTAGCACACATTGCCTTTTGTGACTTTGATAGCTACACTGCATTTTACTTCAGTATTTAAAGCTGCAGGAAAAAGCAAATGAGGAAATATGACATTGTTGGAGTGTTGGTGATGTTCATAATTTAGAAGTGAATACAGCCGCTGCCCATTAATACAAATCAACTTGTTTGACGGCAGTATGCCAATGGGAATTTCCCCAAAACTTTTTTTTTTTTTTTTGCCAGTGATTGAACATTTAAGGTAAAATGATCCCTATCCCTGAGATGATTATTACCCATCTCAGTGAAATGGTTGGGGTGGAATCTCAGGAACTGCCAGTGCTGTTTATCTTAAAGTCACACTCTGTTCAACCCCCAATATGGAGAGACAGGTTGGAGGCTGATGAAGAGAGAAATGTGCCACTAAATGTGCAACAAGGAATTATCTGTCTCTCCACCCCTCGTGTCTTCACCCCCCTCCCCCCCCCCCTTCTACAGTGTTTCCTCCACATGGAGCTCATCTGCTGTTTAAGGAGGCTGGGAGAAATGCCTGCAAGCTGACAGGGGCTAAAAGCCCAGACATATGTTAATCACATGCAGTGATGGCAGTCTAGGAGGGGAGAGAGAGAAACAGCAAAACTGAGAAAGAGAGCAAAAAAAGAATGTGTGCGGGGGGCGGGGGGAGAGAGGAGGAAGAGCACCACTCTAGAGACTTAAAACACAGTAGAGGCAGATGCTTGCCTTGGTTTGGACTCTCCAAATTGATTTTTCTTAGTTTTAATGAGGTTGTTCGCGCCGCTCCATGCAAAAAAAAATGGTGGAGGGAGGCTTACTGATGCAGGCACGACAGCCACATGCCGTTATTTTGTATGGATCTTCATGATTCACGCATCCACACAGTGAATTTTTAGACGGGTGAATCAAGAGGTTGATAACGAAATCTGATAATCTGGACATCACAAACATGAGCAAACATGCTGTTAACCTCACACCTATATTTTTTTCATCTGATATGAATGTAGTTGTGAAGTATGATGTGAATCTGGTTAAACAGAAGCAGATGTTACTGAGCTCAGATTGGTCGGTTGACCAGAAGAAAGTTGTTTTTGCAAGAGTGCTCTTAATTCAAAGCATATGTGAGGACAGATTCAAAGCAAATCTATATATATATAAAAAACAGCACAAGTCTATCTATCTATCTATCTATCTATCTATCTATCTATCTATCTATCTATCTGTCTATCTATCTATCTATCCCTCACTCTCTGTTACATGTGTTGTGTTTTGTTTGGCTGCCGCACATCAGCTGGGAGGGGTCAGTGGAGGAGGTGGAGAACGTGTGTGTATGTTTGTGTGTGCGTATTTGCGTGCGCTCTAGCTGTCATTGTCTCAGTCTACGGGCTCAGGGAGCAAGCATGTGCAGGATAACACGAGGCCCCAGCAGCCACACGTGCCCTCGTTAGTACAGGGCATCCTTGGAAGCAGAGCAGAACGAGAGGCAGGTCTCCATCTGTCACTCTCGGGCTCTGAAAGCAGGAGGACAGGCTGCTCGACTCTCGCTCAGACCTGGTGTACCGGCCTTGGGGTCCTGTGCCTCCCCCCTGCCCCTCGTAGAGCACAGAATGACGCAAAAAGATTAAGATTACAGGAAAGCTGGCAGAAATAGAGAAAATACCCTGGACTCTTTGGTTTCTAGTTTGTCTCCATCATCCATGATGCCAGGTGAGATTGGGTAGCTTTCAATGTGTGTGACTGTGTCAGTGGGAAATTGTGCATCTTAAAATATAGAAGTGGACTATGTAAGGTAATTTGTGCTTTTTTTGGCTATATTGGTTTGCTCTTGTAAGACAAATAAGTGCATAAACCTTATTTAAATGATATGCTTTTTTAATTAATGCATTTATTGTTTATGTGAGAGTTTTTTTTTGTTTTAAAATACAACTGATGTATTTTTCTGATAAGCTAAGATGAATGGTATCTCTACCTTGCAAGGGAATGCTGATAAATTATAAACATTTTTTTATAGAATCCAATAATACAAAGCTCAATAATAAGGTGTTTTTAATATTATTTGCAATTATAGCTGTCAATTCTGAAGCTATATTGTAACTCCAAGAAAGCTAAATCCTTGCACATAGTATTGCATGAAAATTATCATGTTGTAAGACTATCACAAATCATTAGTCTTTTAAATTTACCTTTGTCACTTAGACACAGTTGGCAACTTTTCATTTATCATAGAAAACCAAACATTTATGTTCACAATACATAACTGTGCAAATACGAGGCCAATAAATGTAAGATGTGTAAACAATGAAGCAATGGCCTGATGGTCCATCAACTCTTTTTCACATCCTCATTGTTGAGCCCTTTTCAGGGAGATCAGAGATCTGTTCTAGAAAGAGTAAAATCACTGTACAGGAGCATGAAAGTAAAGAAAGCAGACTGAGAGAAAGAAAATGAGAGAGGAGAGTTGCAGAGGGCAGCTGGCGTGCTGTGTGTGCAGGCTGCAGGGAGATCTCAGTGCTGCTCTTCACAGATGGTGTTGTGAGACAAGCTCTGTTGGCACTGACGCTCTCCTGTGTACCATGGCCACTACCTCTCTGCCAGCCAACCCGTCTGGTGCCCACCTCTCCATCTACCCACCCTCGACTTCTCTTTCTGTTTGTTTCTCTTTCGAAACTTGTTGTTTGGGTATTTGGCTCAGTGTAACTGGTGGCTTCTCAGACTCGAGTTTGAGTGATGAAATTCTATGGTTGAGTTGATATCGTATTCAAATCTTCTAAGTGTTATGGATGGTTGCATTTCTAAATTTGTGCTTTTTTAGGAACAGTATATGTACAAAAGAATGTCTTTATTCTTTTTTTTTTTCCTTCCCTGGTTTTGATCTGGATTTTCAGTTTATTCTTTTCAAACGGCCACTTGAAACGTGTTTGTTAACATTGGCCTTTATGTGAAGCATGTGTTTATGAATTGTGTGTGCATGTGTAGAATTGTTCGGGGAAGCTCTGGAGGAAGCAGCTGTAAGCAGGCGCGTGTGCCAGGTCAGGGACACTTGAGCAGAACTGACACCGGGTTATTTCGGACACCCATCTGCACTGGAGCTACCGTTCCTCCAGGCCGCCGCCACGGACAATCTGTTCACTCGCTGGCAGGGTGCCAAACACAGTGCCGTCCATCTGTGGCAGGCACTGAAGCTTTCAGTGCTGAGCAGAGCTTGGCTCCTTCTGCGCCTGTAGTTATATCGTTTTTTTTGTTAGCAAGAGTGTTTTTGTACAGCATGTTTTAACGCATGTTTCTCAGTTTACAATAATATGCTACTGTAAAGAGATAAAGGTCTTTTTTTTTTTTGTAATATGGAAACATGGCAAAGCTCCTGTAGTTTTGTAGTTTTTTTCTAGCAACAATGTTTTCATACAGTATATGTTTAACAAAGGTTCTTAGTTTGCAATATTCAGTTGCAAGTTATGCTATTCTAACGAATTAGAAGTTGTTCTTTGTTAGTATAGAAATAGAACCAAGTTTATAGAACCTTACTGTTATCAGCATTTTTGAATGATACGTTTTCAGTGAACTTTCTTAGATTGCGATATATGGCGTTATGCTGTTGTAACGAGACAGGGCTCCATTAAATTGTCACATTTCTGGCCAAAAATATTAATTTGCGAGTTAAGTTTTTGCTGAGATTGCCACTGCGACTACATGTTCTATCTTAAAAATGTGCATGTAATGCCCTTTTTCCTGATTGTTTTGCTATCAAATTTTTATCATGCTGACGAAATCAACTCAAGCTCTTTAGTCTATATGCTGTGTTCTGTAAATGCTTGAACTTCATATTATTAGTAGCACACCTGCCGTCCAATAATTGCAATAAGCTTTGTGCTCTGTTACCTTTTAGTAAACAAAGTATCAGCTTTAAAATTCAGCCCAATTCTTAACAAAATTCAGACAACAAAAAAAACTTCGATGTGGCATGATGAGCGATCACTTTATCGCCTCAGTTCAAGCAGCACGTGAACCCATCATATCCTTTACTTTTCTACTATAGTACGAAATAAGCATTCAGAGTCTAAAAATAAAATTCAAGACCTCCTATATAATTGCATGTTACTTATGAAGAAAAACAGACTGGATGTGTGCAGGACATATGACAGCATTTATAGGATGCATTGAGGAGGAGCCCAAACTACAATCAATGGCCAAGTGATGCTGACATGGTTATGGTCCATGATATTGGCACAGATTCTGTGTAATACTACTTTCCCAGGACATCTACTGTACAAGATGGATTAAAATACTGAAAAAGACAAGAAAAGATAAGACATAAAAACATGGCAGGATGACTGTAATGTTATTGTTAAAAGAAAGAATAATAATAAAACTAGCCAGTAGTTATTTGTTTGAATTGTGTTTTGTTTTTGTTTAGTTTTTTTTGTCTGGAGCCCTGCAAGATGAAGCTTGTTCTCTTGGGTAATATGAAAACAACTATCTCTACCTCAAGCTTTGTAACTGTTTTGTTATAGACAGTGTTATATAAGATAATTCCCATTGCAATATTTTTTTTTTTTTTGCGTAGTATGGCAACAAGGCTTTTGATCCAAGTTTAAGCATTAAAGACAGCCTCGCTCGAGTGTATTTAGTCATTAAGAAGCTACTCAGTGATGGCTGATCGTTTGAGGGGCAGTCATTGCCTGGAGCTACGCCTCAGTTCCTTGTACTGAAAGCCATTAGCAAACTGTGGCCAGTGCCTCAATCATGCTCACACACACACACAGAAAAGTGCTCAGGGTGGAAGTGCCCTGACGTTAGGTCATACTCCACCATCTCTGGCGTCTCCTGCCTGCCAGATGTGACTCAAACCATTTTTAAGGTCTCATGGAGTGGAAGAGGAGGAGGGAAGGAGAGACAGAGAAAGAGACAGTTTGTGTGTGTGCACAGTAATGGGGCGGGGTGGGGGTGGGGGGGTAGTTGTTTTCTGAATCTGGTTCTACTTAGTAAATCTCCATCCAGGACTGCGTTTCATGAATTGTCGACATATTTTTCTGCACCGTGAACTTAACTCACTCTAATTTTGAACACATGGCTTCTGTCGTGATATTTTCAAAACACTTTCAGACACCCCAACTTCTCCTCTGTGCCTGTCAGTTATTCTTTTATCAAGTAGCTGTGCTTTCAGTTAGCGAGAGCAATATATTATTAGCTCACATTTTTTTGATTGTAGTAAAATAGCATTTTGTTAATGTAAAACATGAGCCTCTTTTTTATGTTGAAAACTGATTTGACATCCACCGCCGTGGGCTCGACTCGTCCTAGCATCAGAGACTTTGCAACACTTTTGTTGCCAAGCATGAAGAGAAATCCATTCATAGCCGCCACAGCCAGTGAGATTAAGTGACTGAAATGAATAAAGTGAATAAGTGGATAAAGGCCTGCAATTTGGTGGTGCTGAGGGCAATGAGCAGAGTGCAGAGGAAATTGCAGACTGCTTGAGCTTCAGGAGAGGACAGGAGCTGTATATGGATATGGATGAAACATCTGACATGTGTTCTCTTAGCATTCGAAGAAACTCCAGGGCTCTCTGTGGGAACCTCATGAAGTTCACTAGCTTCTTTCAGTTTGGACTTCTGTTAGGCTGTCGTTTGTTGTTGCATGTTGTTGACCATTATGGGTTATTCAGTGGTAGGGTTGGGTACCGAAATCTGATACCAATATGGAACCGGTATGCACCGAAACGAATCAGAGCGCAAATTTCGCAGATATTTCTCCTGGTTCTCCGAAATGTTCACAAGAAGCATTGTCGTTGCTAGTCTTTTTTAGCGGAGCTATAGCATTTAGCTCCATAAACTGTACACAAATTCGCGATCGCCTCAGAGTCAGTCCCTTTAAGTTTCATATGAACATGCCATCAGATCTGTCTCCTCCTCGTCTTTCAGCGCACTCTTCAGGAAGCAGTCGGTTTCCCATCTACTGTAAAGTTTTCGCTCCATTCACCACTGAGGCAAACTGAGGCAAAAGATATAAATAACTGGCTTAAAACCATTTTGGGGGGTGAAAATTCTAACGTCCCTAAGACTTATGCACAGTACTGTACTTTACAAACAACATTGTTGCTACTTTATAAAGAATGACCATACAGTCATTCACAGAACTTATTAAAGACAGTGACAGACAGCACTCAATTTAACTAAATATCAGAGAGATTAACAGAGATACAGTCAAAATATTATGTGTGCTTTTGTATTAAATAATGACTTAGATCATGAAATACATTTATTAGCCTTAGATTAAGGGAAGCACAACTTGGGAAATGAGAGCATCCATGGAGCGTGTGATAGCTATTGATTTATTTTAAATATTTTGAATGTTCTTTAATGTTATCCAAAGTTTTTGTGGCTCTTTTTTTTTTAAGTGTCGGTTTAGGCACCGGTACCATTTTAAAAGTATCGAAATGACACCGGTATCGAATAAAAACAATCGATACCTAACCCTATTCAGTGGCTAATGTACAATGTACACAAATATACTTACAATTGATAAAATGAAATGTTCACTTATGTGACTACAAGTCAAAGTTTTGGAAAGATTTGATGTTTCTCTTTAATAAAAAAAAACAAATTTTATACAGAGGCTTATGCTTAAATGTTCGACATATGTTTTGTAGACAAATACGCATTGTGCTTACATGTGACTTTCTTTGCGAAACAAAAATTTATTAACTTTTGATAATCCATTAATCTTGGGAGAATCTAATTAGAAATATTTAAGGTCATACTTAATATTTCTCCTTTTTTTCATCAGTCTTTTTAATCTTGGCAAATATGAGTGCAGTTTAAGATGTTTTTGAGATCTCTTGTGATTCATTTATGTTCCATTATCTCATTGCTCTCTAGGAGAACAAAAAAAAGATATTCAAGAGATCTCATATGTGACTGTTTTCATATCTATTTTGGTTTAATCTTTTTATGGGAAACATGTGAGGAAAAGTGAACTCCATGAAGTCTCATGAGCTTTTATAAGATACATTAACTTCATAAAAACATTCAAAAACAAAGAAATGTTGATAAGGCTGATTGTAGATTCTGGCAAAAAGACACAAGACACAAAAGGAAAGTACCACTTGTATTAAGCTGCCAAGTTTCAATATCAAAATGGCCAAATAGTGCTCAATGTTTATCAGTCTATCATCAGTTATGAAACAACTCTTTCAGGCCATGTGACATTCTGTTTATGTGATGTTGTTTTCACCAAACAAACTTTTTCAATGACAGAGTGTTGCTCGTGGACCAAGCATAAATCCCACAAGGACTTGTGTGACTTTAACCTACATGATTCTAATGAGTGACATGGTGAAAAAACACAGCAGTCAGCGTTGGTGGATAGCCAATTAAAGCCATGTGTCTAGGTGCTGAGCCATATTGCATGTGCAGTCTTTCTCTGTTTCTCTCTCTCTTTCTCCCCGCTTTTCAGCTGGCATCTGCTCATGCCAGGAAGCTGAGTGAGTCATTGACTTGAGAGTTGGACGAGCTTCATACAAGCGTTTGAGAGCACTAATGTAGTATGAAAGGCTTTTTATTGAAAAATGCTCTAATTCTGCCTCTCTAGATAAGTCAGTAAATAATTATTTACTGTTTGTTCAAAAGATGCTGGACATTGCAGTTGTGCTTGTAGTGTAATTGCAGCTCCTTCATTGTTCCCATTTCAATTATGATTGTGTGTTTGTAGATGAGACATGAGAGAAGATTCTAAGTGTTTTTTTTTATGCGAGTTCCCCTGTGAGGTCTTGCACTGTCACAGCTTTTAAGGATTTATTCTTCTTTTTCAAAGTCTGGCAACATGATACTGCACAAATCTCTGCGATTTCAACGGATGTGTAACGGCAACCGTGAATCACTTTTATTGTTCCTCTACACTTGTTTTCTTCCTCAGCTCTTCATGCCAATGGGGCCTTATTTCAACAGATGGTTAAAACAGACGTTAACATAAATCCATTTTCAAGAAGAGGACGAAGGGGAAAAAAGTGGCTTCCACTATAAATGCTGCATCTGTTTTTATTGGTCAGTCTTTTTTTTTGACGCAAGACCATATTTTGAAATGGATCAGCAGATGGCTCCCGGTCTTTCCTATTTACGGCAGACATGCTCCAGGAACACATTATCTCACATTATAGCCACACTGTAAAACTAGCAGTGCCCACTCGTCAGTGTCCACTTAAGTCGGCACGACTGGCATCAAAGTGGGTAGCTATAGTGTGAAATCACTTTCTTTTAAAGGTTACTGCCATCGGTAACCGATGATGGCATTTACGGTACATTTAAGAGGTGGAATGATTCATTCATCTGTCGGAATCCAGAAATAACATCTCGGTTGGGCGTGCTGCAGAGAGAGCCAGACAGAAGAGTGCAATCTTTTTAAATATCGGAGTGCACACGTTGCTGTGTGCTGCAGTTGGTGGTTGGGTGTATCGGAAACTCTTGAGTGAGCACAGACTGATGCAGGTCCCTTCAGCATGCGTGCCATTTGATGGGATGGAATGGAACGTTGACACACCACCTGGCGCCGGCCAAGTGGGGCTCGGGAAAACAATTGCGCCTGGGGAGAAGCCTTGAAAAGTGAGAGCTCAGGGAGAGAGGGAACAAGATAGAGTAGAAGATGGAGATCCAAAGGGACAGGCTTTGTTGCAGGGAGAATGAGCGGAATAAGTGTTTGGGAATGAGTTCCAGGAAGGTGGGGGTAACCATACATCTTCCTTGACAAGCCGGCAGGGTTTGATGGGCCACGCTCCATGCGCTGTTCCATCTGGCAGAGATGATTGCATGGTGCATCAGTGTGCACAAGTTCATAATGTATTCAACACAACACACTCTGCCAGTTCACCCTCGGCCTCGGATACCTTAGACGGCATCTGAATTCCAATTATCCGAAGAGTCTATGTTTTCTCTCTCTCTCTCTCTCATTCTCACCACATTACTAACTTTTTCATCTTTAATGCACGGCGTCTCTGAAGCGCAGCAGCTGGTTGTATCTCCACCTTCGTCATCTACTTTCACAGTGCTATCTGTCCCATGAGATGTCTCCCATGAAAGGTGTTCTCTGTCTTTGCCTCCCACATGGGGAGGGCCACTTCAGAAACAACCTTAAGGTTTTCAGAACACAACAAAACAATTAATGAGATTATTTGTGACCTTCTTTTTACTGCATGTGTACACGGATGTCTGTTTTACCCACTGTGGAATGAGCTGAACTTTATTACTTGTGCAGTGAGTGATGTAAGAGACATGCAAGTCAAGCTGTGTGCATCAAACATATGAACAGTCTCATGTTTTTTTTCTGGTTACATTATCTGATAAAAGATCTAACACAGGGTGCATGTATGAAAGGAGCAGACCAGACTAATTGATTAATAATATGTTTTTTTAAAGAGTGATGTTGATATCTAGGATACAAAAGTACAGACTATAAGCTTAAAGTTTATAGTATTTTAAACTGGAAAAATTAGCCATTATCCATTCCGGCACATTAACCAGACCATAGTTTGATAGCTGATTGGTTGGTTTGTTTTGGATTTCTATATAATATTTTTTGCAGATAATTTACTATTTAGTCTAATGTTTTTTGATCAAAATAAAAACAAGTAAAAAAGTCTCAAGACTTTGAGACACCTACGTGGTGTCTCTGTTTAGGGATGCTGGATATTATTATGTAGTAGTATTTTTAAAATGCCACTAAATAGCAAAGAGTTTTTGTATTATTATTTTTTTTATTGAACCTCATGGAAAACTGTAGAAATAGACAGCATGCACAGCTGACTGTTTAGATCTTAAAGGCAAACTTACTAACTTACCCTGAAGGATGTGACTGGTTTTTAGTAGTGGTCTCATAAAATAGTGTGAAAGTTTGTTATTCCTCATTGACTTCTGTGTGTGTTTTTACATGCATATTGGTGATATAAGCACAAAGATATAATGGAAGCAGCTTACGCAGGTGGGTTTATCTTAGTAAGATGTTCACTGCCATGTAGGGTCGTGAAAAATGACCAGGCATGGAATGAAGATACTGTAAGCGACTCGGTGCTATCTAATGCTCAGTTTGGCGTGCCATTTAATGGCGATCCATATTACTTGAGAGCTTTTTTGAAAAGCAATAAAAGACCTTGCTGGATAGGAAAATGGAAAGCATTTCATCGTCCTTCCTGGGAGCCACATTAAATCTCTTTCTGCATCAGTATCCATGATGGCCTGACTAATATTCACCTGTACCATTCATCCACCTGTTTCCCCTTTTGAAAGGCAAGGTAACTGCCAAACAAATGCACTCTGTGCGTGAACTGTCCGCAGATTAACTGTATATGGATTAAGTGTATATGAAATCAGGGCAGGATGGACGTGCACTCTGGTATGTTTTAGAGCCTGTATAAAATCCTAAATTGCTTCTTTTCTACTCCAAGTAGGAACTCATTTGAATTAGGGGTGTCCATGGTTAACCGATTAACCGATTAACCGTTAAAAATTGCGTAACCGAGTGAAACATTTTGCTCGGTTAAGTGACGTCAATAGCGTGCATTGAATTTAGTTTTAATACATTTTTGCACCACCAGAGACCGCCAGAGCGCTCCCAGACATTTGTAATGTCCACAAGAAGAAGTCATTTTTCTAATATGAAGCGGGCAAAAAAAAAGTACAGCGTTGGAGCACTTTAAAATTGACAGTGACGGGGCAAAATGCAAGTATCGCAATACAGTGCTTAGATATACTTCAAGTACAACCTCGTTGTTGTAATCTCAACAGCCAACACCCGGGCATCATTAGGCCGGTCAGGACACACTGGATGCGTGGCGATGGGCGAAAGCATCTCAGCTGCGTGGCGTGTCTGTTTTTAATTCGGCTCCCATGTTAAGAGGTTAGAGCTTGCCGACTGCCTGCGTGAGACGCGCGGCTCGACGCGTGCATGCTAGAAATAGAACCGACGCCTTGTTGGAAGCGTTTCCAGGCAAAATATAATAGGAAAATATGTTTGTCATTTTGTACAGAAATACATATTAATTCATGACATTTTGATATTTGAAAGTCAATAGGTTGACATAAATTCAGATATAAATGTAATTAAAATATTTTTTTTTTATCGATTTTCAAATATTGTACCTGTCAAACATAGTCATAAGCCCTATTCGTACGGGACTAGTTTTACAGGGGGTCGTTAGAGAAATCTCCGTTTCACAGACGTACTTAGTGATTTAATCTGCCACGTCTGAGTTTTTCTCACACAACCTCTGTGATAATTCCAGAGCAAATTTACTACCGTTTTTCAGCAAACTCAGTGATCCTCTGAGAAAGCTAATCCCGTCCGAATGCGAATGTCTGTGATTGCCGGTGATATTTTATTTCACAACGCGGTTCCTTGTGTGTTTTGGCCAACGTGAATTACCGTAGATGCTCTTACTGCGCGGATGTTTGATAGATTTGCTTAGCGGCAAATAAATAATAATAATAAAAAATACAAATAATAAAATCAAAAGCAAGATCGCTTAAACAGTTAATACCGGCTATTGTAATATCAGCATCAGGTAAGATTACTCACGTTTATTTATGTACTCAGTTACATTAAAAAAAAAAAAGAAAAAAAAAAAAAGGAAAACAAGTTAAACTAAAAAGAACCACACATTAACAAGGTTTGCTATACTAGCCATCTAGTATTTATTGTGTAATAATACTAATGGCAATCATTTTGAATGAATGCAATGCACGCATACACAGCGCGTGATCTCTGTGACGCCCAGATGCACAAATCAGACCCTCCCACCTCTGTAATAAACACGGAGATACTAGTCCCGTCCGAATTGGTACATGAAAATCACAGACGTCAGGTGGTAAGAATCGAAACTCAAACGTAGTTTAGAAAACTAGTCCCGTCCGAATAGTGCTATAGCCTTAGCGAGGCGGCCGCGGAGCCTGCTTGTTACCTTCGCCTAAACACGGAAAGTTACATAACTATTACTAGAGCCTGTTCCTTTATAAGATAGCCAAAGGTCGGTGTATATTTGCTTTATACATTTTAGGCTTATTCTCAAATTCAGATTGTGTTAGTGGGCGAGATTATTAGGCAGTTTTAATAGGACAATTTGACCAGAGAGATTAAATTTTGTTGGACATTTCTTTTCTTTTTTTTTCGGCCAATGTCCGGAAATTACCGGACAACGGAAACCCTGGCGCACACTATGGTTAACCGAGTATTAACCGCTAAGGGCCTCGGTTAACGGTTAATGAAAAACTTGAAAACGTGCAGCCCTAATTTGAATTGAGTTAAGCATTTCTTTTTCAACAACATATTTCCACAGTCTACCACTTGTGGTGGGTTTAATGTTGCTGTTGTACAATGCAGTTTTATCAGCAGTCCTTTTTTACTTTGAATAATAGGAGATAAAATATATAAATGTTGTACAAATGTACCCTGCACTCCACACCATTTATGTAATACTAAGTTTTTCAAACACTCTTAGTCTAATGGAAGTAGTGCATTTATAATATAAATATTAGAGAACACTTTTATCTGAACAGTTTTTCCTTTTCTTCAGATGGGTTTTTACAACTATTGACTGTTCTTTGTCTGGAATTCATCCATCTTACCAGTATAAAAGTTAGATGTATTATGGCGATTATTATTTCACTTGAACATGGGATGGCGCACACTATGGAAGTGCAATGCTTTTAAGTTGTCAGATGTGTAATATTTCAGATGAAAGTAGTGAAGGAAATATGAAACATCATGGATATGTTATGGTGACAGATCCTTCTGGAGGATGTTCCACATTTACTCCACCTTTTCACACCTTTGTGTGTCTTCAAGGGGTCATAATCTCAGTGTGTATTTGTCCAGACCTGTAAACACACATGTACGTGTGCTTGCAGATTACAACCTATTTTTTACCTCTTATCATCCATTTCTGGCTGACAGGTAAGGAGAGAGGATGAGGTTTAGATGCCTTGGGGTTGTTTCTTTTTTCCCGATTCCCAATCCAATCCCAACTTTGACCCAGATGTTAATCCTCAATAACACATGTAGATCCACAAACTGCTTTTTATGTCGCCCTGGGCCCTTACTGAGACCAAAGCTGAAGAAAAGTTTTTCCTGTAGACCTTATCTGTCTTGGACAATAAATATATATTTTTTTCCAATTTCATGTGGTATTTTCCAATTATAACGATCTGACAGGCTTATTGGTTCAGAATAGCTTTCACACTAGTGCTTGGGCAATTTTATTCATTTCAGACTTGTGCTGTGGCTCTTGTGAATTATAGTGCCTGGACTTGTCACATTGTTAACATTTCAATGTAATAACTGGTCACATACTGAGTTTTTAAAGTTGGATCAAGCCACATTGCTTTGCTTCATCCCTTTCGCTGACTCAAAAATCTTGTGTTTTTGAATGAATATCATGGACCAAATGCAGAGTCACCTAATTAGAAATAATTATATGTAGCATTGACATTACCAGCACTGCTTTTTCACTGTAGCCTGTCTCATTTCCTCATTGCTTTTTTATTTGCTTTTTTTTTTAACAATACAGATACAAAACTGTTAATCGGCACATGTGTAGGTGTGAGACTGAAGACCCCTGCTGATTATTCTGTATTATTTCTTTATCTGAGGAAATGAATGGTTAGCTTAGGCGGGGATAGATGGGAGCATTGCCTGTGTAATATATTAAGCTTAAGCTTTGTTTTTAGTGTGGACAACTCTGTTTTCAATTGGGGAAAGGATTGAAAGTGCATGGGGAGCAAGTATGGGGCAGATTAAGCCTACACAGACACACATGTTTGGGATCCGGTGCACACATATAGCTACAGAGGTGCCTAGAGAATGGGAGCCATACGGAGCTGAAATTCCCACCTTTTTATCCCTTGTGCTTTCCTGGTCAGACTGTGGTTGTCTAAAAGCACCAGCCTTTCTTTTTTAGATCATACTGCAATGTTTACATGGCAAGCAAGACAATAGCTGGTATCTTCAACTGTGAAACATCTTTGAAAGGCAGTTCATAGCCATTATCAGCTGAGACAGCACATTTTGCATAAAATATATACATTAAAATTCAAATTTCAACTATTATTCTTAACGTGTTACTAAGGGTGCTTTCACACTAGCACTTTTGGTGCGCACCCGGGTTCGACTGACGTCAGAGTTTGGTACGTTTGGATGATGTGAACGCTGTCTTCCATTTTGCCGCCTTCTCCTGCAATTTCATTACTTAGCAACTAAGGTAAACAGCTGCTGGCTTGATGATGCAAACAAACCATGGTTCGGACCCAAATAATATACTATGAACACAGTCGAGCAGTAGCAGGGGCAGGGGGGAGGGGGGTGCAGTCGAACTCAGGCTCAGACCAGGCAATCGGACCAAGAGTGAAAGCACCCTAATTAACACTGTTTTGGTCTCCTGAACTTCTGTATGAAAAACGTCACAAAAATGAACAGAAACTCAGCGAATACTTGACACACATACGTTAGAAATATGTCTATAGAAAACTTGAAGTGTCTACTTTTAAATTAACTAATTCCAAATCTGTAATCCGTATGAAACTTACACAAGGTCCAGTCTTAGAGGTCATTATCTGAAGCCATATCTCCATGCTGACGGCCTCATTACCTAGATACAAACATGTAATTAAAAAAAATTTGGGGGGGTGGGAGAAGACTTGAGTAGAAGCTGGAATTGCATTTTACAAGATGGCCTTTTCCTAAACTAAACAAAACTGAAATGTGTGAATGTGAGTAAAATATGCTGAAATATCATATGATATACATTCATATAAATATATAGGTAACTTATTACATAGACTAAATGTCATGGTGGATGTAAATATTTTGCTATCTTATAAAAAAATATGAGATATAATACGATATATATAGATAGATATAAAGTAATGTGAATGGTTTCATTGCAGCACGATGATTATTACAATCTAGGAATGTTTAGATCAGGGTTTACTGATCTACGACCAGATGTTGAGGTTTATAATGTGCTAAGCAATAAGAATTTAGTTTATAAAATATATCAGAGTGTTGTTTATGAACTGTGTGGTCATACAGACAAAGCATATGTGCATGAATGACGGTACAAATCATGTTGTTTACGATTCTAATAATTAAGTTACTTATAAAGTAATTAAGTGGCTTTTTAGACAAAAGTAATTAGAAAAGTAATTTAAATACAATATTGATGAAGTAATTAGAAAAAATTTAAGTACCGTAACTTACCCAACACTGTTTTTAACCATGATCAAGTGTAAAACAGGTCGACTGAGAAATGGGGTACTTTAGACATTACTTGTCTGTTGAAGATGCTGAAGACCTCTGTGGGGCTCCTCCAGATTTCTGAAACATTTTAATGAGGATATTGCCAGTGTCTTTGATCATTTGGGAAATGGGGATGACAGCTGGAATTTGACTGGTGTTACTATCTCTGAACTCTCTAAAGGCGTGTACCATCTATGTAGCTGTGTGTGTGTGTATATTTTACAGGAGCTCAGGTGCTGCAGAGCGGCAGCTGTTGGGATATCACTAAGGTCTCACAAGAACTGTTCCACTTTTTCTTCTGCAGATCGCACTGAGAAGCGCTCCACTATGCCTGACTCACCTGCTGATGTGAAAACACAGTCCAGGTTAACTCCGCCCACCATGCCTCCTCCCCCAACCACACAGGGAGCTCCCAGGACCAGCTCCTTCACCCCCACTGCGTGTGAGTTCTAGCACACACTGTACTTGGCCTATACGTAGACCCCTTAACAGAAGACCAATGCATATGAATGAAACTAGATTATGATTAAAATGTGTACAGTTCTGTTTTTGTAATCTAAATAAATTTCCAGCATCTACAATATTTTAACCAAGTCAGTCTAGCCAGATCAATGCAGACAGATTTTTACATTTGGTTAATAGAAAGGGAGTTTATGGAGATCCATTGTTTCTTTTAAAAATTGGAATTTGGAATTGCAATCCATCTTCCTGCTTTTTACAGTTTGTGATGTTCAGTATTGTTGACTAGTTGGTTTAAAGGAAATATGTGCTTCAAATATTAAATCAGTTGTGTTTTCATCCAATAGAGATTAGTACATAATCTGCATGGGTTTCCAATCATAATTCTCAGATTCAATTTAAGCTTTAACTGCATTAAAATAATTGAATTGACTGAAAGCAACTGCTAAACTAGATGTGATGTGTTCTAATCGAGTCTGAGCACAAGGTCAGAATTAAAATGTTATTTTTTAAATACTGTTTCTGTAAAATGGGTAATTATCATTAATGTCCAAAATTGTTATTTATATTGTCTTTTTTTTTATTATTATTATTATGATTCCTAGAAAACCTATTATATTTAGCTTTCTTTTGTTTTGTGTGAATATATTCACATGTTCATTGTAGTCTCGTTTTAATGAATAGGTGGAGGATAATGGTTGCTTCATGATTCTAGGGGGGTGAGATACAGTACGGAAATCATACTTAAATGTTAGTGATAGTGGAAAGGCATCATAAATTGTCCTAATTAATACTACTACTAATAATAATGTTTTATTTAAATAGCTCCTTTCTAATATTCAAAGTTACTTCATAAAGACAAGGAATGACATAACAGATAAGAAAATTTAAATTCAACACAAATATGGAAACGAAAGCAATCAAACCACAAATCAATAGAAAAAAATGTCAAGTAAAGTGGTAAAATTATACAAGGTTTTAAGGCCAACTGGTTGACCAGTCATTCAGATAATCCATCAACTTTGTTGATTTTAAAGAATTTGTCTGCCTGCTGGCTCATGGCACAAAGAGCATCACACATGCCAGCTCAAGGGAGCACTAGAGCGGCTCACTATCAAAGGCGTCCGTGCCACAGTTTCCCAGCACCATATCAGTGTAATTGAGCAGTGGTGTGCTGTCAACAGCAGTAACACATTCCTCTCTCTGATGTTACATCCCTAAAAAAAGATCAGTTGGACTCTGCAATTAGCGCCTATGAAAAAAAGAGACAAAACGCAAGCCGGGTCTGAAGCAATCCGGAGCCTTTTTGAAGGCAGACTCTAATTATACATTCTGAAGGTTTAACAAAGCAAATGCTTTGATTTCCCCTCCATGTAATTGTTACCAGATTCAACTCAAGTATCTCGTTTCTGTTCTGTTGGAGGGAAGCCAGGCAAACGAGGCTATCACGCAGCCTAATCTCATTAGAGAGACGTTGATTCCAAGCTGCATCCCTCCGCCGCGTATGTTTCTCATCGTGGCACGGGGGGCACTCGACCACATGTATTCTCCTCCTCTGGACTTAATATGTCTGATGTATGGAAGCAAGAACGCTTGGCTTCCTTTTCACAACTGCCATGGCTGATTCAAAACAAATGTCCCACTGTCACAAGAGCCTCGTTCAAGCACCTTCAGTCACAGTAAATAAAGTTTTTTTTGTGGCATGTAGAAATAATTTAGTTCCTGTTTTCCAGTAACGAATGGCACCAGTCACTCTCCCACTGCACTGAATGGAGCTCCATCTCCACCCAATGGTTTCAGCAATGGGCCTTCATCATCATCATCATCCTCGTTGGCCAATCAACAGCTGCCACCGGCCTGTGGTGCAAGGCAGCTCAGCAAGCTCAAACGCTTTCTCACGACACTACAGCAGTTCGGCAATGACATCTCACCTGAGATAGGAGAACGAGTGCGTACCTTGGTGTTGGGGCTTGTGGTAAGTCCACAGTCACAAACTATGTGGCACTCACTGGCTAAAATGCATCCTCTCTTGTGTATATGCATGTCATTGATCTTATTCTGAATGATTCATCCGTGCAAGTTTGATTTTTAAAGTTTCACTTTGCGTGAAATTACATTTACAGGACTTTTCCAGTCATTTAAACAGCTTAACCCCCACACTTGCAAGCTTGCATTCACCTGTATCTGAAATCTTAAATTCCAGTCAAAAACCAGTGAACTGAGCCTTAAGTCCCCAACCTATATTTTTTTATTTTTTCATAATCTGTTTCACACAGATGTACACCACAATATGGAAGAAAATCATTACTTCCATTTCTGCACATTAAAGGGGGAAAGGCAAGAATTTTATAACATAGTGTGAAGTGTATATTCTGACTCATTCTTTAGAGAAAAAAAAAGTCTCTGCCAAGATACTAGTGTTTATTGTATTCTGAAAAGTTTGCAGACAGTAGAAACTGATTTGCTTTGCTTTCTTGCCACCAAAAAGGTCTTGATAGCAAATCTTGTTTGGCTTTCATCATAGAAAATAAAGGCTTGTCCAACAACAATAAATCAAATAGAAAACATAACTGAAAAAAAAAAACAATCCACTTGACAAGATGTGCACCATAAGCTGTACCACAGCAGTGTTTTCGTTAATAAGTAGTTATGGAATAAACAATAACGAAATAGCAGCCTGAGGGCTGCTTTAATTAGCCATTCCAAAGGAAAGCTCTTTTTTTAAAGCATGCATTTGTTTATTTTTTGCTGTGTCTACATGCACAGGCTTCCTTGTGTCCCCTTGGCTTCCGTGGCTCTTTTTAATTCGCTCCCCACTCTGCCTTATTGAAAAGAGTGACACACTTAATTAGCGCCGCGGATGCTGGAGAAAAGCTCAGGAGGCTTTCTGGCTGTCAAAACAGGCCGCTGCAATCTGGCCGAACAGATGTAAGCCTAATGTAACAAAATTCAGGTCTGGGAAATGAGGGGAGAAAAAAAAGACTGTATTTTCCTCAAATGTACGACTCCTTGCTCTCTTTCCAGTCTTTCCTTCTGCTAGCTCTCTTGGAAATAACATGTAGAAATTGAAAATAGTGTCCTATCAGTATGTTAAAAGATAATTGAAATTAGTAATTTCTCTTTTTATACTGCCGAGTTTAACAGGGGTGAGATATATATCAGTTCGGTAGGGAATATGTTTTTTTTAAGTTGCATACCTTCTGTGTGCGTTATGATGTTTATGCCATGTTTTATCTCGCAGAGCAAGATGTGCAGTGATGCTGCATCTGTAGTTTTGTCTGCATACATGTTTGTGCATGTGTTTGTTGATGCAATGGTGATCCGGTCAGCGCATGCACATGTAAAAGCCTCCAGATCAAACTTCCCCATACGAGGCCTTTCACCACAACCATCCATACGCCTCCCATTACTGTCTTTAAATCATTCAATCTTCAGCAGGATATAGTTTTGCCTCCAATAAGTAATATTATCACATAATGTTTTCCACATGTATTCATGTCTTTTTTCCTCTCTCCCTGCAGAACTCCACTCTAACCATTGAGGAATTCCACTCCAAACTGCAAGAAGCGACCAACTTCCCACTCCGACCTTTTGTCATCCCCTTTTTGAAGGTATTGCACAAGCAATCTGGAAAACATTTATAAACAACTGAGGCACAGATGTACATATTTCTCCCAGCTTTCGATTTTTTTCACCCCTCACTTTGAAATGGCCTAAATGGAAACAGTGGTTTCCTCGTGAGCAAAGAGGCATCAGGTTTCTTGATCACTGGGATATTTTTTTATTTCTCTTTGGTGTAATGATGTGAACCTAGATTAATCAGTGTAACAGCACCATACGGGCCCGTCCCACTACACAGTGTCTCTATTTATTCATGCGTGCCGATGGACCCCCTTGTTCAGCCTATTCACACACGCCGAATTTTGGAGGGCAGGGCACATCTGAGACCATTACCACAGTAAGACGATCTGTTGTCTGGGAGAATATCAACCTTTGCCCTCTCTGCTCCCCATTTGTCACTGCAGCTCTTATTTCATTACAGTTAAATGTGTCTCCGGGCCTGTTTATGTTGGAGCACTTAACACGAACCATTCAAATAAACACTCTGCATATTATTCTTTCGACCAAGGGAAGTATTTGAGTTACACATGCCATACTTTTGTATCACATAATCGTGTTCAAGATTAAAATGATCGTAGGCTGCAGAGCGTATGTATAATTAGTTAATTTATGACATATGTAACAAATAGACATCAGCGCCTGATGGAGATTAAATTCCCATGAGCATATGGTGACTGCTGTATCCATCCTCCCTCAATCGTTAGCCATTCGTTTTAATCTGCTTGTAAGTGACAGCTATTATGCACGGCGCTCCAACCTACCCATTCCTCCCCCTCTTTGTCTAACCTCCACCCCCTTCCCCCTGTTTCCCATCTTTCTCTTGCGCTTTGCGTTCTTCCGTCTTCCTTTCCATAATAATGAAATAAGCGACCAGTGGAGATGGATCGAATCTGTGTTGTTTACTCCATTAGATGATGATGGAAAGGGATCTGTCCGTTTGATGTGGTCTCCGTTCGAAGGCATTTCATCTTGTCCACTGCGGCTCTGTCATAAAGAAATTGGACCCATTAGGGGTTGCGCCCGGTCACTGACGGATGCAGAGAAGCATACAGGGACACTTCCCTGACTCGCTCACTCTCACAAAGCTCCACGCCATATGGTTGATGCAAACATGCAACTTGTGGTTTTTTTGTTTTGTTTTTTCTCGCTCTTTCTTTCTCTCTCGTCTAATTTTAGTGGTTTTCCTCCGAGGAGCCTTTAATGACAAATACCATATGGCTGTGGGAACAGGGGCTTTTATAAGTGTGCAGAAGCGCAGCTGCAACAATGTGCATTAGCAGCGTTTTTTCATTAGGCTAATGTTGTCTAGCGACCCTCCCGTCAGAGTTGGGTTTTGCGGGGAAGTGTTTACAGGAAGGGCAGCGTGCATCACACTAATGATGTAATCCAAATTCGACACCAGCTGACGGCATTTGTGCTGATGGCTTTTGTTTATGATATCTCTAAATGGATTCCTCGTCAGATAAATTTGTAATATTTAGCCGCCGTTTCATTCAGCAGGCTCCATAAAGCCTGTAAGCACGTGTGTTCCTCTGCGGCTCTGTGCCTCATTGCTCAGAGACGTTCTCAGCGTGACACAGACGGCGCTTCACCAGCTAGCAGTGCAGAGGAAGTGAGGATTACATGTACGTGGCAAACTGCTTTGTGGCTTGTGTTTGATATGCTGGTTTCCAACTAATTGTGTGCTAATGGACCACACAGGAGCTGAAGAACACACTCAAGACATAATCGAAGAAAATGCCAAATCACTGCATTTTTATAAACATGTGGGATTTAATTAAAACATTGATAATGATAAACAATAAAACTGCAAACTACTGTTCTAACTGTTATTGATGAATAAACTTTTCTCATTCATTATCTTGAAATACACTGCTAGAATGGCTTTCTTCCTCAGTATTTCGCCTTGTTTTCCAGTAAATAAAATGTCTAAACATTCTTAAAACAAGATAAATTCAGATTGAAAGTAAATTAAGTGAGTTTAAACGAGACATCAGCCAATGGAGTAAAAACAAAACTTAGTTCTAAGAGAAAATAATTTTTGCATTTTACATGTTTTATGTGAACTGAACTAACTGTGAGGACCTCCATTTAATGAAAATCTGAGGTCACTGAGGGTCAAAGCAATTTCACTGGCTTCTGGTAATTATCATCATAAACTACTAACAGACCTTACCTCATACAGCTGGTGACCAGGCGCTCTTTCATAAACAATCTCCATCATCATCATAAAAATGTATCAGAGTAACTTTTATTTATTTACTTTTTTCATATTTTACTGTTCTGATTTTTGCCATTTAATCTCCATCATAACTGGCGGCCACGTTTTCTTTAAAGTCTGTGCTTACGTTGTACTTCGTTCAATATTCAATCAACGCACTGCTCCTAATTTTAGCCATTACATCACTGAAAAGGCGCACAGTGGGAGTACAATGGAGAATATTCCAGAGCTGAAAGGATGTTTGATTATAGTCTTAGATCAGAGTCACAGGCCATAGAGAAAGAAAGAAAGAAAACAGAAATAAAGAAATCTTGTGCTGTTCACCTTGTGCTGTTTAGATGGTGCAATAGTATGACAATCCCTGGATGGGGGATTCACAAAAACCTTTCATCTGCCGTGAAAATGCTCCTCAGTGTGTCTTTGAAGTGGCAAGGCCTGCAAGTGCTTTTGGAGAAAGCCAAGCCAGCTAGTATTCACGATGGAGATGCAGAGGAAATGAGACAGAAAACAAACGCCCCCCACCCCTCAAAACCTTCTGCTTTGAAGATGTCATTTTCTATGTTGACCATGATTGCTCATATGAAGGGCCCGGGGCACTAATGCATGTTTCAGGTCACAATAGAGTGCTGCTCAGAACAGCACGAGTGTCTTTATTTTGGAAGAATGTACCTGTAATGATAATAATGAGTAAACAAAAAACGGTGTTTAGAGCCTCTGGCTATGTACAGCTTCACAGTGCTGCATCTGCTCAACACATCCTGACCGCTATCTCCCCCTACAGGCCAACCTACCGCTACTGCAGAGGGAGCTGGTGCACTGTGCACGACTGGCCAAGCAGAACCCGGCTCAGTATCTCGCCCAACATGAGCAACTCCTGCTGGACATAAGCACCACGTCACCTGTCGACTCGTCTGAACTCTTGATGGATGTCAACGAGAATGGCAAGAGAAGAACGCCTGACAGGTGAGCCGAACTGTAAATGAACATTATCATCAATCAGTCATGTAGTTTTGTAGGTTTTCAAACAATCACACTATATTTTCACTTGAAGTCACACTATAAAACTAGAGAGGCTACATGTCTGTTGCGGTCTGAGAGAAAACATAAAAGCGTTTATATATAAGTTCACTCCCAGGAGCGCAGAATGATTTCCTCTTTTGAGTGAGGAAATATGATTTTTAATGTGCTATCTTATATGAATACATATGAGCTCAGGTCCCCGTGGTTATTAGAGAAGAATATACAGCTCTCTATTTTTCTCTTTCTTTCTATCTTTCTTTTTTTATGTAATACCTGTATTTTTGTGTGAGCTCTAATGTATGGCTAGGTGAGTCTGGGGACATGGTTGATAACACATACAGATGAGACTCAGCTCAGATACGGCTGGCTAAGCGCTTCTGTTTCTCAGCTCGACTCAACTCTCTGCGCTCAGAATGAGGAGGTGCAAGAGAGAGAGAAAGCAATATTGGAATTTGAAAGGGAGCAATGCTTTCCTTAATCACAGAGCACAATGTACGGTCACTTCAGTCTGATTAATATCAAAGGAATCGGGAAACTGCGGCTACGGAGAGAAGTGCACCCCACAATGCCTTCTTAGTACGACTCTCCTCATTTAGAAGAGAAATGTGTGCTGAGACTTATTTGAATAAAATATTCCATTGTGCTGCATGACCCCTATATATTTGAAAAACAAAAAAGGATGAATTCCCATTGAAATGAGGTTCATATTCAGTTCACAGCTTTTAATGATCCCCACAAGAGTCTCGTAAACTAAGGTAATTTAAAACGTAACTTAGAATTTCAAATGCTTACACACAAGGACTGTCAGTTAGATCTTCCTTGTAAAAAAGTAAAATAAAATAAAAAGTTTGGCCTCTGTAAGATTTTTTTTTTTGTATTTAAATGAAGTCTCTTATACTTGATAAATGTTAATGAAGTTAATGAAGAATAGATAGAATTAGAACAGGTATTCAAATAAGTGAGACTGGAGTAAAATAAAGGCATCTGTGTTTGGAGGTTTGGGTGGAGGAGAGAGGTGGCTTTGAGGAGCATATGGACGGTGATGGATGCACATTAGCAGCTCATAAAAGCAGTTCATTATTTTTCAGAGGTAACCGAGGGACAACCGCCTCACAACACACACACACAGTGACTCACATGAGTACCAGCATCTGTGAACACCTGGACCCGTGACACATGAAAGTGAAGGGCAGAGCAATGTAAAAGCCCTAGGGATTAGGTGCTGTGAGTGAGTCCTGTAAGTGCACATCTCTTAGGGTCCTTGTGTGCTCTTTCAAGACCACTTTTTACTGACAACAAAGTGCTTGATGGAGACATAGAAGCTGCTTTTCTACTTAGCACATTAGATGATAGACTCTTATTGCCTTTCACATTCTCCTTCAGTCCTCAGCGGAGGACAGTACATTACATCAGTGAACACACTGTCCTCAGAAACATGCATAAAAAAAAAACTTCTATCTATCTATCATAACATTTACACCTGTGTTGCGTTCTTACACTTCTGTTCCTTCCTTCCTGTTCCTCACTCTGGATTCTTCTGTCTCTCTCCAGAACCAAAGAGAACGGCTTTGAGCGGGAGCCGCTCCACCCTGAGCACCCCAACAAGAGGCCTTGCACTATAAGCCCTGGCCAGCGCTTCAGCCCCTCCAACGGGATCTCCTACCAGCCGAACGGCCTGCCGCACCCCACCCCGCCCCCTCCACAGCACTACCGTCTGGACGACATGGCCGTGGCACAGCACTATAGAGATTCCTACCGCCACCCCAACCACCGCGAGCTCCGTGACCGCCCTCGACCGCTGGGTAAGAGAGGGCAGATTACAGTAGCATCTGGGGACAGTCATTTATAAGAGCTTCACTGTGCTGTGAAAGATTGTTAGAGTCTGAGACATGCAATATAAGCCGCCTTTGCCATAGCTGCGGTCACCAATTCCTCCAATCCTCAAACTTTGTGAATAACATATTCCATTTTAATGCAAGACCCCCTAAATTTTGAGGGTAAAAACAAGTTTTAAATAAAATGAGGCTCAAATTCAGTTCATATCCTTTAATAGACCCCAGAAACATAGTGTGTCAGACTAAAAAGTAAAAGGGTACTTGCTTAATTAAATAAGTATTAATAAATTGTAAATTAAATTAATGATAATTAAAATCAATGAAAATAACAAAAACAAACAAATAATATATAGATGTGTGTGTGTGTAAAACTTTTAATACATTTCTCAGATTATTTTCAGAAAATAAAAGCTAAAAAAGCCTCATTATCCGTGGCTGAGTTTGCCAATGCTGCAAATCCTCAAAAGTCCACTGCATGCCACTCAGACTCTTAGAAGTTAAACCAGACGGGGCTTAGTTGGATCAGGAACATAAACTCCTTTAAAAATAATTTGAGGTTTACTTAAAACCAACTTTCCATATCGGGTTTAAATGTGCTAAAAATACTCAAGCATGTTAGCCGGTGATATATGCATAAGCGTGGCAGCTCTGGTGCAGCGAGGAGAGAGCGTGCCCGCAGGCTGCACAGGAGAGAGGAGTGAGGGATGAGAGCATGTGAGGAATGAAGAGTGTGTGAGCGATGGAGGATGTCAGGAAGCGGGTGAGCTATGGCTGTGAAACAGACGGGCAGGACATGCTGCTGAGGGCAAGCAAGAGAAATGGAAAACCGAGGCCCAAATAGTAACACATTTAACACTCACTCTCTCTCTCTCTCTCTTTCTCTCATTCTGTGTCAGGGATGCACGGCAGCACTCGTCCGGAGGAAGTCATAGATCACAGACTCACAGACAGAGAATGGGCAGAAGAGTGGAAGCACCTTGACCATGTAAGAAAAGTAATAACATTTTTTATTACTATCCAAAGTGTGTGTGTGTGTGTGTGTGTGTGTGTGAGAGAGAGAGAGAGAGAGAGAGTGAATACGACACAAGAAGTGTGTTTGTTGGTATGTTTCTGTGTTTGTATGTGTTTTTTTTTTAATTTACCATTCTTCTAAACATTATATTGAGCTCAACTGGAGATTTATGAATCCAAAGATTTCTTTCAAAGTCTCCCAAAATATCTATATTCATTTGGACAATTTTTGTCTAACAAGTTTTAGGAGACAAAAACAGTTATTATTTAAGTTGTAAGTCTCCTCAGTTATAAAAGATCATCCTCAGAGCATGAACTTTTTTGTCAGGGGTTGGCATTAGTTCTTCAGTGACTGCAAACATATAGAGGAGTATGTCAACATTAAATGTAAGCCTTTAGCATTGTGTTTTTATATCTAAATTGGTCATTTCTGTTTAGAGCAGATGTTGTGTTGGTAACACACTGCCTGTATCTCCCCCGCAGCTCCTGAACTGCATTATGGATATGGTGGAGAAGACACGGCGCTCTCTGACAGTGTTGCGTAGGTGCCAGGAGGCTGACCGGGAGGAGCTCAACTACTGGATCCGTCGTTACAGCGATGCTGAAGATATTAAAAAGACAAGCAGCTCCAGCAGCAGTCAGTCCAGACAGCAGAGCCCCGCCAGTCAAGAAAGTAATGCTTTAGGTAACACTTATTCAGCACAAGAAGGTGTCTACATCACCTAAAAGGCCTCATGTTCTATTTTGTTCATCTGTTTGTATATAAGCTTGATATATTTGATCTTAAAAAGAAAAAAATTAGTCAATTGTCCTGATGTTAATTTAATGATCTATAATTTATTTTGACTGGTAAAATGGTTGTACCATGTATTGAGTTCATTGTAAATGAAGTGTCCTTTCGTCTCTCTCTCTTCCAGACATCCATCGGGAGATCCTTCACAGACCTGTGTCTGGATATGTCCCTGAAGAAATCTGGAAGAAAGCCGGTTAGCATGCGGTCTTTCTTCTTCTTATTTTTAAATATGTACACACACTCATAAGCACAGGTGGAAAATCAAAGATAACTTATTCAGACAGCTCTTTCAAAGCCTGTAAATTAAAAGCTCTCTGAAACTCAATCAGTCAGTCAGTTAGTTATTTGTAAGCAGAACAGCCAGGTGGGAACATTGTTTTCCTGATATCACGGTTGTTCTTGTGAAAAATCTGGGGATTTTTTTTCATCAAATGCATGTGACCTAGGCTTGCTGGTTGTTATAAAATAGTCGACGAAATTGACTACGCCACCCACAAATTCTAGGACGTGGGACCCTAACAATGATCTAATCTCTTTTTTGTTTTTCTTTGAATCACACAGGTGGTTCAAATAAATGAACTAGAAGCCAGAGTACAAAAAGGGTTGCTTTATTTTCCAGAATGAGCAAAATTTTATCTTCTCTTAAGAGTAGAAGGACTTGGTAAAACCATCCATGACACCAAAGAAACCAATAAAAAAATAAACTAATTACAACAATTAAACACCACTCTGAATGGATTTAAAGTAAACCAAATTAATTTCCAAAAGAAATAACACTCCAAACAAATCGAAATCTAACAACATTCAATAAGAGAAACCAATCATTAGACTGATATTCACATTAATTAAACAGAGAAATCATACTTTAACCCAAAAGAAAACATAAGAATGGCACTCAAAATAACACCCAAATCAACCTAGAATACTAAAATGGGAAATATACCACATGGGAGGAAGAAAAAAACAAACCCAAAAGTCAAACCCAATCAAAAAATATAAAGAAAATAAAAATCAAACCCAATCAAACCATTATACGTAAAACACACAAATCAAACAAGGCCTCCCAATACAGCACTCTACCATTCAAATAAAACAGGCAGATCCTGCAAAATGAATGCCACAAATCAAAAAAACCAAAACAACCAAATCCCAAGTTTGGTGGGGAAAAAAACGATGGCCACTTGCCAAAGAAGGTTTTGATGTCCTGTAATTAAAACCATTTAAATTTTATTACACACCACATTCTACATTTAACAATCAAGAAAATACTCACGTTGCTAATGTATTAATGCTCCTTTAAAGGATACTTAAAGTGTATAAGTCTTTAAAAACTAGCTTAATCATTACTTACGTCCAGTGGTCGTAACAAAGCGCAAAATGACAAGTGCACTCTGCTCTCACCTCGATCATTAAAACCGGAACAATCCTACAACACATTTACTATGGTAAATGCGAATCTTACTACCAAGCATCTCCTTTACGATAAACATGATTAAAACAACAGGTTTACTCACTCCGAGTTTTCGGACACAATAGGTCAAGCCGTTCCTTCAACGCGCCAGCAGAGGAAGAAACACAAACTCGCTCACCAAGCGTAGAACGAGAGCAAACGCTGTTTCCTTGACGCCCGCGAGACTTTATACGCCACCTACCCATTACGTCATCTACCTACCTAACCGCACAACATACTCATACCGGTTACATCCACCCCCTCCTTCAAAGATCACCGTCCCGGTGACAACATTTAACTCCATCATAACCAATTCTAATCCCAAGGTCTAAAAGGGACATAGAGGGAACTAACGGAGGCTGAATTTGGTGGCCTTTGATTTTCCAAGGATCGCACTGGTCTTGGTAAATTGAATACATTTGAATGCTGGCCAGCCCTCGTCCTAAGCGACCGGCGTAACAAAGGTTCCGCCCGTTCTGGCTCGGATTCTCGTTCTAAAAAATCGAGGTGAGAGCCAGGGCCCGATAAATCAAGTACCTGCTCCACTGGACACTGGGACTCTGGGGGATGAAGGACCCCAGTTAAACATTGGTCTGGCTCCGACTCACCCAAATCCTCCCTAACAGCTGCCACCGAACCTCCCTCCTGGGCTACATGAAAAACCACAGTCTCTTCCTCTGACATTTCCTCTTCCTCAGCTAATGGTCTCGGATGGTCGTACTCTGACAGCAATCCTACAGGGGGGGGAATATTTACTACACCCTCACTTTTATCCAAGGTTACGTACCCATCAGGGAGCTCTCGCAGATCCGAGCGATGGACATTCTTCACGTGCTTCATTGTGTCTTGTTGTCTTACCTTATACACAGTGCCTACCATATCTAAACACTCTACCACCTCATACACCTTGGAGCCCCACACATCTTGGATCTTATGCCGGCTTGGGAAATGATTCTTACACAGAACCAACGTACCAACTGGCAAAATAGGCACAGACACTGGATGATGATGTGCTCGCTGGGCTGCTGCCACTCCCAGCTGTTCCCTAGCCTTAACATATACAGAGGCCAGATGGTGCCGATGGCTCGCCACCCAATCCTGGGCAGTCACTGGAGTGCCTCCTTCCTCCATCCCTAGGAGACCATCCACAGGAAGTTTTGGCTTCTGGCCAAACATAAGTTCATAAGGGGAGTAACCAGTGGACTGATGGGCACATGTATTATAGGCAAAAAGTAACTGAGGTAAAGACTGCGGCCATACCCTTTTCTTTTCGATGGGCAAAGTACGCAATAAATCATGCAAAGTGCGATTAAATCTTTCGCACTGCCCATTTCCCTCAGGATGATATGCTGTAGTCCTACTCTTCTGAATCCCATAAAGGTGGCACAGTTGTTTAAGCAATTCTCCCTCGAAATTCCGCCCTTGGTCCGAATGGATGCGTTTTGGCACACCATAAACATAGAACCACCGCTCCGTCAAAATGCGAGCCACAGTACTTGCCTTTTGGTCTCGGGTTGGGTACGCTTGGGTAAATTTAGAAAACACATCAGTCACTACTAGCACGTTCTCACATCCGTTACTGGCCCGCTCCAAAAGTGTAAAATCAATTGCGAGAATTTCCAAGGGCTTTGAAGCCATCAAATGCCCCATGGTTGTACGAACTTTGGGGCGTAAGGCTTTAGAGACCACACAACGCTCGCATTTGATACACCATTGCTCAACATCCTGGCGCAACTTAGGCCAAAAACATCTCTCCCTCACCAAGGTGGTTGTCCTCTCTATACCTTGATGCCCATGATGGTCATGAAGGCTCTCCAACACTTCCTCCCTTAGAACCTCAGGCAATAAAACCTGAAGCACTCTAACCTTCCCTGGAGCCAAGAAAACTTCTCTATACAAAACACCATCTACTTGTCGAATACGTTTCCATTGGCGAACAAATTCCATTACTTCCCTAGACTCCCTTGCCCTTTCATAACGAGTAGGGGCCACTCCTCTTTGCCAATATTTCAGAAATGCAGCAATATGCACATCTGCCGCCTGAAGAACTTGCATATCTGCCTTTTCACGACAGGGCAGAGCTGCTATTTCTGAAGCTTGAGTACAGGTCGAAGCAGAGCTCAAACACTGAACTAAGGAAAGTTCCTGAGGCAAAGTGATACCAGAAGCAATTTCCCTAACCCTTTTAGGAGCTAGATCCACAGGAAGACGGGAGAGTGCATCCGCATTGCGATTGGCTGTCCCAGGACGATATTTCAGCTCAAAATCAAACAACGCCAGCTGTGACGCCCACCGCTGCTCTACAGCAGCCAACTTGGCGGTCTGAAGGTAACTCAAGGGGTTGTTATCTGTGAACACCACGAACTTGACACCCAGCAGATATTCCCGAAACTTCTCGGAGATGGCCCACTTAAGAGCCAAAAGCTCCAGCTTCATGGAACTATAGTTTAACATATTTCTTTCTGCAGGGCGCAAGCCCCGACTGGCATAAGCGATAGGCCTCCGCTGGCCCTCCTGTTCTTGAGACAATACAGCACCAAGACCAACCTGACTAGCATCTATCTCTAACACGAATGACTTTGTGAAATCAGCATAGCCTAAAACTGGGGCCTCTACCAGTGACTTCTTCAAAGCCACAAAGGCATTCTCCGCCGCCTCTGTCCATCGTCCTTCCAAAAGGGTGTCAGTGCCTGAACCCCGCTTCTTACCCTTACCTTGGAGCTCCCCTACTAATCTGTGTAGAGGTGATGCTAATTGAGCAAAACCCTCTACGAACCTTCTGTAGTATGATGCAAAACCCAAAAAGGAACGCAACTCCAAAAGGTTACTGGGTCGCTTCCAGTCAACTACAGCGCTGATTTTCTCTGGGTCAGTGGACACTCCCTGGGAGGAAATTATGTGACCAAGATACTTAACCCTTTCTTGAAAAAATTTACATTTTTGGAACTTCAATTTCAGGTTATTTTGTTGAAGACGCCCCAAAACCATCTCCAACCGTTGAAGATGTTGTTCAAAGGAACCAGAAAAGATGACTATGTCATCCAAATATAACAAAAGGGACTGGAACCGTTGATCACCAAAAATCCTTTCCATAAGCCTTTGGAAAGTACTGGGTGCATTGCACAAACCAAAAGGCATTCTGTTGTATTCAAAGAGGCCAAAAGGAGTGCAGAAAGCAGTCTTCTCTTTGTCCCGTTCGATCACTGGGACTTGGTTGTACCCACTCGTCAAGTCAAGAGTAGAGAACCACTTAGCACCAGTCAGCGCATCAAGTGATTCCTCAATCCTTGGAAGTGGGTAAGCATCCTTCCGTGTTTTCGCATTGAGTTGGCGGTAATCCACGCAAAGACGGATACTCCCATCCTTCTTTTGCACTATCACAATAGGTGATGAGTAAGGACTAGAACTAGGCCGAACTACACCCTGCTCAAGCAGCTCACTAATATGAGTTTTGACTTGCTCATACTGAGAGGGGGGCAACCGGCGATAACGCTGCCGAACAGGAACATTGTCTAGCACTGGGATCTCGTGTTGGACTAGGTGAGTACACCCCAAGTCACCCCCTTCTTTGCTAAAGACAGAACTAAACCGGGTCAAAAGGCATTTAACCTGCTGAGACTGCGTAGTGGATAATGAAGGCCATAACGCCTCATTGAAATCCAAAGATAGCCCACTACCTGCCTCCATGACCTGATTACAGCTCACCATATCCTGGCTATTCACGCTCTCCCCCAACGCAGATTCCAAAGTTGACTGCAGATTGACCACATACAATTGGCCCAAAAAAGTTTTTGGCCTAAGCCATTGGTCCTTTTCTCCCAAGTTTACCACCGGAACATGAACTACGCCCTGCTCTACTGGTAATAAACACTTTGAGATGAGGATATTCGCAGGTAGTATACCATCCTCCCCCATTGGAGGCTCCAAGAATACAGAAGTAATAACACGTGCCATACCTTGACTGCGACTTATAGGAACCCATTGCAGGGAACCCGCTGGCACACGTATAGCCGATCCTGCCCTTACAACTGCCTTCCCCAAGAACCCAGACTCGGCAGTAAGAGCTAAACTTTGGCACTCCAACAGGGCCTGCTTCCACTCCTTCCCGGCTTGCTTAACTGCGGGGGAGGAAAATAAACGCTCTTCGTGTTGACAAAAAAGCTCTTGATAGCAACAATTCAAAACATTCATGCCCAAGAGACCTGGGACTGCAAGCTTTTGTTGCCGTATAAGAGGATCTAGTGGATCTCTCATAATTAGTATCCCCATTTTAGGGAGGATCCTACCCAAAACCTCGACTTCCAGCTCCAAGTAACCACAATAGGGAATGTCCAGCCCATTTGCAGCCTTCAACCGCAACCAGCTACAAGGTTTCAAACATTCCCTAATATGCAGTGGAAATGCAGACTCAAAGAAGCTCTCTGTGACCATTGACACCATAGACCCCGTGTCCAGTAAGCAGGGAGTTTTCACCCCCCCAAAACAAACTTCCACTATAGGGCACTGCCCAATAAGTTGGACCCAATCTTCCTCAAATACCCCTTTAGAGCCAGAAGAACCCCCCTCTGGTGTCAAGCTCCCAACACCAGAGGGTGCTAGTTTTCCGGCTGCTCGGGGGTTTCCCGTACAACCGTTCGACCTTGCCCATGGGATGACGGTCCCGGACCAATTCCTACACCCTCTCTCACATTCACGTGCATGCCTGCCAAGTCAGATCTGCAGAACCTTGCAATATGGCCAGCTTTATTGCAACGCATACAGATTGGCTTGCCGTCGGCTTGGAACCGGGCAGAAACAGGCCGTGAGCCTACAGCACCCCCTACAGGATTTGATGGATTTATACTCAAGTGCTTCAAAATAGCATCCAACTGCGTCTGTTGCTTACGGAGACAATCTTTAAGCTCACCCAATTCATTAGTGGATTCAGAGGAAAATTGAGTTGACCTATACGTACCCACCACCTGAACATCTGCAGTACAAGAATGAGCTCGAGGTCTTATACTAGGAGTGCCTCCCTCATCTGCCCACCGTATAGCCTCAGCACGAACCTCTAGGAACAACATCTCAGCATTCAACCGTACCTGTCGTTTCAGCTCCCTACGAAGGGTATTATCCCGCATGTGTTCAATAAACTGATCACGTAAGGTGTGGTCGGGGTTACAAATGCCTGTCAAGTTCTTACGTTTCATTGCCTCCATTAGAGCCATGAGGGCGTGCGAGTATTCACGAAGCGATTCTCCCTCTAGCTGGCGACGTTGAAAAAACTGCTTCTGCAAACCAACCAAAGACTGAGAACAACCATACATCTCAAGCAAGATTATAAAGATTTTTTCAGGATCATCCCGGTCGCTAGATGGGTGAAACTTTACTTCAGCCTTCGCTTCTCCATCTAAAAGATCATAGACGAACAAAGCTTTCTCGGCCACTGGAACCGGCCGAACGATCAAAGACCTACGTACTTCTTCAACCCAGTCTTCTGCCGTCAACAAATCAACAGACCTCCTCCCAGAAAACCTGGGACACTTTCTTTCACGTGGAACATAAACATAACGTTCAGATGCCGGGATGTTAACAGATGGACGGGCACCAACATCCAGTCTAGAACTAGCAGATTGAGCCTCATCAACAACCTCAACAGGCCTCCTTACAAGTTCTTGCCGAAGTTGCTGGTTATCTGTCTGCAATTGTTGTACCAATTCTGTCAAGACTTTAAGTTGTTCCTCCATAGCAATCTGTAACATACACACAAAAGCAAACCAGAAGACAACTGATGATAGATAAGGATCACCGCTCGTAACAAAATTAAATTCTCGGCCAGTTGCGACCACCGTTTCTTTCCCCACCCCACAAAATACACACTCTAGAACAATACAACCATTTGCACTCAGGCTTCTTTAATGTATGGGACCCTGCCGACTACGCCAAGTGTGACCTAGGCTTGCTGGTTGTTATAAAATAGTCGACGAAATTGACTACGCCACCCACAAATTCTAGGACGTGGGACCCTAACAATGATCTAATCTCTTTTTTGTTTTTCTTTGAATCACACAGGTGGTTCAAATAAATGAACTAGAAGCCAGAGTACAAAAAGGGTTGCTTTATTTTCCAGAATGAGCAAAATTTTATCTTCTCTTAAGAGTAGAAGGACTTGGTAAAACCATCCATGACACCAAAGAAACCAATAAAAAAATAAACTAATTACAACAATTAAACACCACTCTGAATGGATTTAAAGTAAACCAAATTAATTTCCAAAAGAAATAACACTCCAAACAAATCGAAATCTAACAACATTCAATAAGAGAAACCAATCATTAGACTGATATTCACATTAATTAAACAGAGAAATCATACTTTAACCCAAAAGAAAACATAAGAATGGCACTCAAAATAACACCCAAATCAACCTAGAATACTAAAATGGGAAATATACCACATGGGAGGAAGAAAAAAACAAACCCAAAAGTCAAACCCAATCAAAAAATATAAAGAAAATAAAAATCAAACCCAATCAAACCATTATACGTAAAACACACAAATCAAACAAGGCCTCCCAATACAGCACTCTACCATTCAAATAAAACAGGCAGATCCTGCAAAATGAATGCCACAAATCAAAAAAACCAAAACAACCAAATCCCAAGTTTGGTGGGGAAAAAAACGATGGCCACTTGCCAAAGAAGGTTTTGATGTCCTGTAATTAAAACCATTTAAATTTTATTACACACCACATTCTACATTTAACAATCAAGAAAATACTCACGTTGCTAATGTATTAATGCTCCTTTAAAGGATACTTAAAGTGTATAAGTCTTTAAAAACTAGCTTAATCATTACTTACGTCCAGTGGTCGTAACAAATCGCAAAATGACAAGTGCACTCTGCTCTCACCTCGATCATTAAAACCGGAACAATCCTACAACACATTTACTATGGTAAATGCGAATCTTACTACCAAGCATCTCCTTTACGATAAACATGATTAAAACAACAGGTTTACTCACTCCGAGTTTTCGGACACAATAGGTAAAGCCGTTCCTTCAACGCGCCAGCAGAGGAAGAAACACAAACTCGCTCACCAAGCGTAGAACGAGAGCAAACGCTGTTTCCTTGACGCCCGCGAGACTTTATACGCCACCTACCCATTACGTCATCTACCTACCTAACCGCACAACATACTCATACCGGTTACATGCATAAGAGACTATGTTCATATTAAAGAAGTTGAAACACTATGGAAAAAAGAAATGCACAAGGTGCCCGCAGAACAAATATTAATAACTCAGCAAAAACTGAATAATAAATAAATTCATATTTCTAAATAAAATAATATTATAATAAATAATCAGGAACTACTGGAATTGTTTAATAAAAATACTTCATTGAAAAATAAGACTTTATAAAAAATAAAAGTCTTTCAAGGGCAAACATAAGATTTAGTTATCATGCATTTAATGCATATAACCAATATTTACAAACCAATATTAACTAAAAATGTTAAGAAGCTGATAAAAAACTTGGAAGGTTTAGTGGGTTTCAACATTTTTGTTGTGCTGTTTTGTTCTGTGGCATTTTGTTTGCCTCCTGTACTGTCATGTTCCCTGAGTCGTGTTTTGGGCAGTTCAGTCACTGGCTTCACTGGAAGCACCTCTACACATTCCAACAGTGATGTCAGATCAGAAAGCTCCTTTATTGCTCTGGCTGAACAGGACACTTAAGTGCTCCCAGCCTTTACATCACTTCAGCACCACTGCCATTAGCTGTGCTCTCCACGACACTCTGTTTTATCACAGCAGAGGAGCTGGTTATAAGATGGATAAAGATATTAAAAGGCTTTGTTTAAAGCTTTGCAGTTGATCTGTGTGAAATATGACAGGTGATGGATTCTGTAATGGCAGATTGTTTACCTTATAGACACTCTGATAGACAACCGACGCATCTGCTAAAGCAGTTTGTCTTTGCTGTGTGGTCTTACCAAAGGTTCTATAACAGTGAACAAACCTTACCATGAAAGTGACGTTACAAAAGACTGCTCGTTTCAGTTAATACATTGCCTCGCATCACACAAGGTGATAGTAACACCCTAAAAAAATGAGCACAGTTTGAAATTCCATCTGCAGTAAAATGTATCAGGGAATGTTTTGCATTTTCTGTGACCTCAGCCAAACCACCATGGTTTCACAACTCTGTCTAGTCTTGATGAAAGTGTCCCTGGCTGTACAACCCTTCATATTTAAGACTGGGGAGGAGGGTCCGTACAACTGCAGCCATCCATTTCTGCAGAACAAGAGACTACCTTGACAGTTTAGTCGATTAAAACTCGTTGAGAACAGCATGCCTTTTTCTTAATTCCCCATGCAAAAAGTGTTTAAGAGTCAGAACTGCCTTAAAGAGGTCTTCACAAGTTGCCACAGTGTAATAAGGGGTGAAGGTTTTCCTGCCAGAATTATTTACGGTTAATGGGATAACAATGTAAAAGCACAGATAAAGTACGAGTTCAAGGAAATACATTTATACTTCAGACGGAAAAAATATCAAGGATTACCTGTAATCTGCCTTGTCTTTGGTTTGAGGCAAAACAAAAGCACTTTTTCTTGTTTATTTGTGTTCAGCAAACACAGAAAGTCATCTGAGCCCATTCAAATAAAAGTGGATGTTTCTAATTAATCCCCAGATTCATCTCTCAGCTGCTTTTGAACAAAACAAACCAAATGGATCAATTCAACAACATAAAAATAAATTGCAAAATAATTAGCTGTTGAGTTACTTGAATTGAATTAAAATGTCAGATACTATTGTAAAGTGACTGTGTATATATATATATATATATATATATATAGAGAGAGAGAGAGAGAGAGAGAGAGAGAGAGAGAGAGGTTCTTAAAGGTTTTTGGCATAAGGACTTTAAACTTTTTGGTTGTGTATTAGTGAGGTTTTCATGTTTTAGTTTAGCTGGACAAATCTTTACAGCAGACAGTAGGAGGTTGTGGCCTATTGGTTAGAGAGTTTGACTCCTGACCCTAGAGTTGTGGGTTTGAATCTCGGGCCAGTAATACCACGACTTAGGTGACCTTGAGCAAGACACCAAACCCTGAACTGCTCCCTGGGTGCCGCAGCATAAATGGCTGCCCACTGCTCTGTGTGTGTGTTCACAGTGTGTGTGTTCACTGCTGTGTGTGTGAATTTGGATTGGTTAAATGCAGAGCATGTCTTCTGAGTATGGGTCACCATAATTAGCTGTATGTCACTTCACTTTTGTAATGTTTTATCTAGTTGGAAGTGCTGCAGGTTATATGTTATATTAACATCAGTTAACATTCTCTCTGAACTATTTGCTGGGCTTCTGTTGCTGTGCTCTGAACACGTAAAAGCACTGTGCTCTTTCTTTCAGAAGAGGCTGTGAATGAGGTGAAGAGGCAGGCCATGTCTGAGTTGCAGAAAGCTGTGTCAGAGGCCGAGCGCAAGGCCCACGAGATGATCAGCACTGAGCGAGCCAAGATGGAGCGCACGGTGGCAGAGGCCAAGAGACAAGCGGCAGAGGACGCGCTGTCAGTCATCAACCAGCAGGAGGACTCTAGTGAGGTAACAGCTTGGACGCCTACTGCCACATTCTTATTATTATATTAGTGAACAGCTGCAGCATTCACATACTGTACAATGATTCATGGGGGTGGTGATATATTCCATAATTTATTATATTTTGCATAATATATTATCTTGGGGATTTTCTTTTTTTCATGTAATATGTAGATGCCTGATTTACTTGGCTGGGCTGGGCTGGGCTGTTTTATTTCCATAGCTTACATCTGATCTCCTCAGTATGGAAATCTTTTGGAAAACATAGAGATCATATGAAAAGCACAGGGGGAAGAGAAAGTGTGTCCCAGATAATTTCTCATGCAGCCCAGTGTCACGCAGAGCCGGGGAATATAATATTGCATTTATCACCTCAGGCAGAGCAGAGCTTTTCTTCCTCTAAATGAAACATGTGGACAGTTAAGGTGGTACTGATTTGGATGAGGGAAATTGGGAAGGGAGCGCTGAGTGTCTGCGCACAGCGGGGGTACGGCTCGTTTAATCAGTTAACAGAGAAAGGCAGCACGCATCCGAGTTTAATTGCACAAACCATGTTTATGCACGTCCCCCTGGAGGATTGAATCGGTAGCTTTTTATAACTTTAGCTTCTTGTCTCTGGAACGCATTTGAGACTTTTTGATAATTGCTCTTATTTGGCCCAGAGACAAACAAAAAAGAGGCCACAGTGGTAACCTGAGTTTCTGTGTGATCTTTAACCGTTTTGTAGTTAACCTGTTACAAATGTGTCCTCACGTAGCGCCATGTGGAACTGGGTAAAATGACTGCATTTTTCCCGAGCTAGCTCATCATTTCTGTGTTTTCAATGCAGGGAGATCCAAAGAAAAATAAAGCAGAATTCTCTATTTAGACTTAAACTCAAATGGGAAATGTTTTCTGCAAATGAGCCGAGACTTTTCTAAAAGGTCTATGCATCTATTATTTCCTTATTGGGATAATACCCATGGAAAGAAGTGCACATTTTTTTTTTAAATATATCACAGTTTATCCTCCTCCTCCCTCTTTCTTGTGCAGAGCTGCTGGAATTGCGGGCGCAAGGCGAGCGAGACCTGCAGCGGCTGCAACACGGCGCGTTACTGTGGTTCCTTCTGCCAGCACAAGGACTGGGAAAAGCACCACCACGTATGTGGCCAGACTCTGCAGGCTCAGCAGCAGGGCGAGACCCCCGCTACCGTCAGCTCCTCAGCCACCCCCAGCAGCGGCGCCGGCAGCCCCGCGGACACACAATCCGTCGCTACTCCTCGCTCAGTCACGCCCGGCACACCCTCCACCATAGAGTCCACGCCGCGCTAGAGCCCCGGGAGGGCCATACTAGATGCCTCAGCCAACCAGGGACTGACTCACCTGCCTAACTTGCTCCAAAATGCTAAATCTAGCACACTAACAAAGAGAGAAAACTGTACTTAGGGCGATCACCCACAGGAGGTCCATTTCGGGTCATATTGACTTGCCATGATAGAGAACGCAAAGATATTCTTTGTTTGAAATTCTCATTGTTCTTTATTGTCACTACAGCTATTATCGATTACTGTTGATAATGTCTTTTATTGTTGTTATGGCTCTCTTACATTCTTGTAAATAAGAAGACAAATGAAGTAGACAGCCAGGACCTCTCGATGAGTATTTGACCTCCACTTCGTTCCGTTTGTTTGTCTGTTTTTTTTTTTTTTTTTTCTCCTTCATTCCGTTCTTAAAGCTCTTTATCCAGTAGCTGGGAAATGAAACTTTTTGACCTCATTAAAAGACACTTTAAATGACAAAAACCAAGGAAATACTTCATAGCTGATGAAAGCAAAGACTAAGAATATTATTAAGACAAAAAGACATGCCATGGACGGCATCTGTGTTGGACGTGGTGGAGTAGACGGCGGACTGAACTCTGCAGATGTGCAGCAGATTGTGAAGGAACGCAGATGTTCGTCCATCTTCTGCAAGATAATATCCAGGTCAATGGTCTGAGAAATAAAAAGCTGTTTCACTGAGGAATGTAGGGGCGAGGAGGGCCCGTGCTGGATGTTGAGTACCGCACCACATAATGAAGGATGCGCTCTGAGCCCTGATCCCAAATCAACTCCATCTGCTCCCAAAACAGGAAGTGAAGTCATGGGCCCACCAGAGCAGGACTGTCAGAACCTCACTATGACAGCCGCTGGGAAACAAAGGGCTGAGAAATTACCCAGAAATCCCAGGCTTTTGGAGCCAGCCCAGAGCTCCTCCTATCCTCGAATCCCACCATCAGTCCTCGTTCTGATTCTTTTTGCCCTTCTAGATCTCATCGTGTTAAACACTTGTGTCCTGTGCCGCCTCCAATGGTTATTTATTGTACATGTGCTGGCCAATTTTGACGACGCATTAATAGTTTAAACCACGATCACAACTTTTTAGTCTTTCTAGGTGCAAAAAGGAAGAACATATTTTCTCTTTTTGTCTCTCTCTCTCTCTGGCAAGCTGCTTTTCTATTCGTATGTGTTTGTGCTAGTCCCCTTGTAATTCTCTAAGAAGAAAAAACACTTTTCCCATTGTCCTCGAAAGACAGACGCTATCTCTCAGAGCTGCTACTTCAGTCTCATTCAGATGTTTTTCTGAGAACTAGCATGTTACATGGAATGCTAACATAAATGTTTTTGTACATGGGACGTACATAAATGTATTTGCACTGTCACGGTTTCTCTCAGCATGCTTTTTTTGGCAGAATGGAGCCTCACTTCACAGGTTATCTTTGGAGTGCTTCGTTACTTATCTGTGATTTTCTTTTCTTGTAAAAAAAAATGTAGAAAATCTATGGGAAAAAAAGAGAATCACAAGTATCACAATCTGCTTTTGTTAAGATTTTTTTCTAAACATTTTGCTTTGGATAGTTAAGGACAGTGCATGCATTTGCATACTGAACGCTATGGTGTGTGTTGTTTTTGTTTTCTACAAAAAAAAAAAGGAAAAATACAAAAATGTAAAATACACTAAGAAACTAACTTTCCAAAAGCAGAGGTGAAAAACAGACAGCTTTAACACTGCAGAGCACCAGGATACACAGTATTACAGAAAAATTAACATGGAAGACAGCCAAAGACAGACATGAAGGACCAAAACATGATTTTATCCAAGATTTAAACATGGCAAAAGAGACCTTCTTGTTTTCTCAACGTGTTTATCAGGGGAAGCCACATTGAGCAATGTTTCCATTCGAAAACCTTTAACTCTCCCCTGTCCAGAGCCAAGACCAGCCCTGTTCAGCTCGTAGGGAGGAGGAGCCACTCCAAACCATGCAGCAGTTCCTAAGGAAAGAGGGTTTCACGTGTGGATGATGCGGTCTGAAAGATTGAGCAATAATCGTACAGGTGCAGGGTGAGGTTTCACAACCATTTTATTGTCATCGTTTTTCCTAACGTATCATTCCTAGAAAACGGATTTGTGATGAGAACGTCGCTCCACAAGGCAACCAGCCCAACCGAACCGAAGCTCTTCTCGTTCATGAATGGCGCATAACCAAACCTTCAAGTGTTTCAGCTCAAGATAAAAAGCCATGTGAGACTCTAAAACTAAACAACCTCGTCAATGGCTTAAAAGGAAGAGGGGTCTAAATGGGCACTTAACTGCACTCTGACGGTTCACGTCCCCCAAACCATGGTGCTAAACTCTGCATTTGAGGAGTGGCTGGCTCTGGATACACTCCAGGCATGCTATGGTTAAATAATAAAAAAAAAACTAAGGTGTAAGACACCTGTCTGCATCTCCAGAGACCCTGCCAGCTAAGCTGTCTTGAAACACTAGTGTAATATTTTTTTTAAATACATATAGTTAGTGTAGTAAGTTCGATCAGGGAGACCTGAATAAAATAAGCAAGGGTGAAGCGTTAAATAACTCCTTCTCTTTCCCAGTCTATTATGTCTGTTTTGCTACAACCTTTTTTTCCTCTGTGGCAAAAAGTCTAACTCTACCTCTGACAGCACGTTAGGAGAACCAGTCGCTGAGCGGACACTGGTCTAGTCAAACCAAATGGGAATGAGAACAGGACTTAAACCCAAAGTTAAAAGCTCATATAGCTGCAAACCATATCACTACTTGGTAACAATGCAGACCTCATGAGAAAAAAAAAAATTGAATACATAAAATAAAATAAAAACCTAGAAAAATAAGTTATGTTCTTTTTAAGTTTGTCACACAAAACTCAAAGTAAAAAAAAAAAGATTTCAGAGCGTTGACTCCATTTGATATACACTATAATTCAATACATGGTTAAAGATGAGAAATGTGATATATTCTTATTGCCCTCCTCTTCTCCCGGACCACCTTTTCTTCTGTCGTGAGACACGCTTGGCCGCTGGTCAGTGTCATTAGGGTTCGTGATTATGAGGGATTCGCTCCAAACGTGAGCGAAAAGTGACACTGGTGAATTTGCGCATGCCTTGTTTGCCAGGTGATAAGTTTTTATTTTCTCCAGTTTGTAAAGTGAATTAAACTTTGGGACAATAAAGTAACGGTGGAAAAATTCAGTGAAATAAATTGGTCGGGTGGGTTCAGGACGGGCAGTTGTAGGGTTCTTCGAAAATCTTTATTGTGGAAAAAAAAAACTCATGAAAGTCGTTGTGCAATACTTAATGTAAACATGAACCACAGGTTTCAGGAGGGCTGCTGGGAGGGTGTGGACTCTCACACCTTTCAGTATACTCTAGGGGTTTTGAGTCTATGGCAGAGCTGTGGTTTCTTGTTTAATCTCTTATTTTATTCTCTCATTTTTGGGGGCTGTAGTAAATGGTCTGTCAGTCTGTGAATCTTTGCAGTATGATTCTGATATTGTTGTATTCTTTACTGTGTAATAAATATGTTCATACCTGCATTGGAGGCTGTGGATTTCTTTTTGTCTTTGTTTTAAATAATCTAAAAGCAAAAGAACCTGTTGCATCTTATAGGTGAGAATACATTCTGTTTGGACGCATCATTTGCATTCGTTCATTTACCAACTTACAAATTAGAAATAAAAAAATACAAATTATATTCATTCTAAAGCGGCGGTAATACAAAGTTCCAAGATTAATTAAAGGAGTAAAGACTAAAATAGAAATACGAAAAGACTAGTAAAGGTTAAAAGAAGATTTTTTTAGTTTGTTTGTTTGGTCACAATTTTAATGGTTTTTGTCATGATTTCAACTTTGTGTCATAATCTTTTTAGCCTATAAATGTGTGTTATCTCATAATTTTGACTTTGTTTCTCATAACTGTTACTTAATATCATAATTATGATTTTTGCCAGGCATAATTTATTGTATTTTATTTTTTTGAGTGCAGTCTATAGAAACCACAAATGACTGGAAATGTCATAGAATATGTCAAAATGTGTTAGAATTGTATACTTCAAAGCTTGATTAATAAATGGCTTTTTACAACACATATACCTAAACCAAAAAATATACTGCAAGTAAGAAGTGTACTGTTAAAGATTGAGTAAATTGTATATCGGTATGTATGCATATATGAGTCGAGAAAAGCTTGAAGCATTGAAAAGCCCTTTCAAATGCCTGCTAAACCCAAAATAAGTGGCCTTTGGAATTGAAGAGTAAATGCTTTCTGAAGGGAAGCTATTAGCACGGAAGGTCTGTATTTAAAGTGTCGCTTAATTCCCATGTCCCCCGTTTTACCTAATGTTGAAATGTTAATATGTCCAGTATTGAGCCCATTTTGTCCTGAAATGTGACAGCAACATTGACAAGGAAACACACTACAGTAAGTCAAGCAATTACCTCCGAAAGGCTTTATAAATGAACCCTGGGATTCGTCGATCTCTCAGCCATGACAAAACCTTCAGAATCACACGACTCTTCTGAGAAGTCAATGCTTTTCTTAAGCCCTCACACTTCTTATCTGCATTTATCACCATTTAAGAGATCATAAAGCTATGGGTGAGTTGAAACACTGTGATATTCCTGCCACTTACCACCTTCCACGTTTTTTATCAAGCTGATAATTGAGAGATAATTGACAGACCCTCAATTAAGCAAGGTCTGGAGAACTGTTCTCTGCTGATAACAATACAAATGGATTCTTCCAAACAGAGAAAAACAGATGTCTCTATTATTTGAATGCTTCACCTTTCCCAACTCCATTAATTGGATCTTGGATCACAGTCAGAGGTGCATAGTGCCTGATAAGAAAAAGGTTATTAGTAAAGTGGCCTGGAGGACCAAGCCGAGGCCTAGCCCGGGCTGTGCGAGATAAGATAAGCCCATAATACCCGTGTGTGCATGTGCTCGTGAGCGATAGGGCTGCCGACTGCCTCCAAAACACTCACGCGAGGAAAAGAGCAATACTCCGACGAGATGATAGCTAACGCGGGGTATAAATTCGGCTTCCAGGGATGGAACGCAGGATTAAACTCCATAAAGAGTTCGCCTCTAAATGGTTTACATTTTTTGCCACTAAATCAAACTGTGTCGCAGAATTTCACCGTGCTTTTTAGAACCCGATATGCGGCGAGGAATATTACTGTAGGCCTACAGTGACGGAAGAGAAAATAACACTCTGCCTTTGAGAGTCGAGTCAGAGTGTCTCTTTGATATGCAGCTGAGCTAAATTTGAGGTTTTAAATCTGATATCATCTAAGCCTGATGTCCTCGGATGAAGTGCTGAATGATTCGAAACACCTCGCTGAGGAAGCTCCACAAATCTCTGTTGTAAATTTATTTTTATTTTTTTGCTCTGTAACCACGGAGGAATACAACTTGGGGGTACACGATCATAGGCCTGTTATGGTGGGGGCAAAGTGTCTCTATGGAGAAAACATTTTTGATTAAATTACAGAACACAAGGTTATCTTTCTCAAGCACATGCCTGACTGCCATGGGCCTGGATAATCTGTTAATACCATTCAAGCAAAATGACATTATTAAGGAAGTGAAGTACTGTCTACATCTCCACCCAGACCTGAATGATGCATGTAGACCACCCTCCGTCATCCAAGACAGAGAATATGGGCCGAGATGGAGAGAGAAAAAGAGAGTGCAATGCTTAAATGTCAGCTAATGGTTCCACGGCACCCTGCTGATGAACGGCAAGAAAGGAAGAAAAAACAGCAGAAATATATCTACCGTTTATCTCCAGGGGCTGAAGAGCACAAGCCTATATTTATCCAGTGAAAAATAAAACAACACGGCTCTTTCTCACACTGTCATAAAATCTGCTACAGTGAGAAAATGTGTAATCCATTATAGTTATTGATGGACATAAAATCTCTGGTTTCAAACATGTGTAAATCTTGGATCTAAGTTGAGTAAATCAAATGTAAATCTAGATTTTAAATCTAGGCTACGGGAAGGTGCATGCACAAGTCAGTACAGCAAAATCAAACAATCTTACAACAATATGTGTATATATATATATATATATATGTGAATTTGGCCATATTACTCTTTTGCCACACTATTCTCATAATGGTATGGGAGTAGGCATATATGGACTGAGTGCATGAGTGATTTGTGGAAAGAACTGGCTCATAAGAGTCATTTGATAGGATTCACAACAAACGACTCTTAAAGCTCCAGTATGCGATTTTTTTTATAATTGACCACAAGAGGGCGCATTTCCTACAATAACAAAGGCGAAGCTTGATGACGCTATGAAGCAGGTGACGGTGGGAGATGTCTTCACCATAGCAATGTATCTATGGTGTTAGGTGTCTCCCCATTGAGGACACTAAAGCTGATGAATTGAACCTGGTGTTTTAATTAGCGAGACATCTAAAACATTTTGGGAGGTTTGTCCCGAGGACTGGAGTTGAGAAGTTACCTATATGGCATACATTGATGAGAACAGGTCAGGAGTAGAAATGCAGAGATGTAGACAGCACAGGAGAATCACTGGCCCACTGAAACTGAACTGGAGCTGGATTGCGAGAAAAGTGCCAGCGTGCACATCGCCAGAAGCCCAGAGCTGTGGGTCTTACCCAGCTGAGATGACTGATGGCTAATGAGAGCAGAGTGAGGACCAGGCCGACTGCTACCCACTGTGTTTAAAGCGTGATTGATGCTTTTCATGGCTCCCCGGCCCCCTCTTCACAGGAACAGCTTGCTCTAAATACACAGGGCAGCACTTGCTGACTTAAATACAAACTTTGTGTTTACGAGAGCCAGCCTAGTGCACAATAAAACTTTAGGAGGCATATGGAACCCACAACTTTCAGGCCTCACTGGATGTGCTCTGCATACTGTCATTTGGCTAGGACTGAACCTAATGCAGCTGTGAAACAGGCACGTGGCTCGTCTTATGACCTTGGTGCAGTGTAATATGGAGAAATACACAAAGCCTTGGTATTAATGTTTAAATAGTTTTGGGTCTGTTGAATCATCATAGTTTCTTGAATTTTCCATGAACCCCCCAGGGTTTTGGCACTAGAAACATCTGAATTCATGGAGTGGGACTGTGTGCTATCCATCATTCTGCAAATATAGTCTTCCACAGAGGATTTCTCATGTGAGATATCACACCAACACGATCCAGGCTGCCATCGTCGGAATATTGCAGCCAGCTGATACATTTTTTCTTAATCTGTTTTGTAAACTGTTTTGAGAAATACGGTTAAAGAGATCTCAGCCGGCAAGGTTCTGAGTAAACAGAGTTGCCATACAGTGTGTGTTTATTATGTTGATAAATGGTTGCAAATAATTGTGACTTTCAGTTTGCCAGCGAGAGGTGATGCAGTCAGGTGCTGACCAACATATGTGTCCTCTTCTTTAAAATACAAATTTATTTATTGTGATGTGAAATAAAGATTAATGAATTATTTATCTTATGAATAATAAGAGATTTATAATCTCTCTTATTATTAAACAGTTAGTTGTTCTGCATTCCAACAGTTCTGAAGGGACACTCAAGTATGTCTTTTTTTTTTTTTTTCATGGACTGAAAGCATTTTAAGCCTTTTATGACATTAGGTGGCAACAATGTGAATGTCTTTAAGAATGAGTCATTGAATAATTCACCCATTCACCAAGACTCCTTTAAAAAATGACGTAAACCACTGCTTTATGTTGATGTGAGAAATTCAGTGTGGCAAAGCTGGTGATGTGCCCTTCATTCCACCAAATAAACAACCAGATAGAGGTCATAAATCAGTGGGACTCCGTCGGGCCCCACCTCCATCCTCGGCATGAGGATAGAAAGCAGGAGGGAGGCGAACGAGAAATATAGAGCAAAAGAGAACTATCGTAGATGGTGGAAAAAGGATTGGAGGTGAATAAGTGCAGCTGACGGCCAGAGGAGTGACAGGACACACCTGAGCTCCTGCGTATGATTAATAGTGCTAGAGAGACACGCCGGTGTTAAGTACCCAGAGTTCCTGCGCAATTTATAGCTCCTGCCGTGCTCTCCCCCCATGCTCATCTCTGCCGTTCCCCCACCACGGTCTTCCCCAGCTGTTCCACACCTGGACAAGGGCCCGGGAGAGAGACGAGCCATCCATCTCTCACGGGCCACAGAGGGAGGGGTGAGGGAGCACGAGCACCCAGCAGGTGCTCTATAGAGTTAGGACGAAGAGAAAGAATGAAAAACACACAAAGCCATACAGCATTGCAGGTAAATGGATCTCAATGCAAAATGTAGCAATTAAACATCTGCCGCATTTAAAATTAGCAAGCTCTCAAAGTCGGCTTATCAGGCTCCCAAATCATATTTCATGCTGAAAAGTGTCATAGCTCAGATTCCTACAGAGTGGCTGGGAAGCGTATAAACCGCCTCCTTAGGTCACACTTTGATGAGATGTGATAAAAGTGGCTCTTGTTGGAATAGGAAACTTGGAATGGATAGACGATGCCTCAACATGTGGAATTGATTTTTCATTAAATTTAAATTGTTATAGCTTTGAGACTTAGGCAACTTATCTTCACATGGGAATCCGACCCAAATCCCTCAGATGATTCGAAATCTCAAAAAAAAGTGTGTGGGGGTGGGGGGGGGGGTTAATTCCAGCTGCAAGATCATGGAGAGCAGATGAGCCAGACTTGGCAAGATTGGCAGTGTCACCTTATTCACACTCGTTCTGATCAATCCAGTGGCAGAGACGACACCTCTAACCCCTCCTGAGACAGATCCTGAGATCCTGTCTCACATGCCACAGCTCTTTCATCACCTTCACACACATTGATGGATGATCTCATCCTCCAAACCCTCACAGGAGCAAAAACTACTGGATTTTTACATTTTCTAATGCAAATATGAGAAGTTCTGGTGCAGAACTAACTGGAACAATCCTAAAGTGGTTTTAGGGCATTGCTATGCAGTTGCTAATGTATTCTTGGTCATGTTTAGAACATTTCTTCCGGAGTTGCTAGGGTGTTGGTTAAGTTACTAAGGGTTTTAATGGTTACTAGGTGGTTGCTTATTAGCGATATTAACTAAAATGGAAACTAAATAAAAAAAATGAACTGAACTTAAATAATAATAAAACGTTTAAATGAAAATAATAAAAGCTAAAGAAATTGAAAACTGGAACTAAACTAAAATATGTTTTCATGACTCAAAATGTAACTAAAATAATATAAAAATGGCATTTAACTTAGTATTTAATACAGTATTTTGTAAAGTTTTCAAACTCATCTGTATTAAATATGAAATATGAAAAAAAATTAAGTGATGATTTAAGACGATGACTTTGGCAGCACAAAAATAGTTATACAAGATAAAAGAAAGAAAGAAAAGCCAAAATAAAATTAAAGAAAAAATAAACCATAGAAATAAACAGAAGAAATAAAAATAAATAGAATAAGAGCCCATCTGGGCCCTAAATATTGCTTTTGGGAGGGAGTTATGGGAACTAACACATTTTTCATCATCTTGGTTGAAATTGTGCCATAAAATGAAAATTCACCCTATATATTTCCTAAATGCATTTTATTGATTTTTCTATGAAAAATTCATCCATGTATGTTTCTTTCTCTTTTTTTATTACATAATTTTTAATCAAACTGTCATAACTGGATGTTTCTTTTTTCTTTTCGATAATCCATTAAAATTAGATGTGCGTCACAAAAAGGAATAAAATGGAGGCAGGCATTGTAAAAATGTTATAATTCCTCATCGGCGTGTGTCATCTGTAACAGATCAAAAGCTATATTCATGTAGAAAAGATGCAGTTTCACAAACAGATGCAGAACAACATACTGTGGCATACTTAGCACATAGTACTTGTAGGCAGTGCAGGTCTGCAGCTGTATTCAGCATTTGTCCTGCGGAAACAAGATAAATGTGTGACAGTAGCCCATGTAAATTAGTCTCTATGTGGCAACTAAACCATGTTCAGTTCTCTTCCCTCAGGCGGCTCGTAGCAGCACCCTCACATTCAATGTCATGCTTGCCTTAATCATGCAGAGATTTACTACCCTCTATAATCTCTTCAGTATTATACATCTTTGTTTTTCATAGCCTGCACTTCCCTCCAGCAGTGAGTGGCTGGGCTCAGCAGTGTGATTTCCTCACCCTCTGTCCCAGCCATCTATCTAAAATGACTGATGCCACGCAGATCTAAAACAAATGTTTGGCCAAGCTGTTCCACTGTATTATACAGCTGTGCGAAGGACCTGACACATTTGACATAACGCATTTGCCTATTTAATTATATAGACTCCAGATAAATATATACAGATGGTCTTTTGTCTGTCTCAGTGAGAGTGATTTATTCCGATGTGCTGAGGAGGATTCTGCCTCTTTGAATGGATTGAATGCATCAAGGATGGAACAAGCTGGAATTTCTTTGCACTGATTTTTCCTGTCCGCTGATCACTTGTGTGACACACATCAAGCTGGCACTTCCAGACAGCTGTATAGAGCTGCCATACCAAACCAGTCTGTTAAGAGAAACCTGTGAATACAGGAAGAAGGAAAATTACTTGAAGGTATTCCAGTGAACACATACTGTAAGTCATGTCTGCACACTGGAACTTGAATGTATTGTCTCTGTGGCATCTGATAAAAAGAGACACTTTTTGGACTTTTGGACAGGCTCACAAAAATTGGACAACAAAAGATTGCATAATTGTTGCCTGGTCTGATGAGTCTCGATTTCTGGTGCGACATTCTGATGGTAGGGTCAGGATTTGGCATAAAGAACATGAAAGCATGGATTTATCCTGCCTTGTCTCAGTGGATCATGCTGGTGGTGGTGGTCTAATGGTGTGGGGGATGTTTTCTTGGCACACTTTAGGCCCCTTAGTGCCAATTGTGCATCATTTAACCCTTTCGAGTCGATTAACGCATATATGCATTTTGAGTCAATTTCTCCTGATAACCCCGAAAAGAACTTAAATTACACTCTCAGTTTTAATATTACAGATAAGAGCAATACATCAATCGAATCTGTAAAGGGTCTAGTTTTTTTGGGGATACAGACATAATAACAAAAAACCTTTGTGCACTTATAAAATAAAGATAACAAACAAGGTGCGCTGTCTACAGTCTTTGTCTCCGCTGATGGTCATGTACAAACATTTCATTAAGGTGGGGGGGGGGGGGTGAAATGCTCGTTTTCACTCAATATTCGGTTGATCTTGAGTACCTATAGATTAGTACTGCATCCTTCATAACTCCAAAAAGTCTTTAGTTTTATTATATTCATAAGAGAAAGATAGTCTGTACCGATTTTTCCCGGAAAAACACGACCGGCTGGAGGCGTGACGTGTGGGCGGAGCTAAAGTATCACGAGCACCAGTATGCTTTTGCATTGAGAGCGTTTGGAAGCTGACATTACCTTGAGGAAAAAACCATCATCCAAATCAAACCATGGCTAACAGTCAGATTCAGCCGTTTATTTATGATCCAGAATCAAATCCCGAGGCTGAAACTGAACGAGAGCAGCAGCAGCAACGACTTGCTCCGAGCGGGGCTCGAACCCGTGGCTCCACTGGTCCCTTAATGCTGTTTTTTCTTTGGTAATATGTGCAGGGTTGTCTTGCCCTGGCAACCAAAAACACACTCCTTTTGTGACATTTCGCGACGCTCTCGCTCTGATCAGTGATTGTCTGTGCTCAGCCTCTCATTGCTCTGCTATACGGGAGCGCGCGCTCTTCCGGCAGAAGTGCCCTTATAAGGAAATTCCGCTCCATCTAACGTCACACAGAGCCATACTCAAAAAAAACTTTCTGAAACTTGTGACAAACCTGAAGGAGTATTTTTGGAACAGAAATACTCCTTAAAACGTACAACTTAATTTTTGAAACTTTGTCCATGTTTAGCATGGGAATCCAACTCCTTTAACAGTGTAAAAAACTCAGTATGCATGAAATAGCATTTCACCCCCCCTTTAAAATGAACTGTAACTCCGTGAATACTCAACGAAGAGACATGAGAGAGATATCTATAGAAAGCCTGGAATGTCTACTTTTAAACAAATATTCTGAGATAAAGTAATCCATATGAAAACAACGCAATGTCTGTTTTTCATATCTCCCTTCATTATATTTAATGTGACCACTCCCCCGTGCTGAACGCGCTATTCAGATTCAAACTGAAGCGCGCGGCTTGAATACACCCACACAGAAGAAAAGGCAGCGAGACTGTTCCTCAAGTTTTTATTTTATTTTACTGTTTGCTTCGCGATGAGAGGACTAAGACATAATTCACCCCAAAAAGATGTGATGTGGTTGAGGATTTGAGAAATGGATTTCCTCAGAAAAAAGAATGAAGCACTTTATTCAGCAGAGATCATAAACATGAGTAAGTCTCTTTTTATTTATTTGTACTAGTTTTCACATAAAGTGTAAACATTTTACTAGTTAGACTTTTTCCAAATACTTTTTCCAAACTATAATTCCTGACTAAATGTATAATCAAGTGAAACATTATGAAGTTTCAATAACAATATACAATACTATACCATTCAAAAGCTTGATGTAAATAATATAAATGTGACAAATAGAGATAACTCTAACAAATGTAAAAACAATGCAGTTCTTTCGATTTATTCCCCCTAAAAAAACCTGAAAAATATGATCAGCTCTTTTCAACATTAATAATAATAATAATGATGATAATAAATGGGGTTTATTTGATAGAAAATAAGATTGTTAAAAGGATTTCTGAAGGATTGTGTGACTGAAGGATGCCAAAAAATTTGATTTGCTTTGATTGTTCCTAATAAACTGTTTAACTGCTCCCCCAAGTGGATATTAAATTATGTTGTGGGATAATTAAATATATTCTTAATAAACTACAAACATAAAATTATATACTTTTATTTTGTTCTCACATTCTTTCTTGTAAGTCCTCCCTCAGAGTGGCACAGTTGAATGGGAGGCTCATTATGCAGCTCATTATGCAGGGCTTTGTCTTCTCAGGTGTAAATCACAATGATATTCATTGTAGTTGACGCCTACTCGCATATGACTTTTACCAACAAAAAGTGTTTTAGAAAATTTAAATCAATATATTGTTTTCTGTGAGTGAGTAAACAAGATGATTTTCACATCATTTAGAAAGAAAAATTCTAGGCTACAAGCTCCAGTTCTCAACTTTTCCGGCAACCAATTTTATGTATGTGTTTTATTGCCTTATTCAAGTGATTTAACATTTTTAGTTTTTCACTAACCATGCATAACATTTTTTTTCTCAAAAATACAATCATGTACATGCATGCATTTCACATATTATTATAGCCCAGTTTGTGCTGATTACAGTGATATTAGACTTTACCCATTTAGATATTTATAAGAAACTGAAAAAAGCACAAATGTCAGGGCATGACAAAACTTCTCAAGGCCCCAAAAATACCCTTAGACTCCAGACCACATCATACCTGAGTATTGTTTCTGACCATGTCCATCCTTTTAAAACTACAGTGTACCCATCTTCTGATGACTACTTCCAGCAGGATAATGCACCATGTCACAAAGCTCAGATAATTTCAGACTGGGTTCTTGAACGTGACAATGAGTTTACTTTACTCAGATGGCCTCCACAGTCACCAGATCTCAATCCAATAGAGCAACTTTGGGATGTGGTGGAACAGGAGATTCACATCATGGATGTGCTGCCAACAAATCTGCAGCAACTGCATGATGCTATGATGTCAATATGGACTAGAATCTCTGAGGAATGTTTCCAAAACCTTGTTGAATCTATGCAACGAAGAATTAAGGCAGTTCTGAAGGCAAAAGGGGGTTCAACCCTGTACTATCAAGGTGTACCTAATAAATTGGCCAGTGAGTGTATATGTACAAATCCATTTACTGCAGATGAGAGAGACTTTGAAAGAGATACTTTGAATTTGGTGTGCGGCTAGCCATATATATATATATATATATATATATATATATATATATATATATATATATATATATATATATATATATATATATATGTCATAGCCATGACAAGAAGTCATGAAGCTCATGTGAGTGATAAGTTTGACTCAGTTCGTTCTGTCATCAAAAATAAAATACAATGACAAAAAGACCAAAAAGTATTGGAAAAAAAATCCTCTCGTTAATCTATTCTGTTCTAATCTGGTATGGAGTAATTATGAGAAATGTGGACTCATCAGCTCATCAGCATAAAATGTTGAACCAGACAAGCTCATCTGACAGGAGTCTCTATTCTCTACTAGTTAACTAGACAGTCTTAATAACAGTCTCAATGGGTCACAGTCTTCATCGTCTCATTTTCGAAATGTTCCTTGCATTACCAGAGCAGTAGCATTAATGGGTGGGTTGAGGGTCTTGACTTAAGCCAGGTGCTCCAGTTAGGCTGGCTGTGTTCCAGCACATACAACTGCAGAGCCACCCGTTAACAGCGACCGGAGCGCTTTCCCTTCCACAAACACACCTGCTGGAGCACACTCAGCCTCCCATATGCTGCACTAGATTCATAAGCATGCATATTCCATATTCAGTTTATTGAAAACAAGAACATAACTGTTGTGGTTGAAGATCTGTGACCTAATGTAGAGAAATACTGGTGAATAATCTGTGAGAGATATTGGTATTGGACAAATAATATGTCCTTTAATAGATCTGTTATGACTCTGGGCTGCGTCAAAACCCTGTTAAGTCTAATCATGTGTGCACATATGAGCCAGACATATGGCACTGTGAAAGGGTAAATGTAACATATGATGGGACAATGACTGATGCTGTGGTGGAGCGTTACTGAAATAGAGAGCGGGAGAGAGAGATTAATGAATACAGCGGACTTATTCCTCAAAGCCGTTGCTCCTGTCCCTCCATATGAAACAGATGTTGAGCCAGTCGAGGTAGAATGCCACAGGCGCAGCATGTTCCCGAATCATTCAGAGTACAGATGCCTCCACCTGGGTCGTGCTGGTGTCAGCTGCCCTTCATATTGAGCATGAACCTCGGCCATGTGAGCCATCAGGGAATGAAGGGGAAAACAGACAGTACACAGAGACCTACACTGGGATGGGTCATACATCACTTGATTTGATCAGCAAATAAAGCATTTATTGCAAATATAGAGGTACTTTTTGCCCAAACCTGTTTAAGAAATTAAAAAAAAAAAAAAAATATATATATATATATATATATATATATATATATATATATATATATATATATATATATATATATATATATATATATATAAATCACTTATTAGCATTTAAAAAAACATTTAATTTATATTAGTACTGGTGTCAACAACATTTGCAATCCATTTTATTTTGTGTTTATTTTTTTTATGATAGAATAAGGCTTTTGAAGCTTCACCTGCATGAGACTTGAATGTCCACTGACAATGATTCTTTATATGAAGTACAATATTAAATAAACATGTTGACAAGCAAATTACTTTATTAAAAATACTTGCTATTATTATCATTTTCTTCATTGTGTCTGTGTGTGTGTGCACATATTCGCCATTCTGTTGTGTATTTTGAATACTTTTTTTCTTTTATACTATGTTTATTTGATATTATTTTTCAGTAAAACTTTTCTGTCAGTCACTCTTAAAGATTTCAGGACTCATGACTTTTTTAATTGAATCAGATTTGCAGTGTATACCCAATAATTATAAACATATTTCTGTGGAATGTTTTCTTGGCATTGACTTTAATGTGACATATTTTTGGGTGAAACACGATATTCAAGGAAAAAGAAAAATAGGACTTTGGGGGACATCCATCCAGACATCCACCTTTGAGGAGGTCAAGTTCACCCGCAATAACATTATGATGTTCCCCAGTGGTAAAACATATATTTTTGGGGTAACGCTCTTAAAAATAAAGAGTCTTTATTGGAATTGATTTTTACATGAGGAACCTTTAAAATCCATGGAACATTTCCATTCCACAAAAGTTTCTTTATAGTGAAAAAAATTCTTTAGATTTAAAAATGTTCTTGATACTGAGAAAAAGACTTGGTTCATTTACAAAATGTTCACTGAAAGGGCCTTCGGAAACCAAAAATGGTTCTACTTCAGTATATTTTTAAGAGCGATAGGTCATATAAGCAAAAAGAAAGGTAAATTTAAAAGTAAATCAAGTTGTTATTATTAATTAAAATAATGAATAATATGCACTGATAAATTTCGTTTTGATTTAATCTGCTTTAAATAGCATTATGAAGAGAATCACCGCTGTAGTAACTCAGTGCTCATACAGTATCATCCCCCAATTTGCTGACCTTTTTTCTTATTTCTTTTTCTTTCAGGCAAGACGCATCAAAGGATTGATTGGTTCAGTGCATCAGTAGTTTTTTTTTTTCGAATTACAAAACTTGAAAACTAACACGAAAAACAAAGCCTCTCAAAAGTATGAAAGAGGCCTAGGTTTATAATTCCCTGTGGATAGTCTACAATCATTAATGTGACTACTGAAACTCTCAAAGCACACAAAACAAGATTAAAGCTTATTTGCTCTTTGAAGTTTTTTTTTTTTTTTTGGTTCTTATATGTTTTATTGCTCTTAACAACACAAGGTGTTTTTACACTTGAAAAAAGGGGCGAATGACCCAAAACTAAAACCAGCTAATGAGGAGAGGGCCAATGATGCTATAGCTTCATCTTCACCTCAAAGCCTCCGTGCCTCACTCTGTCTAACATTTACTCTCATTTGTTCTGAGCTGAGAAAAACAAAGCCTTGCATATCTGGGATGATTCTGAATGTGCCATTTTTACTTCTTTGTATTTTTTATTTAATAGATATATCAGAACACCAAATGAATACCACATTTTACTGGCTTTGATTTTAGGCACAATTAAATATTCAATTAAATAAATGTAAATAAATCAGACAATCTACACAGCTTGACGCTCAGTCAAAACCTCAGTCAATTGAAGTCTTTTTAGCTGAAGCGGTGCCTAAAAAAAACCTTTTCAGTGTTTTTTGGTTACATTTTGGCACATCTCCAGTCCTCCTCAGCCATTTTGTTTAGTGTATGGTATTCTCGTCCTCTTAGGTGCTTTCACAGGTTCTGCTTCAATGCTTTTCAATCCTGCTTGCTGTCGGGACATTAACCAGAGAGACACAGTGCCCCCTAGTGGTGCCCAGAAGGACTGTGACAGATTGATTGTACAACCATCATGTTGACAACGCCTTGGTGCCATGCCAGCAGCTCAATAGGAGAGCCCTCATTCAGCATAAGATGCCAGACAATAGATTTTCCTGATTGGAGAGTGCTCTTCTTAGCTTGACAGTGGTTCACTGCGTGGTATTGAGTAGCTGTTTTTTCCCTTCTCAGAAGCAGGCCAATACACCAATCAATGATGCTAATTTTAATACTTGAACTCAGAAGATAACAGGTCGTAGGGCTAAAAATCGACCCACGCCAGTCATATTCAGAGCCTGTTCTCCCTAGAGATTTAATATAACTGAGAAATTAAAGACAAGTATTGATGTATAAAAGTAATGATGTGATCTCACTTTTCGAGGCAAGATGTAATTTACTTACACAAATTAGACATAAAGTGTTTTAAAAAGATGAACAAATAGTGTTTTCACTCTTTCAGTCCATATTCTTACAATCAAGAGTCAGATTTTCTCACCAGCATTCAAGGATATTCAGGGGTATAAAGATGAACCCGGGAGACTGGGCACAGCAAGGAGAGATGAGCACGGATGCCTCAGGCAAAGCACAATCAATGCAATCTCATTCCGGTTACATGCGTGTTAGAGATTATGACAGCAATATGGTGTGATGAAACCTAGTTTGGCTGATCTGTCAAAGTCCAACGTGACAATAAAGCACTGTCAGTATCTTATAAACAATTAATGTTGTGTATATGATAGATAAAGTGAAGTAGCAGACTGCAGGTAAATAAGGTGAGTACATTATGCAACCTATTACTGCTAATATTTAAGTGGGAGAAATTCTGTTTGCCATTATAAGTGATGCCGTGATGCATTACGGTGGAATCTCTGAAACGGATCAACTGAAACTCAATTAAAGAGAGCTAATCTGTAACGTAGCCACTGAAGCATCCTTAATGTGCGCATGTTTGTGTATGTGTGCTTGATAAGAGCTTAAAGAGTCTGACAAAGAAGAAACGCACTAAAGCAAGCTTTCCAATAGATCATCCTGAGTGAATTTGCAAACATTACTCTTCCCGTTTCAAGGCTAGTAAATTTACACTTATGCACACCTACTTTATCTTCCTTTACGTTCCCCATGAGGTGGTGAGGAGCTATTCTTACCATAGGCAATATTCCCTTTCAGTAATTATATCAGTGTAGACTTCCTTATTAACATATGGCATACATGTTCAGAGTGTATTGGCAAAATGCTCTCGGTTCTCCACTGCGCCTCCCACTGTGCAATATTTTCTCCTCTGATAGATAATCTGCATTGCTATTAATGTCAATCAAACACATTCACTCTATTCAGGCAACACAGATGGTGACATTCCTGCATCGTTGATGTATGAAAACAACAGTGGAGTGTGTTTGAAACGAGGATAGCAAACAAGAGGAAAGGCTGGGCTCTGTTTTAACAAAGTGGTCTGACAGAGGAGAGCTGCTCACACACATCTATACATCCACAAACACACACACACACTGACACCAGACAGGGCCCGAGGCGGTCCTGCTGCTCCAGGACCCCAACATCTGCTCTCTGGAATAATGCTTGTTTTATTTCAGATGCTCTCTCTCTCTACACGATGCTGCAGTGATCTGCCTGTAATGCAAATGACACAGATCATGCGTTAAACTCTGCTCCGGTAGCTTCAAAGATGTCCCAGGGTGCTCAAAATACAGCTAAAGAGATGGAGGAGACTGGTGCACCATTTGTTTCCAGTGCACTGAGTAATGGCTGCCACTGGGCTCTCCCACAAAATTGTCAATTTATTTATGATTTTGTACTGCCTTACACAGCATAATACACAAAACAATATAATAATAATAATATTACCAAGGCAAAATACAATAAAAAATATTAATGTGCTAAAAAAGAAACACTTATCGATACATTATAAACAAAACTTATTTAATTGTACATGTAAAACATATAGTTCAAGTCAGTAGAAAAAAAATTAATTACTACAACTTATGGATATGCTAATTGTCTTCCCCTAACAACCAAAAACTGGCTTGAGGTTTGAGAGTTATATTTACCAGAATGACTGAGAAAGTGTGTCTCTACCCATATGGCTATATATCCATTTTTGTGGCCAAAATATATTTGAAATATATGTGAAATATGTTGCAAACAGTGAAGCCCAATTAAATATATTTTTGAAATAGGAAATATATTTACTTTTTTAACCTTTATATACCAAAATATATTTTCGGTGCAAGAAAATAAATTTTCTTGGACTGATTCATATAGAGGTCAAAATATATTTTTCAAATGCTTTAAAAAATATATTTATACATTTAAGATGTATTTTCAAAAATATACAAAAAAGGCCAAAAATAGATTTTTGTATAATATTTTTTAAAACATATATATATTTTAACTAATATCTTTGGCCATTTTTTATTTTTTTTTGCAAAAGCTCAGTTGTTGTTTATTGTGTCACTAGCGATTTATGAAATACCGTTTAAAAACGAAACCGCTTTCTGTGGACCAACTTTAACCCGCTGCGAAATCAGTTTGAATTTTTTCTCTCTCAGATGTGGATTTCTGTTTAAAGGATGGATTGTGTCCGTAAATGTGATGTCACCGCACCTTCAGTCACCATTATCTTGCTCGTTGAACTGTTGTTTAAAATCGATACCACACTCAGTTCCTGTTCTGAATGCCAGCACAGCTGTGATTATCGTGCCATGCATTTGGAAAGCATCGCTCTTGTTGTGCCAGTAAACAGCATGAAAAAAAAAGCTACAGCTAAACAGTACTCTTTCAATGGTTACAGCTTAATTTATTCATGTATCACCGAATGTTGCATGGGAGCCTGAAATCAGAAACAACCTTCAATATGAAATGTTGGCTCAGACTTCAGACAACTCTGCTGAGCTTGTTTGGGTCAACATTTTGGGGAAGAATTGCTGGTCTTGCAAATGTAGATTTTTGCGCATTTTGACTCAACAAAGCTGCATGTTGGACCAGCTGCTTTTTCACCAAATTGTGAACAAAAGATCCTTATGTACTCTTGATGAGTTACAAACGTGGGGATCATAATAGATGGCATGGTTCAGGAAGTGCTCTGTTGAGAGCCTTGTCATTTGGTTGATTGATTTTACAACAATGTCTTATCGCGGCTGAGCAGGTTGCTCTCCTGACAGCTTTCTGCTTGTTGGTGCATTTGCCTCAAAGAAAGTAATTTAATAACATCAGACTGAAACAGACTTGTTTACACTATCTCCTCTCCTCCTTTCATAGGGAGTCCATATACAATCTGTGAGTCGCATTAACGCTCACCAAATGCACAATCGCTTGGAAATCGAGGCTACTGCTCTAGAATAATGGCTGAGCTTGACTGAGGGCTGTATAATAAATGACTGGGTCTCGTGGCACTTTTCAGTGGACATCCACACAGTCACCATTAGTTTCCTAAGTGCACTTTTCCCCGCATTTCTAAATTGATTGAAACAAAATGTCACAATTATGCCCTGTAGCTCAAGCTTTAATTATTCATCAATTAGCATCCCCCTCCCCACCTCCTTTCTTTTTTTTCTGAACTGATTTTTCATTCATTTTGCAGAGATGTATGGCTCCCCTGCTGTTAACCAGTCCAAAGTCATTAGTTTCTGGCTTTGCAATTAAACCTGCTGCATTATTCATAAGGCCCAACTCCTAGACGCTACTCAGAGCTCAGGAGACCTGCATGAGAAATTAATTTGGAGAGATGAAGTTTCCTCTCAGGTCAGAACAGATGCCATTGGCCCAAACAGAGGGAAGGTGTGGATTTCTTTCACTGTGGGGAATTATAATGGCAAGTGTAAAGGAGCAAAGTGTGAATGGAAAACATATCAAAATTGGGCATAGCCTGCGGTGGAGTGCTTCAGATTACTTAAAAATGACTTTAAAATCAACTCAGGAGGAACTATATAATGACTACATATTCTACACTTAAAAATGACTAAAATATTTTTTATTTCACAGCAATATAAAAATCGCTTACATTTTTTTTAAAGGTAAAGCATAAAAGAGATTGATTGAGAATTGCATGACATTGAAATCTAACATAGAAGCATACTGATGTGTATTTTTGTTAGTCATAAAAAAAATACTGTATGACTGGAATGATTCACTTCCGCAGAGATCAAAGATCAAAGATCGTCAGTGATCAAATCTTGCCATCTGCTGGTGTATAGCAAAAACATCAACTATTCATTCTTAATAATAAACAGAGATTTAGAAGAAGAAAAAAATATCATAATCAGTCTTGGGGTAAGACGATGCATTTTTTTATTTATAATCGTACAAGCCCATAACACTGGTGCTCATCTCTGTTGAAGCAGTCGTAGGAACACAGCAGAACTCTGACTGGAACAGACTGAGAGCTTTTCATCCCCATCTGCTGTTCAAAGACAAAAGAACAGACTCTGGTTACTCTGAAAAGATAGTCTAATATTCTCTTCTACTTTTGTTTACATGCAATGTGGAACATACAGGAAAAAAAGTAGTAACACATTGGCACTGTTGTTTTGGCTAATATTTACTAATCAGGAGCATAAGTTAAATTGTGACTCTGTTAATCTTTGTTGATTCACTTAACAAATGCTGTCTGTGTGCCTGAGGCATATTAAACAGCTATTATGCAAGTGTCAGGTTGTCAAACTATTAAAATGTCATCAAACATCCTGAGTGAAGCATGTCCTGCCGATTTTCAGCAACGGCACTTCTTCTGTGCACTGACTGCCACAGACACTGAATGGTGAACACTGGTGTTCTGCAGAATGAGCTGATACCTTCCTGGTGTTGATGAACTGCACACACTCCAGCCAGGTTGTGAGGAAGGGCTGTGAGCACAGAGCACACTGGCCCCAGTGAGACAGCATGTCCTGCAGCTCTGGGTATGCTGGCAGAGCTCTGGACACCACTGACAACTTATTAGTGCTCTGCTGGAGGATCAGCCTGGCTGAGAGCTCCTGAACACATTCAACTACAATCAGCAGCACCATGGAAATGTTATAGTTAAAACGAACTATTTCAAGATTACTTCAAATTGTTTTCTCACTACTAACATCCTCTAGTCTAGTCTAGCAAGACAGCAATCAGATTTGTGCAAAAAATAATAAATAATAATATTTTTTTAATACAAATTGTTACTTTTAAGGTGAGGACTTCTTTCTCTTGAACAGACTCCATCAGTGTGAATGGATCTATACTGTTTCCTTCAAAGAATAGTTCCTCCAATGTGAGAAACTGAAACTAAACATTACAGAGAGAGAGAGAAAAAACATTTTTTAAATATCATAAAAATATTTTATATGGTATATGACTTCATGAACAAAAGTTAACATTAGTCCTATAAAGCCAACTGTATTGTATCTAATACACAAAGGCCTCTAAATGATCAAAATGACAAAAACTTTGCTGGAAAACTTTCTACAAAATCAACAACAGTACATGCCTGCTACCAAATGGTTGAGTTTATTCTTTTTTAAGAACATTTGGTTGGTAATATTTCAAAACGAAAAGATTACTGGAATGGAGAAACTTGAAAGAGAAAATTAAAAAAAAAAAAAAAAAATACAGTGCTTTGATCTGCCATAATTTGATCTGCCATACTGTTATAATCTCACAAAACCTTAGTGTATCAAATATGAAATAACTAAAACATTTATAATAGCAATTGAAATGGCTGGCAATTTGTCCAAATAACTTACACCAACTGGAAACACAGATAAACGATTTCCTGCAACATCCAAGATCTTCAGATTTTTCCATCCAAGGGCGCCCTAAGCAAAAAAGCGAACACATGATAAACTACTATGCATAAAAAATGGTTAAAATATGAAAAAGTCGTCTGTCTTGCCTCTGGTAGTTCTGTCAGGTTGTTTCGGGCCAAATCCAATTTCCTCAGCTGTGGTAAATTGTATAACTGCTGTGGTATTTGAGTCAGTTCATTATTAGTGAAGTTAATCTCAGTCAAACACTTCATCAAGCCCAGTTCAGCTGGAATCTGCTGCAAAAGATTGTCTGTGACACTAATGCTTTTTAGACTACACAGCCTGCAAATAAACAAGAAGCATTTCAAAAATCAGATATCATGCTAATCAAATTATAAAGACGTAGGATAAAAGTGTAAAAGATGTCTCACCGTTGTATTTCTGCAGGAATGACTTTGATTTTATTGTGGTTCAAATTGAGAAGCTGAAGGTTTGGTAGACCCTCTGCAAATACAACACAACACAATCAGCACTATTGACCCGCAACAATAAAATAACCTGCATATGAAAGAGTTTGATCTTACCCAACACCTCTGGTGACAAAAGCCTGATTCTGTTTCCATATAAATACAGTTTATTTAGGCAACTGAAGTGTTTTAACACGGGTGGGATCTCCTCAAGAACATTATTTCCCAGATTGAGCTCTGTCAACTATAAATATACAATGAAAATGAAAGTATTGACTACACAATGTATGCATAGTTCATCTAAGTTAATTATCTTCTATATGATACATGCAATAATATATAATTCATTTATTGTGCTGTTTCTTGCTTCCAATGTTTTGTTGTTTGTCAAACTTGTTTTTATTTTTTATTTTCAGTATGGTTCATGTTTTGCGTTGGGCTCTGAAAAAAAATATTAGTATTAAAAAGTATTAATGCTATGGGACAGATACAACGAACTCACCTTTTGCAGACACATCAGTTCAGCCGGCAGACTCGACAGGTAGTTATTATTCAACTTTAATACAACAATCCATGTTAGCCTCGCAAAAACTTCTGGAAGATGTGTAATTTTCCTACAACTCAAATTAAGTGACTTTGATTTCGTCTTTAACGCTTTGATAATTGAATCGTTTACCATTTTGACACTTGCATAGCCAACTTTCTCCACGTTTCTATGGAGATGCAACGCAGTTTCTCACCTAATGCTGAGGGACTAGGTGCCGCCTGGCGGACAAACATCACAACAACATGCTGTCAGTGTCCCAATATTCCAAGCGTGTCCCTGAAAGGTTATTAAAATGTATTTTCTATTTCAACAAATGCTTGTTAATTTTTTCTTTTTCAGGTTAAAAATACCTTAAATTAACAAAATAGAATGATATTTACTTGTCTTCACATAATGATTTGAAAGTGTACAAATAATGTAATTTTTTTTCTGCGTAATAATTTTAAGGAATTTTACAGTATTTTGTAATGGGTGAAATCCTGTAGTAACAGGATTTGTGGGAATACAGCAAAATTAATATCCATCTGTTTACTACAATAGATTGAATATCCATTGAATAGTTTGAGTTATTGCCCGACAAGGACTGGATTTTGGCTTCAGCTAATATTAATCATTGATTCTCAGCACATCCGGAAATACAACATTTCAAAATAAAAGCCTTAGATACTTCAGACTCTTTTCCTCTTGGTATTTTGATATAATGGTTTAAAATGACAGAATAAATAAACAATAAATAAAAGAAATGGAGTCGCACATTTTGGTGCGGTTGATCGCTTTGTTTTGAGGCTTGTTTAATCATGAAGTGTTGCTTGTTTTCCATGTGAAATCTGGCAACACTGTGAGACGGAGCTAATCGAAAATGTTCGTTCAAACAGCGCTTACGACTGATTTACACAGTCACACTCTATGTGATTATCTCTGACGTGCAATTCATGTCGACAGTTTTAGCATACTGGCTTTAATACCACAGAATCATTTCAATAAATAAAGGATCATTTGCAGTAGAAGCGAGGTTGTTGTAGCCTCGCAGGAAATGTTGGGAAGCCAGGGGATTCAACCTGTCACGCTAGACTTCAATAACTCCAAAAACTGCTTTCTTCAGCTGTCATCAAACTTTGCCACGCATCTCTGTCTTCAAGAGGTTTGTATCAAGCTAGCAGCTTTATAATAGATGCATGCCAGTTAGTAGTTTACCACTGTACTGTGTTTCTGTAAGTTCCATCATAGTTTTGAGTCATGTAACTCTAATGTGATGTGATGTCAGAACCAGATCCTGGAGCTGTCATGGGGTGTTTCTGCACCCGTGTTCCTCAGCTGGATCACCTCCAGGTCTCCAGGTCCAGAGGACAGAGTTGAGATCAGCAGACAGCTGGGAGAGAAACTTGGGCTCAAGGAGGGAGAACAGGTTTGTCACTGTTTAAAAGGATAGTACGTTAAACTGATGTCGATGCATGTAACAAGGTTGTGATGTGTTGTAGGGGTATCTGCGGACGTGTCATCAGGTGCAGTCAGTGCAGCAGGTGTTCGTAGAGCCTCTGTCTCCAGATGACTGGGAGATCTTGGTCAGTTCACAATGGCATCATTTCGTTTATCTCTTTTTTTTCATTCTCTAGGAGAGGTTTATCTGATGTTTAGCAACATATGTCCATTAAAATGCACATACAATAACTAGAAACCTAAACTTTCGTAATACACATTTATAGTCTTGTATGATTCATCCATGCATGACTCCATCATGATCCACTGCCACCTTGCATTAATGTCTTGTGTGAAGACATTTCATGATCTGATCAATTCTACGCTGTATCCTGTTGTACATTTTCTCTTGCTAAATGCCCTGTTTTACTTGGAAAAATATGTCAGATTACAGAATTAAAATGGGTTGTGAATGTCTTTTGGGTCTAGAATCTGATTGTACTTTGTTCCAGGAGCTGCACAGCATGGCTCTGGAGCAGCGACTCCTGGATCAGATCCGAGTGGTCTTCAGTGAGGGGGTTTTTCCTGTGTGGGTGGACCAGCACACTGTCATCTATATCAGGATAGGTCAGTCAGTCCTATTTTAAAGGCATGTCGTATTGTTAGTTTTTGTTAGGTATGAACTGATCTTTTTACACTAATGATTGTATGTTTTTTTTTTTTCAGCGTCCCTCTCTCCATCTGTTCCGTTTGGCCGACTGGAGCAGTTCACTGAGCTTGTTGTCTCCCCAAAACTACATCCAGAAGGTGAACAACTGCTCCAAACTCGGTCAGAAGAACCAAGCCAAGATCTACAATACCAGAACATTGATGTCACATCTTCCTCCAGCTCACTCGTCCATCAGGATCCCATCAGTGGTCATCTGGAGAGTCCGAACGAAGGCCATTGGGGAGGAATAGCTGATCTGAAAAGCCTGGTTAGATACCTTTTTGCAGGAGGATTTGAGCCTGCAAAAGAGCATGTCGCAGTTCCCACAGTTCCCACCATCCTGAAAGACTGTATCCTCCGGACCTGTGGAACCCCTCCTAGGTCTGTCAGCCATCTAGGCTCATGTCACGGAGATGTCCATATACTGCCATGGAACCTGCAAGAGCAAGAGAACTGGAATCCAGGGCAGTCTGCTCTAACATACGGCAGGCTTTCAAAGATACTTTCTCCTAAAGAACTCCGGGAGAAAGTCAAGCAGGCCATGGAGAAGAAGAAGATCAGAGATGGACCTCACAAAGGGAACGACACAGAGGAACATAAGGAGAACGCCGTTGTGGTCAGGATGCTTTGTCACAATATAAAAAGGCTGCAGGAGGACCAGAAATTCAAGAAATGTGAAGACATTTACTCTGGGAGAGTTTGGGTAAGTTATTCCATTCAAGTTCAGTTATAATGTTTCACAGAAATATCCTTTATCACCATCATTCCTAAGGATGGGACCGTTTATATCATAAGTATATAATTGTCTTAGATTATTATGCCAAGAATTGTAATATCTGTACACCCTTGCATCCTCACAATTACATATTAGACAAAATATACAGTATATACAATATCAACTGGTACAAATAAATGAAAATAAGAAAACATTACCATCTCCAGCCGCGAGAGGGCGCTCTGATGCCGCTCACTGCTCCTGTAGTCTACACTGAGCAGCATAGAGCGCCCTCTCGCGGCTGTAGACGGTAATGTTTGCTCTTGGTTCTTGGTTCTAAATAAATGTGAATTATAGTCCAGTGCGACTTATATGTTTTTTTCCTCATCATGACGTATTTTTGGACTGATGTGACTTATACTCAGGTGCGACTTATAGTCCGAAAAATACGGTAGTTAAATTTTTTGTTGTTGCAGATTCCAAAGGTGCTGCAGAGGCGTTTGAGGATAGACCCTCGATCAGCTGTGAGGATTCAGCCTTTGAAATCAAAGCCAAGAGTTGCAGAAGCAGTCATGGTGCAACCATTACAGCCGCTGGTAAGTTTCTCTTTCAGACTTGATGCTTTTTGTTGTCAGATGATGAAAATATTGTATTGTATACTAATATCCTTTCTGTTTGCAGGCAGTGAATGAAAAAGAAGACGACATTCAAACTGCGTTCCTCAACTGGTTGCATGCTCTGAGCCATCAGCCTTTGACCTGTCTGACAGGCCGCACTAACGTCATTCTCTTACCCTGTGCTGAAGGTGTGAGGAACAACCATCAGAATTGATGTTTTTAATCATATTACTATTATTACAGACCAACCTGGGTTTCCCTCTTCTCAGGAAAAGAAGAGTTTGTCTTGACTGTGCTGAAACCAGAGCAACAGCAAGAGGATGAAATGTTCTTTCTATCAGCCAGTTTACTAAAGAAAACACATCTGCAGGTAAAAAGTCAAATGCTGTTTTTAAAAATTCATTTTTCTGCTCCTGCCTTAACAAACCAATCTTTGTTTAGATTGTCAGAGAGCCTGATGATTCTGATCACAGCGGCTCTGATAATGATAGTGAAGATCCACATCTCGGCTTTCCCTCCCTCAGCTCTCTTGGGTAAAAAATTAGAAAAATCTGTGTATTTTTTTTATATGCTTAGCAGCAAACAAGATTGACTTTCTGATGAGTCGGTGTAGCTGTTCTTTGTTGTCTGTGATTGAATGTCTTTGCTCAGTGGGGTAGAGGACATCAGCAGGTCTGCTTTCGAGCACATCTCTCACGCTCTAATGGGAGGTCCTCTCTCGCGTGAACTGGTCTGCACAGGACGTGGACTGAGGGGCGGAGCTCTGCTCATCACAGGGGCAAAGGTAACCTTCAGACACATACAGTCTTTTTAAAGTCAGATATGGGATACTTCTGCTTGATATCCTTATGCATTAAGGCAATGCCTTTTTCAGGCATTTGACTATCATTATTCAAGATCATGCAGTATAGGTCTTTCTCTGTAAATATTTTCTAAGTATGTTTGACACCAAGTGCCGGTTTAAGTAGGACGTTTAAAATGTGAGTTGAATGGAATGGGAAAATGTGATACGTTTCCTGCTTTTCTCCACAGGGCAGTGGAAAATCTTCTCTCTCCAGAGCACTGTGTCGAAAGGCCAGTGAAGAGCTAGATGCCCATGTTCAAGTTGTGGACTGCAAGACACTGAAAGGTAGGCAAGAAATGAGATTGAGCAGTTTTGCGGTGCATTCCAACTTAACATGCAAGATTTTTTTCTTTTATTTACATCAAATTTATTGATGTTATGAATGAAATTTCTAGGTAAAAGAGCCGATAAAATCAGACTGAGACTGGAAGAGGTTTTTGAGCAGGCGATCTGGAGACAGCCCTCAGTGGTCCTACTGGATGACCTGGATCACGTGACTGGTGCCGCAGCTTCACCTGAGCACGAGCATGGGCCCGAGGCAGTACTGCGGCAGCACATCGCACAGGGTAAGACATCTTCAGAGACATACCTGGCTCTACGTGTATCTCTTTGAGGAACCGTCTGATGGACATCTTCGCTCTGCATGTTCTCCGCAGGTCTGAGGGATTTGGTAGATGAGATGGTGGTGCGCTCCAGTCTCATAGCTCTGATGATCACAGCACAGAGTGAACATGCTCTTCATCAGACTCTGACTGCGGTGCAGGGTTCACATTTCTTCCAAAGTTTCTGCAAGATCCAAACACCAGATCAGGTGAGTTTATGAAACCACAATCTATGGCTGCATGATTTGGGTAAAAAATTAAAATGTTTAATAAAAAAAAATAGTGAACTTAAATGTCTGTTAAATGTTTTTATTAATACATAAAATTATATACATTTTATATTATGCTGATAATAAAATCTAATAATAATAATAGCAATTAAAATCAATATTTATAACAATCAATATTATTATTATTATTATTCCTAAAAATATCTAAATATTGCTACTGTAGTATTTCAAGTAAACTAAAAAATAATAACAAAAGCAACAATAACAATAGCAATCATTTAAACTTTAAAATTACAATACTAATATTAATGACTGCCATAATTTCTTCTTTTCTTACTAAACAATGTCACGATTTCAGTTTTAATTCAATTAATCATGCAGCCCTACTGCAATCTATCAAAGACATTTTGACATTTGTTCCCAGGTACAATTCAAGTCACTTGTTTTGCTTATGGAATTGCTTCGTTTATAATGTTTGTGTTAATGAATCCTTGCCAGAATAAATTGCAGTGTGGACCAGACATTATGCTTATACTCAAAAGTTTTTTTTTCTTGCTTGGTGTTTTATTTCCCCGCAGAAAATAGTGACTGTAATATGATGTTTCTCTTTATAGATTCAAAGGGTTGAGATTCTAAGGTCTTTAATAACCAAAAAGAACTTCCAAGACTGTCCAACTACTCTTGACCTAGACATTGTTGCCAGAGAAACAGAAGGATTCATGCCACAAGATCTGAACCTTCTGCTCGAGAGGGCCATCCATGCCAACTCCCTACACAGCAGGAACAGTGGCAGCTCTGAAGGTGAGTGCTTAATCTAGTTAGAGCTTTCTATGATTCAGCTGTTTTGCTGAAATCTATGCTTTCTGCTTTCACAGATTTAAACTATGAAGACTTCAAACAGGCCCTACAGGGCTTCACCCCACCCTCCTTCTGGGGGGCTCAGCTGCAGGCTCCCACCGGGGCCGGCATGGAGCGTATCGGGGGACTTCATCAGGCACGTCAGCTCTTGATGGACATCATACTGCTGCCAGCTAAGGTACAGACGCTACTGTGCATTATATGTCCATTTATATATGCAAGAAGAGTGGGCTATACAGTCCCCGTCACAAATCGACTTGAATATTTTCAGTCTGTTTTGTCTTTTTTAATAGTGAATACATTTTTGCAACTTTTTTGTGAGTGTTTGTGCTGCTAGCAGGCCAGGATGATAATAGCAGTCTATCTGTTCTCAAATCTCAGTGTCAGGACCAGGGTTAACTAAAATTAAAACCATAAACAAACAAAATAAACATTAACTGAAATAACAGAAAATATAAAATAACTCAAATGTATTTCTTTATTTCCGTTTTGTTTAACTTGAAGTAACTAACTAATAAATAAAAGTTGATAAAAACTATATAAACTTATTTTTTTAAAAACTAATGAAATTGTCAAAAACAATAAAATTAAAACAGAATATAAAAATAAAATCTAATTCAAAACATTAACAAAAACTATAATATTATGTCAGTGGTCCTACAATAACACTTTTCAGGACGTATAGTGTTGTTCAAAACACAAATTAATATAATTTTTTTAAAAGTACTTATTCAGAAGATTAGTTCAGTTGTCTCTTTCTTAAAGGATTTCTGCTATAAATACCAGAATTTAATCAGTAAGTCATGGAAATTCATAGGTCAAAAATGGTGAACTCTGTGTATATCCCTGTTCATGTGTGGTGTCATGTTGTGTCCAGTACCCGCTGCTCTTCTCCAGTCTGCCCATGCGTCAGTGCTCCGGTGTGCTGCTCTATGGAGCTCCTGGAACAGGCAAGACTCTACTGGCTGGAGCTGTAGCCAAAGAGAGCGGCATGAACTTCATCAGCATCAAGGTAAGGAATTTGCATTTTATGAATGTATACAATTGCATTTATTCTATTTATATATTGCGATAACCTGTGTGTTTCTTCAGGGTCCCGAACTCCTGAGCAAGTATATTGGCGCAAGTGAGCAGGCGGTTAGAGATGTGTTTCAGAGGTCTGTCAAATGCACAGTCTCTTCTGTATGAAATATATAGTAGTAGTTCACAAGAGTCATTACTGAATGTGTGTCTGTGTTGCTGCAGGGCTCAACAAGCTAAACCTTGCATACTGTTCTTTGATGAGTTTGACTCTCTGGCCCCCCGAAGGGGTCATGACAACACAGGGGTCACTGACCGTGTAGTTAACCAGTTACTTACTCAGCTGGATGGAGTGGAAGGGCTGACAGGTAATGAAGATCAAATGCTCACCCAGGCTTTACAGCAACAGCCAGAGGTTTGGCTTTTTCAACCTGCTTCATGGTCTTTGTTGTTGATCTGTGTGCTAGTGGGTGGTTGACATCCATGGACTTTTTTTATCTTTTCAACAGCAGATTTGAAGCTGGATTGTTAAATATTATTACAATTAAAATAATGTTTATATTTGATTATTCCTGAATTTTTGTCAACAGCCATTACTCCACTCTTCAGTGTCACATGTTTTGCTGCTTTTTAATTTACTGACCGCAACACTTTGAACTGTAGTGTATGTAAAAGGTAGTGATAAAAAATAGTATTAAAAAAAAACTGTATAATTATATTAGTTAGGAAAAAATTAACATGTTCAGCACTGTTGAAACTGCTTGAAATTGTATGTCAGCTACCCAAGTAGTTCATATTAGCGTGTATTGTTTATTCTGCAACAATTTGGAGAAGTTTCATAGTTTGTTGCTTTTAATATAGCTGTGGTTATTGCTTATAGCAACATCACTATCTTTATCAGTTAGATAGATTCATTTAAAGTTATTAATTTATATTTCTATAATCGAATCCCAAATTTAAAAAACGAATTGTTTTGCCAAGAACTTGCTTAAAAACGTCAGACTGAGACTGTAGAGCAAAGCCAGTTGTGTCAGTTGTTGTACAATGTTGTGAAACATCTGGAGTGTATTTTTCTTTAAAAGAATGCTTGTATTTGTGTGATCTCTGTATTCAATACATAGTTTCTTGTTTTTAGGGGTGTATGTGTTGGCTGCCACCAGTCGTCCTGACCTGATTGATCCTGCTCTTCTGAGACCCGGGCGACTGGACAAGTCTCTCTACTGCCCTCCTCCTGATCGGGTCAGCATGGGCATACATCAGTATAACCTCTTTATTCCGTGTTTATCTACAATATCATTTTACTGATTCATATCTGTCCTTCAGGAAGCCCGGCTGGAGATCCTGAAGGCTTTGACTCATTCCGTGCCACTGGCTGCAGATGTGGACTTGGAGCAGATTGTTGAGGCGACAGAGCTGTTCACTGGAGCTGACCTAAAGGCCCTTCTTTATAACGCTCAGCTAGAGGCGATCCACAGCAGCCTGGGGCCCAACCTTCTGCATGTGTGTTCCACACAAACCCAAGCATGCACACTGACACAGATAAAACCCTAACCTCATGATTAGTAGTTAACCTATATGGATTTTTCAGTGGCTGATGCCCATATCTAAAGACCAGTGGCCAATGTTTAAAAGTTTGGGTTGGTTAAGATTCTTTAATGTTTTTGAAAGAAGTTTCTTATTCTTTCTAAGGATGGATTTATTTGATAAAGAATGCAATAAAGCAGTAATATTGTGAAATATCATTACAATTCAAAGTAATTTAAAAACATTGAAGTTTAAAATGTCATTTATTTCTGTGATGGCAGAACTGAATTTTCAGTTTAGTCAGTACATCAGTGATACATTTTCCTGTTTCTGTGTTTTATAGGATCTGGGCTCGGGGTCAGACAGTGATGTCAGCCTCTCCTCTCTGATCTTCCTGAACCATAGCGGTGGGTCAGATGACTCAGCTGGGGAGGGGGACGCAGGGCCGGAGCACTCTATGGTTCTGCTGGGCCCCAGTGAACTCCCACCTGAGGACCCACGCCACAACATCTGGCGCCTTTACTTTGGAAGCTCCTTTGAGTCTGAACTGGACAACCAGTCTCTATCTGAACTGGTGGGACACTAAATTTCCAAATGGGCTTATAATGCATATTTGTTTTACAATTTTGTATAAATCAATGCTATAATATTTCAGATGTCTTCTTAATGTAATTGACGAGATGTTTTAACACTTTTTAAAGCTGCTTATGAGACTGTCACGTTCTGTTTGCTCTGCTCCCAGAATTCTCAGTGCCTGTCTGGACCCAATTCTACCGCCCCTGACATGACCGGGGCATCAGTGAGGGATCCAAACTCCTGTCATGTGCCAGTTTTTATGTCCTGTCTGCAGGACGGCTTTCAGGAACTGACCCATGAGCAGTCAGAACGCCTCCGAGCAGATGTTAACACCGTTAAGAATAGTTACCGCAGAAACACGGTCAGTTACCTTTCTCATCCATCATCTATCCATTTATCCATCCATCCGTTTTTTATATATCAAGTTTCCTATCTATCCATTGTTACATCAGTCTAATCTTTCCATCAATCCATTGTTACAGTACTGTATATACAACTAGTATACATCTATTTTTTTCCATCCATCTGCTGCTATATCCAGTTTTGCCATTGCAATGTTCCATCCATCCATTGATGTATCCCTCTAGTTTTCTAATCAGTCCATCCATGTGTACACCCACACATCTATCCATCTATACATGCATACACCCATCCATCCACCTGAGGAATGTGTGAGAGTGTGTAGCAGTCTGTAGACACTGTTGCTGCTCAGTAGATGAGATCTGCTGTTCTTCTGTGTTTATAGGATGAATCATCTCTGGCCCAGACTGGCCCCAGTAAGCCTGGCTCTCTCATATGCCAAGCTCACCTGATCTCCGCTTTGGCTAACACTCGAGCATCTGTCAGCAGAGAAGACTGGAGGAGATACACTGAACTGTGAGTCACACATTTCACAAGCACGCTTCTTATATTTATGCAGATAAATCAGTCACACCACTGCATTACTGATTCACATATTTGTGTGGGTTTTTTCCTTCTGTTATGCAGATATGAGTCTTTCCGAGCCTCAAAGGAAGGCAAGTCTCAGAGCACTGCTTCGTTTAAAGCAGGTCAGCGGGTGACATTGGCTTAATGAGAGCCTCGCAGAAATTAATACAGCTCGGGGCATTACATTTTTTTTTTTTTTTTTTGCTGAGATTGTGTCTGATATGATCGACTCTGGTTTGTATCACACATTTTGGCCTTTTTTTTTTTTTGCTTTTCTTGGCCTTAAGAGCAGATGCATACTTACAATGTTTTGATATTAAGTAGAGAGAAGTATCAAGAACTTGATGGACTTGAATTCATAGCACTGAACAAATAATTTAAAGATAATTATGAAGTTTAAAAAGTGACATTTTTGCTAAATTTGCTTAGCTGCTGTAGGCAATATAATGTAAAGAAATCAAATATATGTATATGTATGTATATGTATATATACATTAAATATGTAATTAACTTTTAACTAAATGACAATTCTTTGAATTATGATGCCCGTTTTATTTCTCTAGAGCCTCTGATACACTGCACAAACTCATGACACAATATAACTGAAAATGGTGTATATCTTAAAATAAATAGAAATAGATCGTTTATACTGAATTAGCCCTTTATTTTAATTCTGTTTGTGTTTATCTACTGTTGTTGCTGTTTCTCTAGCATCCTCATGAAGTGATACTTACCATAACCTGTAGGTGGCAGTGTATTCCTAACATCCAAGAGCCAAAATGCCTATTGAAAGTCCTCCATGGATACTTCTCAATCTGTATTCAAAGACTTTTATGTTCTTCTCTTTGTAGAAGAGAAGAATCCTCTATTTTATCAGCCATAACGGCCTCCAGCTTACTCTGAATAACTGACATCTGCAGACCCCCAGGATCTGAATTTTTCTAAATTGATTTTTCTGTTTTTTCGTAGTCTTCACTTCCCCTGAGCACATGCCCTGGAACTACAGCTGTCTCTGCACCTTTGATTATCACAAAATTTTCCAGCACATTCTCAGATTTGTCCTCGTATGAGCTAGATTTCCGTCTCACACATTGTTGAGCTGAATTCCGAGTTGCGGCAACACACATCATATACACATATACAGCCTGATGCAGCAGTTTCTGTTGAGTTAAATATAGCCAGCCTTTGTTCTGACCCCTGCTGTTAGTATTGTTTGGGCTTGCGCCAAAACAGAAACAAAACAAGTGACATCATGGGACTAGAATAGACTAAGTCACAGTACTGTGGTGAGAACTGTGGACTAAAATGAGAGAAGTAAAACTGCCCTCAGCAGTTACCTGACCTCTGAATTTTAACAGTCATTGAGACAAAAGCTCAGTAACCCCTGAGGGGGGATACTGTGCAAAATATGATTGTGAAGATTCACTGAAAGAAATATACGTCGTAGGTTTATAAAATATTAATATGGCCCTCTGGGAAACATGCATTTAATCGACTGGCTCACAACTAAATAAAAATACTGTAATTCATTCACCCTCATATTGTTCCTGTTAGGAATGCAAAAGAAACTATTTGTAAAAAATGTTTTTAGATGACAGAGGATGATTATTGAAGACGTATATTAGCCTTCACAAGTAATGCATTAGCTTTATGTAAGCTGTTAACATTTACTGACAGTGAACTGAACTCAGAAACGGATTAGATCAATTAATTCCTCAGGTTATGGTTTTGGATCAACTGACTCGAATGAATCGTTCGTTCGCTGTTGAAAAGAAACTAACTTCGTTCACAATAGCGCTAACGTTACTTCTCTCAAGAAGGCGTGCATTATAATCATTATCATAAATAACTACTTAAATTTGTAAATTTGATCTGTTCCTCGCAGTTTACTATCATATGATTTCAGAAGACTTGTTAGTGTACGAATCATGTGGAAAACTTTTATTGCTTTTTATTGCTTTTGTTGGCTATTTTTCTTTCTGATGCTTCAGTCACCACTTGTTGAAATAATATCGTTATGTAAATTACACTTTGGAAAGAGATTATTATTAATCTTTATTAAACAGAAAGTCAGATGTACTTTGGACCAACGCCAATAAATATCGGCGAGTAACGTAAAATTTAAAAAGTCACAGTGCAGTGAATAATCCCTTGTTTAGAGAGACCGTATAGTTAATTTTTTCAATAGGCCGGTTAGCTCAGTTGGTTAGAGCGTGGTGCTAATAACGCCAAGGTCGCGGGTTCGATCCCCGTACTGGCCATACATGTTTTTTTTTTTGTTTTCTCTCCCGAAATTATACTTTAGTCATTACATTTATATTCCAAATAGCTTACCAATTTGAAAATATTTGAACTGTATTTCAAAATTAAAGAGGATTTTTGTTAGAAATTTTAAAGCCATTGAGACGTCACAGTCAATGTTTCATGTAATATATTCTCATGATACCATTTGAGATGTTCACTGCCCATTTCCAGTCCTGGCATTATTATGAAATAGTTTATCAAGTTAAATACACAAGCAGGCAATTTAATATGTGTAGGTTAAGTTTCCCCCTTCATACAAACCTTGGAAAGCCTGTAAGACATTTTCAGCCAGCATAACATCTAAAATGTAAAATAATCCATCCATAATATTCTGTTCTAATTTTTCCTTTCTTTGTCGATGTTTTTTTACATTTTTGTCTACAAGATGAAGATCCCAGAGACTTCTCTTAAGTGTTGCAGAACCTGCTGCAGACTTTTCCATAAAGTGGCCAAATAAGGGCCTGTGAATTAAGATTACAAAATACAGTTGTCCACTTGCTAAGGTGTTCCTCTGAGCCTTCCGCTAGTCCCTTTATTCAGGTTAAGTCACTGCTACAGTAGCTCACACATTCATGGAACTTCATTTCTCAGCAGAGAGCAGCACAATTATTAGTCTTTTCATTGTTGCAAAATTGAACAGACAATATGGAAGTGCGAGTAAACACATTGTATTTTAAATGGAACACTTTGTGAAGTAGTTTTAACTTGATGTTTTGACTTAAATGCTACTTTGTAAAATGGGCTTTTAGAACAATGAATAATGAAGAGATCAGATTCAAGAATAGAACTTTTCTAGACGTTCAAAGACAACTTGAGCTGCATGTTAACATAGGAGAATTGTTAGTTTAAATCAGGTGTTTCAGAAAGTAGTGATGGCAGTGAGGAGGAGAAAGGCCATATAAATGCTGGAGTTACAGACCAGCAGACTGCAGATTATTGCCATTTTGGCCCTGTTATTACCACACAGAGCTGTAAAGAACACTCTGGGATGCTCTTGAGTCAGCTCAGAGTCAATCATTTAATGCAGAAAGCTGTGATGGCCAGTGTCTTTGCTTGTGAGTAGCAATCCACTTTCTTAATTGTGTAACAGGAGAGGAAAAAGGGTGTACACACATCTCCTGGATATCACTACTCATTGAAGGTGGTTCCCACAAACTCATACAGAATATTTTCGGAAAAATATACGATACAAGGAAATGTATAGTATATATAAATGAAGAGTGTTCTGTTCCTTGAGGGCCACCTTCCATTTACATTTATTCATTTAGCCAATGCTTTTATACACAGCAATTTACAATTGAGGAATACAACAAGCGATTCATCACAATCGTAATACAAAGTTTCAGACATTGCTCAGATAAGTACAAGTACTAGATGGGGTATTAAGGAAATACTTTTTTTTAGGATGCAGTCAAATGTTGACGATTGAGCTTCGAACATACTTAAACCAGGTAATCAAGAGGGCCTTTCACACTGCTTTAGTTCCAGAACTAAATGTACAGTACTAAAGTACTGGGACGATGTTCTGCAAACCATTTCCCAGTACCATTTAAAATGTTGCATTCGCACTGACGGTGTGTACTAGTAAAGTGACGCAAGCCCGTCGAGTCGACAGCGATGTAATTTGTGCGCGGTGTACAAAAACAAACAAACAACAACATTAACAACAGGAAGATGGAGGACTCTGTGATTGGAGCTTTGTTTTTGTTGTGTCTCGCGGGTTTCACAATAATGGACATGGACATAGACGTAAACATAAAGCGATTGAAAGAATGGAAAGGAGGACTAAAAATCTTCAACTACAACTGGCAATGGTACATTTGCTACAAGTGCCTGCACTTCAGCATCCGTCCATCTATCGCTGTTCATCATCATTGCAAAATAAGTTGACACAATGTTTAAAGTATGTTTACACAGCGTTTTAAATTATGGCGGGTGAAGCCATTTTCAAACGCGTCTGGCCAATCTATGTGTAGTTACGTCACGGGTAGTACCAGTTGTGCTGGTTAGACCCTGCTCCAGAGTAGGAATTAATTTGGTAGTCCAGGAGGTCCAGTACTAAAATCTCACAAGTGTGTAGTTCCACAATTAGTTCTGGTACTATGTAAAGGTTCCGGCAGTGCAAAAGGCCCTAAGGTTTTCAAGATAAGTAGAAACTCCCAGGCAGGTGTTTTGAAGCAGGACTGGACACCAAAAGATTATAAGGCAATGTAAAGACAACTTGATAAAGGAATGCTGAAACTTAAAACTGAATTAGAATCAATCTTTAATGTAAACAGCAGGATGTTGGCATTCTTAAACCTATAACAAACATGAGGGGTGAAAAAAAATCATAATACCCACAATCTTAAATTAAATGAATCATGGAAGTTCAAATGAAATTTGATGCCCCTGAAAATAAAATTCCTTAATAAACATACTCAAGATGTATAATACTGACTACTTGGTAGCAATCACAAATATCACAAAAGTTTATACCAGCTTACAAAACAGAAGCTCAATATTGCTTTGGAATGTTACAGCAGTCTGCCATGAGTCTAGTTGATGTAAAGTGAAGGAAGGAGCTATATCTACACACCTGCATTACAGTCAGACAAAAGTGTAATGTATGCACAAAGCAGGTATGGTTTAAGACAAAAGAGGCAACCTCTTGCATGAAGCTGCCTATTTAATTTAACAGTCTACAAGTATAAGAGGCATGAATGGGATACTTGGAGAAATCATTAAGAACAAACTTGGACTCTGCTAGCAATATAGCTGCCGCTTGTTGGAGTGAGAAACATACTACAGTGAGTGCTACATGCCACAGTCCCCTAGACATTTTGCACACTCTACAGGGAGCATCCCACTCCGAACAGCCAGAAATTATGATGGGACAAAATTTCTTGACACATAACCATTTTTAAGCCAGAGCAGGTGGGCTGTTTAAGGAATGTAACCGTACAAAGAGATGTCTCGAAATGACTGCCAAAGGAGTAGAGTGGTTTAGGACCTGAGGACCAGTTTGTGATGGTTCTTCAACCAGACCAGATGGTTTATAGGCCTGGCAAGAAAAGACCATTATGTTCAGCAAATCCATTATGATTAGGTGCATTAGAGAGCAAAGTTTTAGCAGGAAAGAGATGTCCATTTTTTTTCTTTAACTTTTTGTAAAAGTCCTTCTTCCAGTATTCATTTTGGAACAATCAGTCAGTCCAGTGAAAGGGAATTAGTTGCAGTCATATACAAAGTCATAATTGCTTGGCTCTTTGGGGATTGGGGGAGGAACTTCAGGGATTTGGATGTTCTCCAAGTCCAGGAGGCGGAGCTTCATTTCCATGTTGAGAAGGGTGTCCATGTCTGAGCGAGTGAACTCACTGGTCATCTCCTTCCCCAGCAGTGCATTCAGCCCATCTGTCCACACGCAGTACTGAAAATTGGCCAGAAAATATGACATTAAACCACAGCATGCACAAAGTCCAAATCGCACCAAAGATGGACAACAGCTACCACTTTGTTGATAGCGTTGACGTTTGCTCACCTCATGCTTGTCAGGGGCAATGAAGTTTAGATACTCATCAGATTCATAGAGGACAGAGAAAGCCAGCTCCAGCAACTCCTAAAGAAGGAAAGAGAATTGACACAGTCTGACAAATGCTAATGGGGCTGTTGTGGCTGTATGCCTCATATTGCTTGACTTTTGCAGATCTTCTGCAAACATATTACAACAGCAGATGGTCCAATCTGGTGTGTGTGTATGTATACAGGCCTCTCCTGCTGGGCACCAACAGACAGCAGCAGTATGATCAGCACCGGAAGTGCATCAAGGTTTGAAGTAACAAAATACTTTATAAATTCTCATTGACTCGACATGGAGTTTTTGGAGTAGCTGTCAGAAAGGGTATCTATGCATTTGGCACTGGCAAATGCCTGTCAAAATTATGGAGATGCAAGCAAAAAAAAAAAAAAAAAATCACCAATTCAGGTAAGAAGAGGTTCAACCGGCCTACAAACTAATCCTCTCTGTGGCATATTTGAAATGTGTATACCCAGACATTATCAAGACTTTTCAGACCACCTGACCTTTCTAGAGACCTGTCTAGGGTGGTAAATAAAATTATAAGCACAGAAAAGGATGTACATTTTTGGCAAACCCTGAGGCATTAGTGGTGCTTCTCAGCCTTCACAGAATCAGCCCTCACATCATCTAATTGTCTTATTTGGGTCAACTAACCTAAAAAAAAAAACGGGATGAAATTGGATCATCCAACTGGCTTAAAGGATCATTGGATGAGAGCTACATCATCACATCCAAAATGAGAGCAGACAAACATTTCTGACCGCTCACATTCTGCCCACAGCATCTTCCTGCTACTCCATGCAGAGATGAGATTACAGACAATCGAGACAATAGAAAGAGAACAATCTCTTTTTCAGCAGTTGATGAAGGAAGTGATTTTCCGAGTCAAATTCCTATCAAGATAAATCTTGCTCAAAGAAAGGACAAAAACAATGTTGATGCAGATATTTTTTTAGAGTCAGTGTCACCAGGACTAGGGGGATACAACAACCTTTTGGGTGTGCCAGAAAGCTCCAGTTTTACTTGATATCCTGTCTTCAAGTTTAATCAATTTCGTCAACAGGGAGAATTTTTTTTTTACAGTTGTGGCATAAATTTGACATTGCCTGCTTTGTTCTGTGGGAAGAAGAAAGGGTGACTTTGAAACTGAAGTGAGCTGATGATCATTACTCACAGAGCTACTAGGCATAACTAATGCATCATTTGTCACCAAGCTACACACCAGAGCATCAAAGGAAAATGTGATCTTTTGATATTCAAGAGCATTTTTTGCTCTCTGCCATCAAGCACACACAAAAGGACTCACCTTGTTCTGCTTCAGAGCTCCCTTTTCCTTCATGTGTGGACAGTCTTTACCAGTGACAACTGCTTTGATATCAGCCACAGGAACTGCCACAGGAAACAAAGAATAATTAATAAGGGTGTGGCCATATTAAGCCCATCTTTATAAAGTGAAGCCACTATACCGTGGTCAGTATTCAGGCTGTACTCACGTTTGTCCTGTAGCGATTCATGGGCTACCTCTCCCTGAGGGCTCTCCTCCAGATCCCCATAGTGGAGAACTTTATGATTGGGCGACAGTCGACAGTACCAGAACTTGTCTGCAAAGAAGCATACCAGTGGGTCACTGTTCCACAATGTAATGCTAGCATGTTATCTTTCATTCTAGTACAATACTTAATATTCTTTGGCCTTTACTTGTGGATTGGGCAAAGCCATGACTGGCAAATTGTCTCCCAATCTCCTCCTGACACTTTCTGTGCCCCGGCGAAAGCAGACACGAGTGATCACTGCCAGGACTGTTCACATATAGACTAGAAGGCCATGGCTGGCACTTGACCCTAGTACCTGAATCCAAATCCTAATTACTGGGAATAGCAGTTTGGCAGAATAAAAAACATTGTGGGATGAAAGAGTGTCCTGCAGGGTGGCACTTCAGGCATATAAACACAAAGACAAAGAGATAAAGAGGGTGCAGTAAACAGCTTGATCACTGCACAATTCAATACCTTCAGCTTACCAACAAGCCAGCTCAATAGGCTGTTTATCCACCACTACGAATGTGCAATGAACAACCAGCAGACACTGCAGCTAACAGCCATCTGTGAGCCCATTGTGAGATATCAGAACAGATATGTGCAGAATGGTTTAATATGCATGCAGTGTCATGTGCATGATGAAAAAGGGGCTTCCTTTGTAGATGGCTTTGCTGTCTTTCTATTCTATTTGGTGACACACACAAGTCAAGAGACAGAAGAAACAATGTTAATGAGGAAATAAGTCATTTTTGTTTATTAAGAGAAGCCTGATGAACACTAGTGCTCTGGTGCCCTCCCTTCAGCTAACATGTGCATGCATCTAAATCTGAATCTAGGACTAAGAACTTTAAATCTCAATAACTTCAAGTTGAATACTGTTTTTTTTTTCCTTTCTCATGGCCCTGCTTCCTTAATGCAATTTAGCTCCAGTCTGCTCCAAATCTAAACCTGTAATTCTGAATCCTGAAGACTTTGGTTAGCCAGTTCAGATGTTTTTAACCAGGGTTGGAGCTAGATTCTTAAGGTAGGTGGCCTTCCAGAAGAAGGATCGTTCCTGGTCTAAAAAAAAAACCAGAATAAAATCTGAAATGTTTCAGAGAATTAACGGCAAAGGAGGATTCAATTTAACATTATTTGGAAAACTCAGCCTCAGGCAACCTCGTCAGTACTTAAGACTGAAGGTAGGAACTGGACTGCTCATTTTGTACACCATGAGGAGAGAGCTCTGCTATGGCGGGACAATAGGGAATACAAATGTCAATGTAGCACCTGTCACAGTCAAAAGCCACAGGTGCTACTTCATTCTGTCAAATAAGAGCAATCCTTCAAAGCTTGCTGAAAAGGTTGGTTGTGTGCGGATAAAAGAAATCTTCTAACATTGGATTATGTTAAAGATACCTGAATAGTGGTGGCTTCATGTGGTTGGTGCTTCCTGTGGGGAACCTCATTGTAAAGGTTGTATTAGAGAGCAGAACATATCTGAATGTCATGGAGTGTGCTATTGAAATGTAATTCAGACTTGACTGACAAGTAATGACTTTATCACAAAGGTTACTATAACAGTTGATGAAAAACAGAACATCTATTTCTGCTATGAACATCTTCATATACAATATACTGCAGGATACCACAAACATGTGGAAATGGGTAAAAGTAAATATCCAATGCTATTTCATATGGGACATACACACTGACAACAATCAGTCACTGAACTCCTGGTTACTACTAGGCAGTAGACAGTATTTGTTACTGGAGATATAGGTTCTATATTTGATTGATTCTTGAATGAGGTTCCCCACAGAAAGCACAAACCACACAAAGCCACCATAATTATCCAACCCTAGACAACTTGGAATTTGGAATTTCTCACTTCCTACTCGATAATAACCACCGTTATAATCACAAGGTCAAGCGCCATTCCATTTGAAAAAAAAACTAATGGAATTATGAGTTTCCTGGAATGCAGCATAACTGAAATACTTAGAGTTTGGAAACACAACATTTCAAAATCCAAACATTCCCAACACTAATTTGATCAAATTGCAACTTTGTGTACAAAAGTACAACGGTGTCTGCACTCTTGGTAGTCACAGCTTCATTTTGTTGCATAAAGCTGAACTATGCTTAAACTTTTTGCACTGAGGCAACATGAGCCACAGAAACCACTGGCAAATAATGATTTAATCACATGTATAATGCACATGTGTAATTGTCAGTCAAATAATGAGGGTGCCATCATCCTTGGGCAGATAATTGAATAGTTGATTGTGAGCAAAGATTTGTAGAAAAGGAAGGCAATGAATCTGGCAAAGTGTAAAAAAAAAAAAAAATCTCAAATTAATAAAAAAGAGAGAGAAAGCAATAACGAGAGATTTAGTTGGAAAGTGGGGACCCTAAGAGAGAGAGAAAGGAAGAAAGAGAGAGGCAGGCAGACAGTGAGCAAGAGTGAGACAAGGTGTCTAGTCTCAGAATCATCTAATCCTGTAGAAGTGTGAAGAGTGTTAAATTATCCAGGCTAAGTGACAAAGCCTCCCTCTGAGCTCGGCAGACAGCCCTCCTCTTCAGTCAGCCCGTGTAAAGAGTGATATTACATTGGACGATCTTTCAACTCTCCAATCTGCGGCGTAAGCTTTCTCACTCCCACCACTCAGCACTTGTTTGAAATTGGCTCCATACTTCCGTTCTCTCAGCAACGGACTAGGCTTGCTAAATCATGCTGTCGGTTTAATAATAGCACTCATAAAAATATACACAGAACATATAAAATGTCAGAGTGTGTTGAAGATAGTTGGAATAAAGCTATCCTGTAAGACATTTTAATATTACTTCACTATACTGTGAGATGACTGAAATGCAATTGAAAAATTATTGAGACCAATAAAAATCTTGGTAAAGTCCTATAATTCCAAAGTTCTGTCTGTGAATGAGAAGCAGCCCAGTAGAGGTCCCCAATAAAAGCTACAACTGAATAACCCCATTCAGGTCACAAACTTAAGATGAGAACGAGAAAGTTGTGCTAGACTCCAGTAAACTAAACACTCAAACAGAGCTGATGTGTTTAAAACCGTCCCGCTGAAAGTTCATTCGCTTTGAAGAGGAAAACACTTTTACTGTGTATTAATCAGACACAATTCAAGCAACAAGCACATTTTAAGAAGAAACTGAAGGTGAAAATCCTGTTACATCACAGAAACATGTTCAGAACAATGAGGACAAATTCATATTGTTTGCGTGCTAAGAACACACCTCATATCTTCATTCATTTCTATGCTGGTTCACCAAACAGGATTCTTTTTTATGGTTCTCCCTAGGGAACCCTGAGGGATATGTCATGCAATATTCTATGTTTCTCTACTACCACAATAAAACTCTCTCAATCTCGACAAAGTTTAATCAGTTTCAGTCTCGACAAAGTTTACAGGGGTCGAAATTAACATTTTTACTCGGTAGAACTGGTGCTCCCAAAGTTAGGAGTACCCAATGAATATTAAGGAGCATCACAACTGCCAATTGAGCTATCGCTAAGCCCAGCCCCATTACTGTTGCTCCCTCAAACAAACAAACAGAGTTGCTCACTGTCTCACAATGATAGCTGTCAGTGTGAAAATCTTTTCCCACAGGGATATATAAAAGATTTTAAAGTAAATATGGTGGGTAACTAAAAGCAAGAATTTACAGATCAAATTCAAGTTGGAGAAGCCTAAAATTTTAACTTAAGTGTATTACAACCAGAAAATGACATTTTTGTCTTCATTGGGATTGTGTGGTTGAATGCTTAGTGAAATTTTGCTGGGTTTTGTTTGGCTTTAGGAAATGTCATAAAATAAATGATATTGCCTTGACTCACAGTTAAAAAGTTTCCTTTTTTTTGTAGCTTAAACACTACCAAACGCTTCTTTTTCCACACACTTGGCCTGGAATTTCTTGTTAGTCATGCATCGATCTTTCATTCCGATTGCTAATGTTTTAGAAGCGATTAAGCGGATTCTCAAAGCAGATTAAATTTTATTTTTCTTTATTTTTTTAAGTGAAAGACAATAAAATAAACAAGACTTTTGTTTGGTCTATTACAGTCTGTATCAGTAGCCATTTAAAATTAGAGACAACCACAGGATTTTAATCATGATCCAAACAAAGATGCTGTTTCAGATGCAAATTTGAATGTATTATTTCAAAATCTGAATCAAAAACAGGTCTTGACTTTCTGAATTATGCTACATAAAACATCTGCACGAAACAAAAACAGCAGATGGTCTGAATGAAAACACAGATTAATACACACACATGACAGCAGTTGGAGCTTATGGAACAGCAGCGATAGAGCATTTCCTTGGTTACCGCTGTAAACAAAGCAGCACTGCACTGATTTGTTCCTTATATAAGCAATATACAGAGGCAAGATGGGGTCGCACAGATTACATTTCGGGAGCATATGTGACCAAAACGGTCACAATCTCAAGCCCTGAACAGAATTGTATCTATCTCAATGCATTTTCTGTATGGCCAGGGCTTTAGACATGCAGGAACAGAAATCAAGCAGTAGACAAAATGTAGTGTTGCCTATAGCTGCTGGTTAGGACAGAAACTTGGATTAACAAGAAAGAGGCAGCTTTGAATCTTTTATTCCTAAAAGTACTTGGAATCTTTATGGAATAAAAACGGTTTACAAAAAGAACAAAAATAACCCTCATGCTCAGTGTGTGTGTTTCTTACCCTGTCTCCTTCGGCTGCTGATCTTCCTGAAGCAGGTGCCCTCACACAAACGATTGAGGCGTTGCTGTTTGATCAACTCCATGATCTCTGGCTGGATTTTCTCCCTAAGCTCCCTGGAGACACAGCAGAGGATCACACAAATGCAGTGTAAAATACAACACTTTACTGGCAGTTAACGCAAGGAAAGACTTTGTCTTTAGACAGTTCTTTAGTAAGAGCCAGACAAACTTTCTTTTATCTTGAGGTTTTGCTAACACTACTGCCAAATTGACTGTGCTGCTTTACATCTAAAACAGAATTTTGCAACATTAATTAGCATTTAAAGGCCTCCCTGATGTTAATGCTAATGCTATTAAGTAATTCATGAGAAAACAATATTCTGTTCACACTCTGTGAAAACAAATGGGCTTATCTGGTTTTTATTTTTATTTTATTTTTTACATTCAATCTTGTCAGATTACAAAAACTGATTTTTGGGAGTCCAACATTATTTTAATTAAAGCTGTGAATACTGTATAAAAAAACAAATTTTTTGGGGGGGAAAAATCATTATTCAAAAAGTGTGGGAGCCTTGTTTTTTTTTAGTCAAAAACCTATTATAGTGAATAGACTGAACAAATGTTACATATTTCACATAGATAGAGCATGTGATATTTCCAACATTTCAGTTCACACATGGTTGTTTAACAAGCTCTGGAAGTGACAACACAGACTTTTCCATTTGACTGTTATTTTACATATGGATTTTACAGAATGTTCTCTGAGATTGTACATTCCAGCTCAAATTACTACTGTAATGCAGTGGTAATATACGTAATGAAGACTCCTCTTAGTTTAATGAGTTAGGAACTATAGTGTTATATTCATTGCCGTCATTGCAATTGGCTTGTTTTCAATCATGAGTGGGACACAGGTGCAGTACACATGGACCAAAACTGGGTGAGTGATTGTGCAAAATGAGTGCTTCAAATAATTGAAGAGTTTCCAGTGACTCACAGGATGGGCCGGGATTGGAAATCCTCCTGGTTCATTCTCTCGGATTGGCGCAGTTTGAGGATCTCGGTGTAGCTCAGATTTTGCAGACGACTTTTAAACTGATCCAGAGAGTTAGGCTTGATCGTGAGAGCACGAGTGATCTGTTCCTTCACCACCTGCATCACCTACAGTATATAAACACAGAGTTCATCATTTAGGACATCATTTTACGCATCCAGGAAGACACTACAGTCTTTTATTTGGCTCCAGCTTTTGAGTTATTATATAATGTTATTATCCCTTTCTCACAAAAGCATTTACAATATATTTTGCATAATCACATTACTGTTAAGCAAATGCTTATTAAACTCCAAATGAGAAGCTTTTTAGAAACTGTCGATACGTCACATCCTTGAACAAAGATCAGTTAATACACTACTGTACATGCATCTTAAATGAGATTCCCTAATGCTACTTTAATTACTATCTTACAAAATTCAAAACTGTAAATGCCAACAATGAAACAGTGCTTTAGAGTCGTGAGCTTTTGATTGATCTAAAATCAGTTTTCATGCTCAGTTTTCTCTGAATTGCAACACAGTTCAACCAAACCCTTCTGATTTATAAAATAAAAAACAGGACAAGGGATATTACAGATGGGCTTGAGCACAAGCTACAAGATTACAAGTCAACTGCAACACTTCGGGGGGATCCGACTTATAGGGTATGAGTCATGCATACAGTTAAGACGTTAACATTTACATGTTAAATACATTATAATGTCTAGAGTATGAAAGTCTTGAGGCTTCGTTTGTTCTCACAGGAATTGGTTCCATCACTAAACAGCACACGTAAGTTGCTTTGAAGAAGCTCTTCATGTGGAGTCACAACAGCTGTCTTGGAAATTGCTGTTTGTCAAAGAATCAAATGCAAACAAACAGAAGTGACAGCCAGCAATGGACCATGACACAAGAATTCACCCATATGCAGCAAAAGCAGACAGCTTTCCTTCATCCTCAGATACAGAAATGCCCAGCTGCTGTAGAGCCACAGCTTTCCCAGTGATGCATGAATATCGAAATCACAAACATCACATCTTGAAATCTTTAGGCTACAGATCACATGCTGTGATTAGCTGGGGAGCACAGTAACGGATGAGTTGAGAAGCTGGAACCAAGTCCAGTTGCTATTCATGCATGCAACGCCTCCCAGTCATCCAAAGAAGCAGGTGCCGTAGGCTCCCGCAGCAGGACTGGATGAGGTTTAATTAGTGATACGACTGGGTCTTCACTACTTGAAGAATGAGAGGAGTGATTGCTGGTGGAATAAACCCGAGACGGCTCCATTCGAACAGGACAGAAGCATTTAAAGGGGACTGGTTTTTGACAGCTGCAGGTGGGGGATGAAGAAGCAAACGTCTCCACTTGAAACAATCCCTTATGGCGGGGGAAGCAATTTTCTGAACACATTTGACGATTTTACACGGTTCAGAATTAATTAAACCAAGGCGCTCTTCTCACTTCCTTCTATCAGCCTCTTTAAATCAAGTCGTGATGGCTGAAATAGAAGCAGACCTTTTATTCGTGAGGATGAGGTGATACGGGGGAACAGTGGAATTTCAGCTGCTGATGTGGGGGGCGGTGATATTTGTGAATAAAGCCGAAATTGACCTTTTTTTAGACAAACGCACTAAGTGTGTCACAGCCTCGCTAAGAAGTGTGCGACTCTTCAACTGCCCTGCCATCCTTATTGTCTTTTTCTCGCCTCTCCTCTCCAGAGGATCTAAATGCACAGAATGAACCCGCCCACTGTGTGTCGGCCTGCAGATAATACAGAGTGACATACAGTGGGGAAGAATTAATGTGTATGTACAGTATTGTTCAAAATAATAGCAGTACAATGTGACTAACCAGAATAATCAAGGTTTTTAGTATATTTTTTATTGCTACATGGCAAACAAGTTACCAGTAGGTTCAGTAGATTGTCAGAAAACAAACAAGACCCAGCATTCATGATATGCACGCTCTTAAGGCTGTGCAATTGGGCAATTAGTTGAAAGGGGTGTGTTCAAAAAAATAGCAGTGTCTACCTTTGACTGTACAAACTCAAAACTATTTTGTACAAACATTTTTTTTTTTCTGGGATTTAGCAATCCTGTGAATCACTAAACTAATATTTAGTTGTATGACCACAGTTTTTTAAAACTGCTTGACATCTGTGTGGCATGGAGTCAACCAACTTGTGGCACCTCTAAGCTGTTATTCCACTCCATGATTCTTTAACAACATTCCACAATTCATTCACATTTCTTGGTTTTGCTTCAGAAACAGCATTTTTGATATCACCCCACAAGTTCTCAATTGGATTAAGGTCTGGAGATTGGGCTGGCCACTCCATAACATTAATTTTGTTGGTTTGGAACCAAGACTTTGCCCGTTTACTAGTGTGTTTTGGGTCATTGTCTTGTTGAAACAACCATTTCAAGGGCATGTCCTCTTCAGCATAGGGCAACATGACCTCTTCAAGTATTTTAACATATGCAAACTGAGCGATAAATAGGCCCAACACCATAGTAGGAGAAACATGCCCATATCATGATGCTTGCACCTCCATGCTTCACTGTCTTCACTGTGTACTGTGGCTTGAATTCAGAGTTTGGGGGTCGTCTCACAAACTGCCTGTGGCCCTTGGACCCAAAAAGAACAATTTTACTCTCATCAGTCCACAAAATGTTCCTCCATTTCTCTTTAGGCCAGTTGATGTGTTCTTTGGCAAATTGTAACCTCTTCTGCACATGCCTTTTTTTTAACAGAGGGACTTTGCGGGGGATTCTTGAAAATAGATTAGCTTCACACAGACGTCTTCTAACTGTCACAGTACTTACAGGTAACTCCAGACTGTCTTTGATCATCCTGGAGGTGATCATTGGCTGAGCCTTTGCCATTCTGGTTATTCTTCTATCCATTTTGATGGTTGTCTTCCGTTTTCTTCCATGTCTCTCTGGTTTTGCTCTCCATTTTAAGGCATTGGAGATCATTTTAGCTGAACAGCCTATCATTTTTTGCACCTCTTTATAGGTTTTCCCCTCTCTAATCAACTTTTTAATCAAAGTGCGCTGTTCTTCTGAACAATGTCTTGAACGGCCCATTTTCCTCAGCTTTCAAATGCATGTTCAACAAGTGTTGGCTTCATCCTTAAATAGGGGCCACCTGATTCACACCTGTTTCTTCACAAAATTGATGACCTCAGTGATTGAATGCCACACTGCTATTTTTTTGAACACACCCCTTTCAACTAATTCAACTAATTGCCCAATTGCACAGACTTAAGAGCGTGCATATCATGAATGCTGGGTCTCATTTGTTTTCTGAGAATCTACTGAACCTACTGGTAACTTGTTTGCCACGTAGCAATAAAAAAATATACGAAAAACCTTGATTATTCTGGTTAGTCACATTGTACTGCTATTATTTTGAACAATACTGTATTTGTGCGCTTCTGAGTTCAAACATTTAAAGCACACTTATTCTGCATTGGACTATATATTTAGATTTTAATTTATACATAAGCGCTTTAATGCTTTTGATTTAATGTTTTTGAATGTCAAACCTACAACGCCATTGTACAAATCTATTGCTTCCCTCAAGAACAACAAATGAGGAATTAATCTTAATAATAAAGTGTTTCTGAATATCTTTAGAAAGTGAGTGGGCTCGTGGGATTGTGCCAGTACATTAAAGGCCATGAATAGAGTTGTGCTACGACACCTAGCGGTATAATATCTCATATAAAATGGCAGAAAAAACAGCAAGTTTTCGTATACTGCCATCTTGGATTACACTGAGAAAACCTAAGTAAACAAAATCGAATTTAAGTGCCGTAAAATATATTTATATACCTTTATAATTTTATATCCAATAAACTGGCTACTGAACAGCTGAAAAAAAGATAATAAATGGATTTTCTGGCTGATTTAAGCTTCAAACAGTTTGTCCGGTTGGGGTCAACCAATTCAAAGCAAACGGCTATGGTACACATGCCAAACGTTAATGAGAAACAGACAAATAAACCAACTGTAAACTAGACTGTCACATGAGTCAGTAAAATACTGATGCATGATCATTAGGTTTTCCTGTCTTTTTTACAGTAAGATTATAAGCAGTGCAATGAAACCAATTTGCCTCCAAATGCGAAAGAACAACCATCAGCAGATAGGGGAAATAGGGGAAAAAGAGAAACTAATCCAATATGAAAGTGGTGTGTGTTTGTTAAAGATGGATGCTAATGCATTGCAATACTTTTGCATCAAGATGTAAAAAATGTGTAATGTCCAAAGATGTCTATCTGGCCTAAGATTGCACAGACCAATCATTTAAAATGCAAAAAAAAAAAAAAAAAAAAGTTTGCTCACCTCCCTCCTCCAGACAGCCAATCATAACTGCCTCCAATCAGGGCAGCAAGATTTATTACTCCTGTCTTATTTTAATTACAACTTCGCACAGCTATCCATCATGAATTCACATGTATGCCTCTTGGTTTTTCACACCAGTACATAATTAAAAGTCATATTTATTTCCTACCTGTAATTATGCAAATGCCGTTATTCAGTCGCATCAGAAGAGTTTTTTATTGAATTAGGAAGAGGAGTCAGATATAAGTTTATGAGCAGCTTTGCTGTAAACAAAGCCTAGAAAAGGATGAACTTTATTTATGATCCTAACATTTTGTCTGGAATTTGACGCATAATAAACACAGGAACTTCTGCATTGAAACATTATGCATGCGAACAGTGGGATTAGCCACAGAATTATCTCCTCGATAAACTTTGCACTAACCTGATACAATTTGACAAATTCCAATTTGTCTGTCCACATCAGACACAACATGCAACAAAATCAAAATCCACAGACACTCAGAAAGGTGTCTAAAAGTACATAATCTTATCCATTAATATTAAGCAATTCTTGAGTTGAGTTCATAGTTGCTTTCAGTATGGCTAAAAAGGTTGGGCAACATGATATTCAAACATCAGACCCTTTTAACACCAAATAAAGTACAAAATCAGCACCTGTTAACTTGCTGGTTGTTACAAAAACTCTGATGGAAAAGATACCTTTTATCATGCGTCATGAGTGTCATGTCTGATGAGTAAATGGTGTTAGAATCAAATTCAAAACCTTCCTATTGACACTGTTCTTTAAAGTCAACGCTGCTTCATCAGCCTAGGGAGTCACATCAGCACTCAAATCTTTACAAAAAAATTGCAAGAATCATAAAATACAACCTGTCAATCACCCAAATAGTGTTTAGATTATAGACTTCAAATCTCAAATGGAAAGGAACAGAAAACAACATTTACAATTTACAGAGGCTGGAAAGCATATCTTGCACATGTCTCTGTCATCCTTTTTCACATTCATTTTGCTTGGTATTGTCTGTAGTCCCAACAGGGCAATCAGGAACAAAAAGAAAAAAGGGACATTTATCCATTCCACAATTGACATGCTAATTATGCCATTCCCTCCCCCTTAACGATTTTTATAACAGTTAACAATGATTCACATAAAAAGAAATGGGCATTACTTCAAAGAAAACAAATAGATATCATTAATGGAAAAATCATTTGCTGGAAACACTGTGATGAATTTAGATGGAGTACAGTCTGGAGTCATTTTTACATAAATTCTGGGGCTAAGCTTATGAATAACAAGTAGAGTAGACAAGTATAAAAAAAACTGTGTATGCATATGCATGCAAAGAGAGAGGCCTGAAGTCTTCAACCCAATGGGATGATGCGTTTAGACTCTGCTCAGAGATGAAAGGATGATGAAAATTAAAAAGATGTCGCAAATTTAATGTGAAACCAAAAGCAGGAAGGTCCAGCGAATCTTTTCCACTCTTTCTGACCTAGCCAGGGATACATTGGGTTGCGCAGCAGGTTGCTGGATGCTTGCTGAGGTGTTGGGAGGCATGGTGCCTTTTTAAAACACTAGTACATTCGCGCAGAATGCTCAGTGTTTTAGGGTGCATCATAAAGTTTAGTTGCAAAAGTATAAAGAATGACCACACAGTGAAAGCCACTTGCGCAAACATCGGCATAGCCACAGTCTAGACACAAATGCTCTCTGACAAGTAAACATTTCATAACAGGTTTCTGAAAAGCATCCAAAATATTTCCCTGGTCCTGGAGAACTCTACAGCAGGTGGCACTCAACACTCTTGGGATCCAGCCACACATCCACTCCACTGACAGGAGCAGACAGGAGTAGCTCTTTCACCAAGGGCCAGCATGAAGCATGCTGAAAGCGTGCAATGCATTAAAGTCACTTCAGGTCTCAGGAGACTCAGCTCATAGTGTAGAGTAGCACTGGTTTTGTGTGTGTGTGTGTGTGTGTGTGTCTGTGTGTGTGTGTGTGTGTGTCTGTGTGTGTGTGTGTGTGCGCTTTTTTTGTGACATATCAGGACAAAACTCTGTATAATGACATGGGTTTGACATAGGTATTACAAGGAGAGCGTGACTTATGAGGACATAACCCATGTCCCCATTTTTCATACAGAATGAGTTTTTTTAGAGAAAGTAAAAATGCACAAAGTTTCCTCTGAGGGTTAGGTTTAGGGGTCGGGTTGGTGAAGGGTGATAGAATATACAGTTTGTACAGTATAAAAACCATTACGCCTATGGGATGTCCTCACTTTTCACCAAAACAAGCGTGTGTGTGTGTGTGTGTGTGTGTGTGTGTGTGTGTGTGTGTGTGTGTGTGAGAAAAAACACAAAGAGGAAAGGAAAGGAATGAAAAGGAAAATAAAAAGAATGAATTGAAGGATATAAAGAACGAATATAAGAAGGGAAGACAAAACAAGAAAGGAAAGAAATGAAGAAGGATTGGAAGAATATATGCAAGAAGGGAAGAGAAGACAGAGTAAACGAAAGGAAGAAAGAAAGTAAGGGAAAAGAAGTAAAGGAAGTAATGAAGGACATGAAGAAAGAAAAGGGAAAGGAAGAATGGGTGAATGGAAGAGAAGATGAAGAAAATACAGAAAGGAGGAAGGATAGCGAATATGAAAAGAAGAAGAGAATAAAGAATGAAGAGGAAGGCAGGAAAGAAAGGATGGGGGAAAACAAAGAAAAATCTATTTAAAAAATCTTGCTTTGCAAGGGGAAGTAGGGAATTATTGAGCTGAGGATTGGGTGCGGATGCTGAGCACAACCAAACAAAATCTCGAAACATCATTCACTTTATGTGATCTTTCAGATTTATGCTTTGAAAAAACAAAATGCTACCTGCGATATTACCGTAATCAATCAACGCTATGTAGCTGACAGCCCATCATAGAATTCAAAAGTGTGGGGTGATATTTATTGTTTTTTTGATCATTCACAAAAGGTCAATCCTTTGAACACTGAACCAACAAAGAATTTCACAAAGGACAAGGTCGTATACAAAAGAGATTAACCTCAATACAAGCTTTCCCTGTAAAAACAAAAAATGCCAAACAGACAGTGTTGATCTTCCTACACGTGGGATGCATGCAGAAATAATGCAAACTTAACTAACAGCCACACAGAAACGAGAGCGCCTGGAGGACAATTTGCAATGGAAAAAGAACTGATGGAGAAAAGAAACATTATAGCGCTCATTCATAATAAGTACCCAAGGAGGGGCTGGGCTACGGAGGAGAGCGTAGGTTCGATCTCTTGCTCTGGATCGCTTCCTCTTTAATCGCTAGCTGAAATCTGTCTCTAACCTGATTACTACAGGCAGCTTCACACAAAGCCTGCCCCATCTGTGCGTCTGTTTCATGTCTCGTATCTAGTCAACATCCAGGCAAATTTGCAGATGTCTCTTCACCATTTTCATTCAGTCTATACCTATTTTCCTCCATGTACCTGACAAGATCTCTTCAGCAGTACTCACATGCCATTGTCACCTCCATGTTTGGGAGCGCAGCTCCACGTTGGTCCAACCCAGTGTAGCAGAGATGAACCCTGACCAGATACAGGGACAATCAGATGGCCAGAAGGATGAAAAACAGATGGTAGATGGTTTCCGGGTTGTTTTGTGTGTGTGCAGATGAAAACAGACCAAGCTTTAGCCAAGGTTTGCTTTCGTCTGGCCGTTCTTGCCCATCAGCACTCTAAAGTCTGAAAGCATCTCCAAGCAGCTTAGTTTATGTCCATTTCAGCGCTTAAGCCTGATTGGCCAGACCCCACAGCTGCTTCAGCCAATGGCCTTCTAGTAATATGAATCACGTGGTTTGTATACAAGGGAGGGCGACTGAGGAGGGAAAGATTGGAAGGGAGAGGGGTGGGGGTTGTGCTAGATTATACAGAGTCACTACATCACTACTACTGCGCTTGGATGCACCGAAGTGGCCATTTTAAGTCAGGTGTCGTAGCTGCCTTCGTCAGCACTGATTGGATGGAGAAGACAGCTGTTTATGAACCAAAACACACACGCACACAATAGCTGTTCTATGTCATCGTAGAGAAGCGGGAGGAATGTGGTTGCCATGGAAACAGGCAAACCACTACCCGTCCGTTGTTTTGTTTTTTGCCCCAGGAGCATCGGCTAGAGCAGACCTGCCTCCCTCTTCTCATCTCCACACCTCTCTCTCACACACACACACACACACAGATGGACAGACAATATTTACAAGATGTGACAGGCCTATCACAAAGAGAGAGAGAGAGAGAGAGAGAGAGAGAGAGAGAGAGAGAGACAGTGGGGGAGGAGAAAAATAGCATGCGTGTATAACAAAATTAGATGCAAGTGTTCGTGAGAAGAGGCAGAGGATGCTGAGGTGCAGTCATGGGTGGAGGTCCATCAATGCTGTATGGTGATAGTGAAGCCTCATAATTATTTTAACATGTGTCTGACTGGACACACCAAGACAAAAGCACAAAATGAAGGACTTGACAATAGAAGACAATTCACATGTCAGACACTGCTGAAAGACACAATAGCATCTACAGAACAGGGGTGCTAGAACCCACAGTCAGTTACATGTGTGTGTGTATAGATGCATACACACACAACATTAAATTATACCTTATATAAAATTCTATTTTCCCTGTACATTACTTCTCACTTAATACATATATACACACACACACACATATATATATATATATATATATATATATATATATATATATATATATATATATACACACACACACACACACACACACACACACACACACACACACATATATATATATATATATATATATATATATATATATACACATAACATACATATATATATATATTATAACAAAATAAAATCAAATATTAAACAGGCTTCAAGTCGTGCTTTAAGAACTCAACAGCAATGAGATCAAGGGAGGCAAAAAAAGATGCTGCCTCGTAAATTGTTTAGGGGAAAGCACTGCTGTACTTGCCTCCTCTGAGAAAACTGGAATCATTATATATTATTACAGAAACGGAGCGATGAGGTTTTATAAACTTTATCCTTCTTTATTAGAAATGAGTATTCTATAGCATTAAAGGCTTAAAGAGTTATTTATTCAGGAAGGATACAAGAGCAACATGTAATTAACAACTGTCTCTTAAAATTTTAAGATACTATACAAAGCTAAAGTTAAGTTTGCTTGAGAAGGCAACAACTGAGCAATGAAACTGAGTTATTACAATGTGTATTAAGCCCCCACATAAAGGTGGGCAGAGAGGTAGGTCCAATCTTCTTCAATCAGGATTGTATCCAGTGCACACACACAACAAGTAAACACAACTCTTGGATGTCGAGACTTAGGAGGAGAAAAGGGAATGAGCACTCAACTCCTAATGCCATGACTGAAGAAACTATATAGAGTGGTTCTCCATGCATGTCAGAATCTATGGTTATGTGGATTGTTATTTAGAGATCCACTTCTATGTATTATCCCAAATTTTGATTAGTGCATTTTACCATCTCCTTCTTCAACTGTCAGAAAGAAAGAATTGGAAGTTCTGATCATCAGATTAAACAGCAGTTTTATCTCTATATTTAGAAAGCCTATTTATAATGAGGTAGAAATATAGACAAGGGGCAAAAGTGAGCAGGTTTTTCTCAGATGTTCAGCTCATGTGAGAAAACAAAGGATGATGAATTTAATCACAGTGTCCAGAGAGACATGCTCCAGGGCGATATTTAAAAAAATGTGTTTATATGTCCATGAATCTTAATTAAGCTCAAATATACAGCTTTACACGAGACAGTCTTTTATCCAACAAGGAGACAAGTTTGCTGTGTGATTATCATAAATACACAAATAGCCTAGCAAATCACAACCGCCTCTTTTACCTGCAAATGACTAACTTCAGTGAGTCCTGCATTCCCAAGTAGTGTGAAGTAGTGATTATTGTCTAATAACTGAGCTTGATTGGCCAAAAAAATACTTAAAAATCTATCAACAGACTTGCCATTGCACATGGAGTGAAACATTTTCTATTTTTTCAATTCCGAGTAAAGTAATTCTTCGATTTTATCTAAATTGCATGTGAACAGTGAAATGTGCACTGTCTATTGTGTTGTTAAAATGAAACGATACAGAAAAAATACTGTATAGTTACTGTAAAGCATACATATCCCTTTTAATCCAATAATGTAATTTATTTTTAAAACTGTGAAACTGTAATTTAAATATCAAATTTAAGCGCTTTTTTCACTAACATACTAGATATCGCAATGGTACCGAAACTGGTATCAAATTTTACTGATACTGGTATTAACGGCTGAAATTTTGGTATCATGACAACCCTAGCATTGGCCAGTCAAAATCCATATTGGTTGACCAGAAAGATTTGAGGGGACGATGAGAGAATGAAACGGAACACTCAGGGGAAATAGAATGGGGAAAAAAAAGGAAAAGGATGAAAGATGTAGAATTAGACCAAGGTGCAGGGTCACAATCAAAAGGGTTACACTAACCTTGTTAAAGTCTTCAGAAGTGGCTCTCATCTCTTTCCAAGTTTTGTTGAGAAGCTGGATACAGATGCAAAAGAACTCCTCAAACGAGCGGTCGTGGGTGAAAAACATAGGGTGGAAGTCATGACAGTTTTCGCTGGCTGTGAAAAAAAACAAAGGAGAAAAAAAGGGGGTGTTTATATTGTCAAATGTTGCACCCCAATCCACCTGAAGAAAATTGATTTATCAGGTAAAGCAGCAATATCCATATCTCATGACAAAACTACACCCCATATTAATGTTGATCAGCACTGGAGTCTCAAGAGAAATTCTAGCTCTCCAACAAGGAGTTTGAGCATGAACTGTTGAAGCTCAAATGTTTGCTTTCTTTGCCAGCTTCAACCCTCACATGTGCTTCTCAAGCATAGACACATCAGATATGGCTGGGAACGAATGGTGCTACCTCACGATGCATTTCTCCGAAAGAGCCTTTTGGCAGAGGAGAAAATTATTCACAAGCAAGAGAAGCACGCTCTTGGCTCTCAGGACACCTACACATTTGAAGTGAATGTGAACAGTTGGTTTTTATAGCTGTTTTCTTTCAATTCAGTCCCCTGCCAGCCAGTCACTGGTCTTAATTCAGAAATTCAAGAAAAAACGAATCCCTTCTGACATTCTCAAGGACCTCTTCTGCTCCCTACAAAAAAATGAGTAGCATCATGCTATACTATGTTGTGTTAAATTAAACTTAATTTTGTGGTCTTGGTCTGGAGACCTCTTAAGATCAACTAAATGTGGCCTTTGTCTGGATTTCCTTACTTCTTTATTACATCTTGGTCTGGTCTGTGTTTTAAAATGGGCTGCTGTTGAAAGTCTGTCATCCTAGTTTTTGAGGTGTGTCCTGTCCATTAGTCGGACCAGTGTTGATGGTGTTTGGATAGTTGAGCATGTTCAGCTGTTCAGCATAACGAACCAGTGCTTGATAACGATAACAACAACAACAAAAATAAAAGACAAATGCCTGGACAACTATTAAGACCAAGGACTGACAATGCCAATGCCATTAGCAAGTATATTATGAACCCATCTATAGCGGTCAAGATAGACATGAAAATGGTCAGCAAGTGATGCTTTGTTTACTTTTTTTATCTTCTGATCTAGCACTGATGATTTCACTTTTTTAAAAACGATGACTTCAGACTACTGCCATCTGCTGGTATGGAGAGTTTTTTTTTGTCTTTCATGCATGTGCAGAAAGTACATGCTAGTTGGCCACTGGCTGTAGTCTTTGAGATATTTTAAGAGCAAGTGACCACACAGGCACCTCCATCTGTAATGCTGTGAGCACGCTACATTTTTCTAGGTTTTCATTAGATTGAGTGGCCATGTAAAGTTGCTACTACTTACATATTTCATATGATAAGCCATATATGAGGTCGATGAATGATAAGCGAGCATTTGGATGTACTGTATTACCACATAATCCAGCCGTTAACGATCTGTCCTTCATGGGCAAACTAATAAAGCAAGTAATAATTTTTTTGTCGACTAAGTCTCTTACCATTGACTAAAGGTTAGTCAACTATTAGGGGGCAGCCCTAGACTTTGTAAACAAAAAAATGCGCTGTTCACACAGACAAGGACGTTTCATCTTTTTACCATTAAAGGCAAGGCAAGGCAGGGCAAGTTTATTTATATAGCACATTTCGTACAAAATGGTAAATTTTAAACTTTGGAAATGATTTAAAAATAGACTTATTTAAAATAAATTTAAAACAGTTAGAATAGAAAATGATTTTACATAAAATACAGTGAATATGTAGAATACAGTGCAATTGCTTTGGACATCGCACAGTGCTCATTCAATAAATGCACAGCTAAACCGATGAGTTTAGATTTAAATGTGACTAGTGTTTTAGCACATCTGATCTCTTCTGGAAGCTGATTCCAGCTGCGGGCGGCATAGTAACTAAAGGCGGACTCCCCTTGTTTTGTGTGAACCATTAGTATTTCCAACTGATTTCGATCCTAATGATCTGAGTGGTCTGTTAGGTTTATATTCAGTGAACATATCTGCAATATATTTCAGTCCTAGGTCATTGAGTGATTTATATATGATTTAAAGTACTTTAAAATCAATCCTAAATGTAACTGGAAGCCAGTGTAAGGATCTGAGGACTGGTGTGATATGCTCAGATTTTCTTTTCTGGTTGTAGTCAGAATCCTGGCAGCAGCGTTCTGGATGAGCTGCAGCTGTCTAATGGTCTTTTTGGGAAGGCCGGTGAAGAGCCCATTACAAAAGTCCACCCTGCTGGTGATAAAGGCATGAACAAGTTTCTCCAAGTTTTGACTGGAAACAAAACAGAATCACACCAAGATTCCTGACTTGATTTTTAGTGACCCTTAGAGTCAAGGCATGCATTCACCTTGAAAACTTGGAGGGGTATATGGGATTGATGTTTTCACTTTTGTGTCAAATGTTCAGCTGCTTTTGGACCAGACACATCATATTATGCAACTTTAGGTATTTCTTTGACTTCCGCTAACAGCACAAATTAACAGAGTAAATGCATAATCTGCGTCAGAATGTTATGATTGGCCCAAAGTAGACGTCTTACATCAGCATGTTCTGAACTCGTATGTGCCCATACTGGTAATCTAGTTTACAATTGCATTCACACAGAGCGCATAACCAGTATTTTTTAAAAGATCCTGTTCACACATGATCTCTTAATGGTAATTTACTGGTAAATTACTAGAAAAGACTGTATATGTGTAAGGGGCTATAATCTTACTATAGATTTAATACTATGACATCACATGATGTCATTGGCATTGAAATTCTGAGGACATTTCAGATCATTATCTAGTCTTGTGTAAACTCCATATAGCTAAAGCAGCAAATTCAACCTCTTGTTACAAATATTGTAGAAATACTTATACAACAAAGGTCTGCTTTATAAATAATCTTCCTGATTTGTCTCAATTCCTCAGTATATGCTATATCTCAGAAATATTGATGGTGTAACAGAAACTATTGGCTCTCTCTTTTCTAGCTGTTGCTCCTTTACCCTTCAATAAGATTAAGGAAAACAGTCAGACTCCGTGGTATAACCGTGTCTAAAGAAAGAAGCCTGAAAAATGGAGTGCAACTGGAAGAAAACAGAACTAGAGATATTTTGTATTGCATGGAGGGAAAGTACTTCTACATACAGAAAACAAAATGACTTGCATTGTAGCCTGGAATTAAAACACACCATGCTGGCTTAGTCTGCCCAGAGGAGAACTTTGAATAAAATGGTCTGCTAAATGAATATATGTAAATGGATCTGGGTCTCATTTTACAGTCAATAAATTCAACATTTCTATTTTTAAATTCATTGAAATGGTCCTTGGAGATTGCATATAGATGATTGTTGGCTGATTACCCTCATATGAATGATAAGCGAGAGACTTTCTCTTCATCTCGATTCAGAGAGCTCTGTGATTATCTATTGTGCGAGATTAGTGCTTTATATATATATATAAACATCTTAAATCAGAATGGCTGCGTGGGAAATTAAAGTCTCGGAGAGTGCTATAAAAACTGAAGGTGCAATTATTGTGTTCATAAACAGCAGCAGTCAAGGTGAAAATTAAACTCAAGCTTTCACCCTGAAGCCCTGTGGTGACACGCACCTGGGTCTGTGTCAGCTACGCCGCATTATAACAAACATTACTCGAGTGAAATGGTTGTTTGAATGAGAACCACTGCTTGAGGTTCTTACTTAGGGGAATTGAAACTTCAGAGCACCATCAAAGCCCCTGCAGAGGGCCAGTAATTGCAGTAGATATTGAAACTTCACAGTATAATGAATGATGACTGAAGGGGCAATGGGCCTTTCATTGAGTGTGACGTCATCTGACCAGTCAATCTTAGACTCAATCCACCAGACCACCCAAGTCATAGGCCCTTGTCCTTTGAGATGGCTCCAACTGATTCATTTTAATAGTTTCCTTCTCCTTCAGAAGTCAGAGAAGTTCATGGGTGTTCTGAATGAGAGGGCAGCACTATCAGCTCCCGCCTGCTGAGCAATGAAATGTCAGTCTCACTTTGGCTCTCACCTAAGCCCTGAGCCCACAGGTTTGGACAGTATTAACAGTCTGACGCACTTCCATAACTCTAGCTGGCAGTCATGCTGAATGCAGAATCTCATTAAACCAGAATGTTCATATTGTAACTAAGGATCTTCAAAGCTGTCAACCTTTTACATTACGAGTAAATAACTTGCATGTAAATAAATCTTCACCCTGGGCGACTACATTATGTCTAACATTAGCCACTGGCTAATAAATTCTTAGATATTATTTGCCTGTGTGTGTGTTAGAGGATTATTAGCATAGATAGATTTTCAATCACTGAACACGCAAATGACAATCAATGCACAGGAATGTTTGTGCAGGTATTTTAGACCTCCTTTTATCCATTATGTCTACATTCATAGGTACGATTACATCATACACCTTAATTACATCATTTTAGTCAGTTTCTCTTGACTGACACATAACTGAGGAGGCAGAGATATTATGTGCATGCTGTGTGTATTAACACAGGCTTTATGCCCTCTGGCTAACAACCACAGCACAGTGCGTAGCTGCAGTGTAAATAGAATACAATTCAACATGTCAGTCTGTTAGTTGGGCAGGCAGAAGGATTATCAGAAATACGTTAAAAACCTGTTGCAATTCTTATGCAACAGATGAGATAAGGCAGTGGATGACCTTAAATCCATCAGCATAGTGATGTAAGACCTCTCATACTCCCTCTATGAGCCCGCCGTGAATCAGCATCATACCAGTATTCAATGCAGAACAAGCCGATTCCTCTCATGGCTTTTTTTTTTTTGCATAGAATTTTATGAAAACACATCCTTCAATACTTGTTTTCAGTGCATAGTAAGACTGCCAATCAATTGATTTTACAATTGATTTTAAGAAGTGGCTTTAGAAGTCAACATAGTGTTACTTTAATTTATCTGAATATTATCACAGCAATCCACACAGGTAGTGAAATGTTTTTAAGAGTCAACTTATTAACTCCAACAAACTGTTCATAACAATTCAACTTCATTCACTCATGGATTTTTTTTATAGAGAAATTATGTATTGTAGTGTCCATCTGCTGATCCCTCAAGGCAAAAGACAAACTACAAAGTGCGGAAGTGAATCATCCATTGCAGGCCAGCAAAGATTACAAACCTTGTGGTTTGAACTATCTTTCAGGCACTGCTGTCGAAGACACATGCGTCCACTTCACACAAGTTGCACGAGTTACACTGAACAATGAGCAGCTTGAAGATTGAAAAATGGTTCATCTTTGAGACTCGTGATCTCACAACTTGAGCTAGGAAGCCTTATCTGCAAGAGTACAGGCTTTGCAAAGACTTGTCTGGGTGGTCTTTAAAGAAGACAAGCGGTCATCTCACATATACTGGGAATCTGATCTGTGAGAAGCTCATAGGACTGTAACACTAACAGATGCATTTGCCACACCTCCGTCTCTCCAAATCTGACATGATCATGTCATTTCATGATGATCTACCACAGATAATTATGGCAGACAAGAAGACAAACAGATGCATCTGAGAGGAGGAAAACAGCAAACTAAACAATCGAGTACAAGGCTGAAAGCCCCAAGGATGACATTCAAACATCACACAGAGAACAATGAAACGTCAAGGCGAGAGAACAGCTGCAAGAGGTTATCTTCGAGGCAGGAACTGCGATGAAATGATTAATTTACAGTGATAGATGCCACCCTGGCTTCTCAATGCAGAAGGAACATGCGTCAAGACAGGGAGAATGATATAATCATTGCCACTGCCATGTGCAAAGTTCACCCTGTGACATCTCCAGAGGGAAATTAAGTTGAAAACCTGGAAAGCCATTTTACAACTGGTCTTAAAGGAGCAGTGCATCTTGCATTACAAGAAAAGTTTTGAAGAATGCACTTTTTTCCTATGTGATTACAATGGAATTGTACTACCTAAATAAAAAATTTTGATGAATCTTTTAAATCACCTTCAACCAAATGTTCTCAGACTGAGTGAGAGAAATTGACAGAGATCGTGAAGAAATACTACTTCAGGCAGGATTGCTGACATGATATAAACAACTGACAATACATGGCAGATGAGACGGCTGCCAGTCTAATAACTAGTCCCATACGCAAACGTCTCTTCACAAACACTATCATAAACACACTTCAATCCACAAACTATAACACAGAAGTCAACAATAAAACACACACGTCAATCCACCAACTACCATAAATGTTTGTCAATCTATGAACTATCAAACATGCCATTGAATTTAATCACACATCATGCTGTGTAATAGAAGCACAGCAGATGTTCTACTGGACATGAACCTCTGTGTGTCAGTGTGTGTGTTTGAATGTGAGAGAGATGCTGACAGCAGCTGCATCTGTTCACTCATCTATTTTGCATGAGAAAACTTGACCACACCAATGGCACAGCTGTATCATCTTTTTAATCCATTTTTAATCCATTCATTCTATCCTGAAAAGACCTTCCAGCAGTGTGATTTTGTAGACTGCTCAGAAATGAACCATCCAATTGTCACCTTCGAGATAGGACAAATTTAAGCTTAATATATAATAATACATAAACCTGTATTAAAATGTATATCAAATCCCAATGATACTCTAATGGATTTGCATCAGATCAGGTAGGTATGTAAAAATCAAAGTTGTACTGATATGGTACTGATATGCATTTTAAGCCTGGCCTACAATAATGTTTATTATAGGCCAGGCTTAAAATGCAGCACACAATACAACAGAGCTTCTATGCCTCATCTATTCAAATAGTAGTCCTCAGCCTCAAAATGATTCAAGACCCCCTTTTAACCTGCTATTTTCAACTTTATCTATCCTCAACTTAAACTAGACAAAATACTATGTGTAAGTGGTTCTTTTGAACCTCTTTGAGCTGCTAATGGAACTTTATAATCTGACTCAGCCACAGGGATCACTTCAAAGGGAGTGTAAATTTCCATTTAACTCAACTTGGCTCTCTAGAATCAATCGTCCTCTCCATGTAATTGCCCACACAGTGTGTATTTTTGTCAGCTTTTGTGCATTGTGCCATGACTGGTCTTATTACAGAGCGCAGCTGAAGTAAAACTGAGGTACTTCAATAGTACAGCCTGTCAATACCAACATCCATATCTACTAACTTCTGTACACAGGAGTATAAGAGCCTCAGCAGTACTGAAGTACTGAAGCAGAAGATGTCCCTAGGAGAACATTTCCCACTAAACAAATACACTTCAGTGGTTAACAAGACACGTGGGAGCTCCATTTCAATACTCAGAAAGGAGCACTTTTTACTCAGTTTTTTCCACTGCATTTCAGTAGGGGCTAGAGCAAACAGAAGAGTGTTCTGGTTTCAACCACAGACTCGAAGTTGATCCCTCGGGCATAGTCTTGCATAGTTTTCATTGGTTAAGAGTAGAGGTCGACCGATATATTGGGCCGATATTTGTCATTTTTTAATATATCGGCATTGGCCAATATCAGTGTTTAGTAGCGAATATTTAAAGTCAGGCACGTCGGCGGGCAGCCCAGTGTTATTGGTGCGGTGGAAAGTGCTGCTGGCGCATGTGAAGGTCCCCAAGCCAAAACCTTTGGAAGATTCAACAGAAGTCCTGGGAGATAAATGTAGTCAGAGAATTTCACTTGGACAAATAGATTTCTCACCCGAATTAAAGGGGTTTTAGTCTGAATAAAATGCTAGTAGCAGGACTGTAAAATGAATAGATGTGATTATGATCATTTGATAAAATGAAGAGAGCGTGCCATACGTTTGACATCATTTTACTTTGTTGACTGTTTCCCTCCAAGAAGACCGCTGAATGTGCCTCTTTAAAAGGTTTTGTGGTGCTCGTTGTTTTCAAATGACTGTACATTATTAAAGAGTAAATAAACCCTAAACCAAATTTTTTTAGTTAATGATCTATAAGAAAGGGGCTTTATTAGTGCTGTTCATTGATTTGAGTAACTTTTTTGACATTTGAGTATAAAGTTTTTTAATTCTACAAAATATGGTGTAAAAATGTCTGAGTGCTGCCCTCTTCAGGTTGAACGGTGGCTACTGCAGTTGATTTTTCCTATTGGATGTTGCTGTGGCAATTGACATAATCGGTGGCAGGTGACGTAAGCAGTTTCCAGCTACCACGCCTTTGGCAGTATTAAACCATCTTGTTCTGTCAAAATCACTATAGCGAGTTAAGAGTTGGAATTGCTAGTATTTATAACGACCAGGATAGACTATTATAGCATCTATTTAGCAAAGCAATCATATAGTTATTTAGATCTTCAAGTTAGCGTATATTTATCTGTATTTAGTACATTGGTCAGGATGGTATGGAGGTGTGTTGCTAGTTGCAACAGCACTGCTGGACTGCATAGTTTTCCAGCAGACTTTAAAATTAGGCGCAAGTGGTTGCATGCACTTGGCCTGGAAGACCGTGAGTTCCCGCCTAGAGCTGGAGTGTGCAAACTGCATTTTACGCGGGACTGCTTCACCAACGCAATGGAGGTGGAAATGGGCTTCTCCACACAGCTCGCGCTGAAAAGCGACGCGATGCAGGAGTTAAGACCGCAGTTTGAGCCAGTTGCTCAAATTGATATGAACACCTCGACATCCTCCACTTCAGGTGAAAGTGGGGGAGAAAATGATCGCTCTGTTGCAAAGCTACTTGCGTCATTACAGTCACTCTCCATTTTAGCGTCTCAGACAGCAGCTGTCAATCAATCCGTCACTGCGGGTCTCAGGTTCACGCTGCACATGCTCAGCCCCACCCTGGTCCGCCGCTTCAGGGCACCGAGCTAGTGGCTCTAGGCGCACCAGAGGCCAGTCTCACGAGAGAAAATCCAGGGTTTAGTTGATCCTGATAAGCGCTCGTTGTCACAGTTGTAAACACAGCGGCTTCCTTCTTTCATGAGGGGGTTTGGGGTCAAGGCATCTTTGTTTACAGGTGGAACGTTCAAGAACGCGACACACACGTCTCGCGGAAATCCTGTAGAATTCAACCAATCCAATGGAGACTTCAACACTCCTGAAATGTTTACACTTTTGTGTCCCATATGCATCAGACATTTAGCCAACGGTCTGTGGGCGTGACATCTGAGGCTAAGACTACCTCAGGCATTACACAGGCTTGCCCAGGCATGGTGCCATGTTCCCATCTTAAAAGTGTGCCATATCTCAGTAGGGAGCTCATGATGGAGCAGCAGGGATGTCAAAAACATCATCCAAGAGGTGTGAGATGATGTGGACAGTTACAGACAAGCCTATTCCTAATGCTGTTAACCTACAGTCTGCATGGAGCTGAGGATCACTAATGCACATGGGTTAATTCAGCATGGATTAAAGATGCATTATATTGATAAATTGTGACAGTAAAGACACTTATGATGTTACAAAAGATTAAGTTTTCAAATAAATGTGTCGATATTCACCATAAAATCCATGATACAAAAAAAGTATCATGGTTTTAACAAAAATATTAAGCAGCACAACGGTTTTTAACATAAGAAATGTTTCTTGAGCAGCAAATTAGCATGTTATGTTTAAATGTTAAACTACAGGAATGAATACAAGTTCACATTATATTAAAAAAGGAAAGTTATTTTAAATTGTATTTTGTTTTTACTGTAATTTTTCTCAAATAAATGCAGCCTCAGAGAGCAAAAGTCACTTTAAGGAACATTTAAACCCAATTGTAAGTCACTTTGGATAAAAGCGTCTGCAAAATGACTAAATGTAAAGAAAAATCTCATCAACCTACCTTAGCCAACTTTTAAACAATAGTGTAAATAAATCAGTTAAAAAGCATTATTAGTGCTCACATACTTAGCTTTTGGAGCTTGTTTTTAGGGTATTTGCTTAACAAAATGTTAAAATTTTCCCTGCAATGTGTTATAGGAACATTCACCAGGCATTTTTGGTATGTTTAGGATTTAGATCTGATTTGGGTTCTTTGCAAGATGTTTATTCACAAAGACGATGAATGCACAAATTTTAAGATTGTAATGCTTTATATTTATATTTTTACAGACACCTATTTGTTTGTGCACATGTGCTCTCCATGATAATTTCAACTCTGTAACTGGCCAAAAATACTGTATACTGAGCCATCATTAAGATGTAAGTTCAGTCATAAGGTGGAAACGCACCACTCCTTTATCCCGGTAAGTGCAATAACACCATAAACTCATAAGCAAGGACATTTCTGCCGATAGCCATTTTGATTCTCCTCATAAATATTAGATATGCCTTTTTAAAAACTGAAATAGGAAGCCACTGCATGGTGCCTGACCCCCACAAATTCCATTAAAGCTTTTGTAGGGAAAAACATGGACTGCTATAAAACTTTCAGCACTTTTCTGAGAAGAGGTGAAGCAGGGACACCTGGATTCCTGATAAATAATTCACGACTACTGACGGAAGTAGCAGTCGAACAGAAACACTTGTGCCACTGCTAGATAAAAACACATTTAAATGTGAGGTGGGATATTCCATTAAAAATCTATTAACAGTGGTGTCAAATTGACAGGGTTTTGAAAGATAGTTCAGCCAGAATTGTTTGCCTGCAACAGTGTACCTTATCAGCATAATTAAAGGGAAGTGATGGCCAAAAATCTAAAACAAGTGTAGAGAAACTCTAATTAACATAAAATGAGCAATCATCTGCAACAGTGATGTGGTCACAGTTGTGACAGGGCTCTTCCTGGATTTGTGAGCCCACAAGATGGTATACACACAGTCCGAGAGATCTCCATGAATGAAGAGTATGGTGTTTAGTGTGGCATACCAGTTAAATGCACCCCTTTAAGGTTCACAAACATTAAAGCAAGCCATTTGACACCCTTCACATCCACGTCAACTCAAATATAGAATGTACGCACACTAACTCCGAAAGTGCACTATAAATCATTTTAACAAAAATATCTGCCAAATGGCAAAAAGGCTTTAATACGCACAATTTACTTTTTAATGAGAAATTACTTGGAGCTTCCGCAGCAAGTTCATTTAATTAAGAGTCTGATAGCAGGATGGTAGTGCAATCTCCACTGAGAATATATTCGCCGTTCAATAACACCCAAAAGCTGTCAGTGAGCTTGTGCGAATAACCTCTCCTCTGCTAACTTGAATCATAATACCAAATGGAGTTTTTAAACAATAAAATGCTTTGCTGGCTGCTCATTGCTCTCACGATATTGTGCTTAATAAATGTGATGAATCACTCCAACTGTGCCACATTAAATGGTGCGTGACTGAATATAGCAACGGATTTATAGTTCTTTGTGATTCCTCAGCCCTCCGAAGTAAAATAGGAGAATTTTAGACCAGCCCACCTGATGTAGAGATTATGGATGTGGAGGCTAAATAGTACATGACTAGAAGATTAATTTATTTATACTGAGTAGTTTAGTAATGCACTGGACATTAATAATACCATGCAGCTTGAATGATAAAATGGATAAAAATGGACAAAAACAAAAAAACAACCCCAACAGTCTAACATGTATGGACCAATCTAAGGTACAAATGCCAGGTGCATGAACAGCCACTATGTTATGTATTTGTCTTAAGAACTAGTTACAACTAGCAATACCAACTAGCAGTTAGGCAAGGGGTAATCAGTCTTACATTTCAGATTCAAATAAGACCAATCTACCTTTTTGTTACTGACTAGGGATGTCAAATTTCGATTATTTCCATGATCGATCGTCGTTTAAATTAACGATCAATTAATCGATTAATCGTTAACCATAATACTGCAAAATGCATCTATTGCAGGCACGCAGTCAGCGGTATGACAGGATGTGCAAAAGCCACACACACACACAAAACGCTTTCTCACTTGAATTAAAGAGGTTTTAGTCTGAATAAAATGCTAGTAGCAGGATTATAAAATGAATAGATGCGATTATGATCATTTGATAAAATGAAGAGAGCGCGCCATACTTTTGAGGTCATTTTACTTTGTTGACAGTTTCCAATCCCGCACGGAGAACGCTGAACGCACCTCTTTAAATGGTTTTGTGGTGCTCGTTGTTGTATTTTAAAGCACAATTGCAATGTTTTCAACTGACATTATTGTATAAAATTATCCGAAATGTGGAGCGCGTGTGACTGCGCTGCACATTAAGTGAACTACATCGGCGCTGCTGCACCAAAACACAGTTGCTCACATTAATTTGATCCTGCTGGATTCTGTCCTAGAAAATGTCAGATTTTTAAAAATCCTGCATACTGCGCATTAGATCGTGACAGTGCATGCGTGCAGACGAGGATGAGCGAGCGGGGCTTTGGCTAGATTTATTTGGAGGTTATTGCTCATGTCTCATTCGGCACAAATGGAAATGTTTCCATATTCGCAATGTATTTGAATGTTAAACTATTATTTATAATGTAAACTAGGCTTGTACTTAACACGCATTCGCATATAGACGGAAAAGATGATCCTCTTCATATGAGCAAAAACGTCCTTGGCATAACAGCAGAGTGGACCGGTATACTACGGTCTATTTAAACTGACCAGTGTAACCTTTTAATGTTTAGTTGACATTTTATTTTGATAATGAACAGACTGCGATGTAAGTTTGAATCGCTAGAATATACGTGTGCAGCAGGCTCCGGGGCGATCGAAACAGCTGAGACATTAAAAATATATATATATTTTCCGCAAAAGTGTTTACTTTCATTTGTGCACACTCACAATAAAAACAGAAGATTTGTGCTCTTGTAAAATAAAGCAAACAAACAGAATGCGTTGTCATCCTTTTTTTTTTTTTTTTGTGAACTTATGGAGCGCCCACACTTCTGTTTTAAATCCGTTAATCTTAATCCGTTAAGGCTATCTTAATTAGCCTATTTAAGTCGGATATATTTCGCATAGCCTATTAAAAAAAAAAAAAAAAAAAAAAAAAAAAACATGAAAACAAATTGTTATTTTTATGTTGGGCCTATTACTTAGTAGGCTATAAATTTTCCTTAAAGCATCCCATTTTGTCCCAGGGCTTAGAACCTGTGCCCTAGTCAGGTCCATGCAGAAACTTGTGAACGATGCTCGGCGTCACCGTTTAGTGACAGCAGTGAATGCTCCGGGAATGTGTCGGTCACAGCGCCTATTATTCACTGTTTTGAATCCAGCAATTATTTATTTAGAAATGATAAGATCTGATTATGACAAGTGTGGTATAAAAGCTTTGTTTATTAGAGGAATAATAGGTTAACTGGAAAATGTTAGATCGCGACCATGCTTTTGGACCCCATAGTCTTCATTTACGCGGCTTTGTTCTGGTTTGCCGGTTGGTCACGAATTTCCACAAATTCAGTAGCTATATTTAGGCATCGTTTCTTTTCCTAAATCTTCATAGTCTAACCCTCTAATTTCCCAGGTTTATTTTATTATCTTTCGCTTTTAATAACTATTTTCGCATCTCTTACTGTGGTAAACATGGGAAGGGAAATTAAAGATTTCATGAATTAAGAATTCGTTCGATTTATTAATTTGTTCCCTTATTTCACTTAAATCATGGGTTATTTAGGGAACACAATTAATGAAACATGGACAATTGCCACATTAATAATTCGTAGGAATTAATTAACAAGTTGTAGGAATGAATAGACTACCTGTCCTGTCACTGTGTCCCGCAGCCCTGCAAAGCGCACGATATAAAACAGTTATCTGATGAAATGATTAGTAACTACATTTCTATTGCATTTAATGTTGAAGAACTTTTATGTTGTTTCTATTTTAATGTACTTTGAAGTTTAAATCACATTAAAAGCTTAATTTGTACATTGTGAATGAATGATGATGCTTTTATATCGTCACCGTCACTCACAGCCGCTCGCACGTGTTGAGTGCGCATGAGCCGCACGCAGCCCAACATTGAATCGGTTAACCGACCATCGATAGCCTTAATCGACTGCATCTCTTATCGACAATTAATCGATCATCGATTAATCGTTGACATCCCTATTACTGACTTTAAAAAGTTATGACCAGTAATGAAGAATCTTTTTTTTTTTTTTATCGGAAAGTAGAGCTGTAATCGGGCCTTAAAAGTTAGGCCCGACAGGACCCGAGCCCGACAGGTTTCGGCCCGAGCCCGACAAGTGCATTTTGATTGACAGCTATTTTAAAGCCTGAACCCGTTTACAGCCCGACATTATTCAAATGTGCGCACGCACACAGCTCTTTTGCCTTTTGCCAACAATGAGCAATTTATTCATGTTTTAACATAATTTACTCATAACTAACGTAGACTAGACCACTTGGAAGTTGGAATAAAGAAATAAAATAAGTTCTCTGTGACATCGTAACATCTCAGCATTCTAGACATAAGCTCATTTAACCTATAAATAGACCAACGCACCAATAAAAACGAGTCATTTAAAAAAAATTAAATTAAGATAAATTTTAAATTAAGATGGGTATTTGGCAATAACGAAATTAAGATAAAGGCTCCGCCGGATTTGCTTTATTTAATAAAAGAATAATGCCAACATTAGCGTAAACACTCTGTCAACATTATGCATTTAAGACTCAATGAATATTTAGTTATCATTTGAAAAACCTTTACTCACAGAGATTAGGCTAGGTCTACATGTTTATGTGGAGGAAAATGATTGAATCCACTGTAGATGTCTTCAGCGCGTTCCTGCGCTCACTGATGGTGCGTCATTATGCACTCATTATTCTCATTATAAGCATGGTCAAAACTTTTCCACACCTAAGAGTTTGCTTTAGTTGCTGGTGCAACCAAAACGTAATCACCAGAGGCAAGCCTCCGTTACACCTGCTCAGCATTCATTTTCGCATCTTTCTCGCGCTAATTGAAACACATCACATGACCGCTCGTTCACCTCGCAAATCGGAGCGCAAACCCGTCCCGTCGGGTTCGGGCAAAGATCTTCAGCTCTATCGGAAAGGGCTCTTTGACAGTGCTGTCACCTAGATAGTACACCTATTCACCTGACGGGAACCTCCCATGGAGTGCCGTCAAAAAGAGAAATCAGGCCCAGGAACCATACCTGGCCCGGCCAGAATGGGGCTACTAACAGCAGCCAGACTCTGTCCCGGCGCACTCTCTCCAGAACTCCCGGCAGCAGAGCAATCGGGGAAAAAATTTACAGATGAAGCCTCGGTCAACGTCTGTACCACAGCGTCCAACCCCAGTGGAGCTGGAGGAGTTAGAGGAAGCCAGAGGGGACAGTGCGATGTCTCCCAAGTCACAAACAGATCCACTTGAGTCTGGCCAACATCTCCAATTCTGCTTCATCACCTTGGTATGAAGCCGCCATTCCCCGGGCCTCGGCCCCTGCCTCAACAGGATATCTGCTCCCATATTAAGATGCCCAGAAATGTGGACTACTCTCAGCAAGAGAAGTTCGCCCTGGGACCACACAAGGAACTGGTACACTAGTTTGTATAAACGGCGTGAGCACAGAACTCCTTGGTGGTTGATGTAAGAGACCACTGCTGTGTTGTCGGTGTGCAGCAACACATGGTGACCTCTTAGGTCTGGGAGAAAGTAATGTAGTGCTCAAAGCACAGCCAGCATCCTCGGGCAGATGAAATTCCATGTTGGATGGCGGCCACTCCACAGACCGCGGGCAGGTTGGCCACTCATGACCGCACCCCAGCCTGTGAGGGATGCGTCCGTCGCTAGCATTACTCGGTGACAAGGAGCTCCCAGCACCGGGCCTTGAGACAAGAATCAAGGTTTTCTCCACACGTCTAAGGCATGTAGGCACCACCACATGACCTTTAGCATGCAAAGTGGGTTTCCCCTTTGGGAAGCAGGCCAATAGCATTCACATTGGACGCAGCTGTCATCAGACCCAGCAATCTCCAAGACCGCTTGACAGTGAGTGACCGGCCTTCTCTCACTCTCGCGACTGCAGTGAGGATGGACTCTTCCCCAGAGGGGCCTGCCCTGTGAGGTCCTGAGCCACAGATCATCTCTTGTAGCTGAAGTCTACTAAAATGACGGTCCTCAGACCCACGTCGTCTGCTAGGAAGACTAAACCAGAGCCTGCTCAGGGCAGGTCCCCATGAAGCACACTTGGCAGGCGCTCCCACACCGCCATGTGACCTCCTCAGGGAAGCAGTCTCGTGAGACTGGCCTCTGGTGCGCCTAGAGCCACTAGCTCGGTGCCCTGAAGCGGTGGACCGGCAGGGGACGACCGTACTAGCTGCTCTAGAGACCTTCGTAGAGGTAGCGAGCCTATTAGCGGTAACTGAGAGAAGCGTTCAACGGAGATCGCTGCGCCCCTGGAACACCGGCAGGGTTGGCAGAACGATCTCCTGAGGGCACTGAGGAGAGACGGGCACTGTGTAATGGGGTGTACACCGCTCTTCCCCAGAGGGAGCTGGCCTTCAAAACGTCCTAGGCCTTAGGCGTTAGAAAGTTATGACGAAGGCTATCCAGCAAAAACGACGGTCCGCAGAACTACTTTCCAATCAAAGCCTTTGGCCTGGGAGCGCCACTCTGATTCTAGCATCTGCGGAGTACAAAAGTGACACCCCCGGCACGAGGGGTGGAACACTGTTGGGACTGCTCCGCCCAGCAGGCCCTGACCGCCTCAACCTCCTCAGAGGAAGAGAGGTGAACACGTGTTCTCACACAAGAAATTACATCCCAAGAGCCCCTGTACATCTAACTTCACATAGTCAGATAAATATGTAATTTTATTCCTCAGAATTAAATGTAGTCAACAACCAGACGAGTCAACACGGTCTGGTGTAGAAAAACTCACATAAAAACGAAAAAATGTAATACAGGCTCCGCATCGGCGAAAGCAGGGCTGGCACTGCGAGAAACACCAGTGAAGGCTCCCTCCTCAAAGAGAGCCTTCTGAGAGTGAAGCCAAATGCTCGCATCGCAGCCGTCAACTCCCTCGAGAGCTGACACTGCGCGCTTCACTCTCAAGCAGACAACACACGAGCTGCGTGTGTCCCTACCCTTTTTTTTTTTTTTGCTGGCAGGGAAAAAACACAGCCTGAACGCTGCTAGCTCTCGCCCAAAAATTATCTTGATTGAAGCTTTGACAATGGAGTTGGAGGACGACACAAAATAAGACTCACAAACAGATAGAGACTGGCACACACACAGATCGCTTGCTGAAAACAGAAGGCTGGCTACCGGCTTCGCCACTCATGCTTTTATGCTTCCTGGTCTCTGACGTCACCCGCGTATGACATCTCGCCCATCCATTGGGCTGATTACACATGTTATTCCCCCAAATGTTCTCGACGGAGCTCGAGTTCCTGAAGAGAAACTCATTGATGTCTACTGTGAGTGTCAACATATTAATTATTCCAAGATGACGAATGCATTGACCTGTCTAGAGCTGTCAAATATGGCATCTACGTGCACATATCTATGAAAACCACCTACAACATAGGTCTGCAATTTTTGCTTCATAAAGAAAATCTAGCTATAAATGTTTCTACTGTAACTCAAATGGTCATCCATGAGTCATTGTGCTTTCACAGTCACACATAACACCTCACAGTGCCGCCTGTCGAGATTTATCCCACACCTCTCTGTCCTGCTCACCTCCATATATCATCTCTGTCTCTCTCTGCCGCTTTCCATTAGTCTTTCCCCTATGTGCAAGGTCGAAACAAACTAACAAAGCATCCTGCCTTGAATTTGAGTCAGACTAGTCTCAATCCTTATGCATTAACTCAAGTCAGACAACATCGGTTGTTGCAGCCTCAACTTGAGACATAAAAGCAAGTCGTAAAAGCTCAGACAATGCAGAAGTGGAAGAGGGCAAACATTAGGCACTTTACTTCATTAATTTATGAACTCCTCTACAATTATAAAGTCTAATGTTGCCTTTTATCTCCACTGCTGGCAACTGTTCACTCTCAACATGTGTGGAAGAAAGACAAGCACGATTCTTGCAATAACGAAACTCAATGGAGACATCCATTAAATAAAAGATGAGGTTTTAAATTAAAATGATGACACTTACGAAGTTCTCCCACTCTGAGAATTTCACACAGCATCTTCGTCAGTTCGATACTACTGCGCCCAAATGGACATTCATGTTTATCCTCACGACTGCTGTTCTCCAGTACAATCTGTAATATACAGACAGAATTAAATGTGTTAACTAAATCTGTACATTTAATAGAATTAAATCTATTTAAGCAAAATTATTTCAGAGAAAAAAAACTACTTAAATTGTGTGTGTAACCAAGTAACTACATTAATTTCCCTTATTTAAAAAAAATTAAAAGTGTATTTTTTTAACTGTGCCACCCAAGAAATAAACTTGGATTTTTCTACTTAACGACAGAAAAAAGTGAATAACCACACTCTAATTTTACTAATTTTATTCATTTTTTTATTCACTCCCATTCAAGTTAACAGAAGATGATCCAAAACCATTTAATTCATGGAAAATTCCCATTCATAGCTTAATTTGCTAAATTTGCAACCCCAGGTACTTGCAATCTTGTAACTCATTCTTTCATAGTTATTCAAAATAACCAGCATGTAACCAGAGCTGTGCTGAATTCTGTATCCCACAATGCAATGTGCTCAACCTGATCTTACATTTTTCATACTGTTTATGACTAAAAAATATTTTCTTAAATCTTCAGTTAACAGAATGTTAAATTTGGCTGCTCTCCTCATTTTGAGTCAGTTTTGCGTGGATTTCATTATGGCATGTTGGTCAGAGTCATCTCTGATGAGCTTGCGTCAGAGCCCTTTTCAGTTATTGTTGGTCTCAAATAAGGGTGTGTACTGCCAAAAGTCACAACATCATCAGAGTCTGAACTCCAGTATGCGGATGATGCTGCTTTGGTCAGCCACTAACTAAATGCGATTGGCATGCTGCAAAACCTCAATATCCTTGGCGCTACATATTGCCACGCAGGGCTAATTGTTAATACCAAGGAAACAGAGGTCTTGTCAAGTCTCTCTTTCAAGTCGGCTGTGCCCTCTCAGCCTTTCTTCGTTCTCGGCTACAAAATCAATGAAGCTGAACAATTTACGTAGCTGGGCAGTATTCTCACTTCTAGCTATGATCTATCTTACAAATTCAACCTCCTTTGGTCCTCCTGATGCACCGGGTGTTTCTTAAATGAAACTTGGCCTTGTCAATCAAGATCGGAGTGTACAAAGGAATCTGCCTGTCTGCTTTTTGTATGGCTGTGAAATCTGGACCCCCTATCGCCACCATATTAAAGCATATCCATATCACAGACAGACGATATCTTATATAGTTATCATTTAAGACTGATCAATAGAAATGTATCGTCCACGTCGGATTCGTTGAACTTCCGAGACAGAGCGAATAGCTTAATTTAAGCTAAATTTGTAAATCTTTTCACTCCTTCTTTCATAGTTATTTTATTTTTATATTTATTTATATTTATATATTTATATTTAATTTTTTTATGGTTCGTTTATCTATCTATCTATCTATATATCTATCTATCTATCTATCTATCTATATGTTGTCTACAGTACACAACAAATATTTTGAAGAATGTTAGTTTGGACCCCATTGACTTCAATTGATACAGACAAAAACATTCTTCAAAACATCTTTTGAGTTTGGCAGAAGAAACAAAGGGACTGTAATGACAGGTTTGGAATGACATAAGGGTGAGTAAACAGTTTTAATTTTTTAGAGGAACAATCACTTTAATTTTGATGTTTATTTACTATTCATTGCTAGAAATAACGTAATAATTTAACACCGAACAGGTTGGTAAGCTGCATTTCAGGTTAGAAGGGGTTGTTGTCCTATATATATACACAGTATATATGATAACTGAGTGTATTTTAGTGTTAATCATGGCATTGCTAAAGAGCAGCGATGACCTGAAGAGTCACTGAAGTCTACGAGTATGAACAGAGGGCTAGATAGCGTATTTTGGAGGAGACTAAGTGAAAAAGTTTTTTTTTTTTTAAGCAATAACAGCAGTGAAACCAGACTCAAAATCAGATCTATCATTAAGGTTCACTCTGCTCTAGCACTCTCACACAAACTGTAAAAAATATTCAATCTATAACATGCATTAACAAAACAGGTGAGGGGCAATTTCATTTAATGTCATCTTTAATACAGCCCATCTTAACTTCACTTTCACTTCACTTCACTTCACTTCTAATATAAAAGCAGGTGAGGTAACACTTGGTTGTTCTCTTGGAGTTGTTAATTAAGCACTTGTCGGACTATAAATAAAAGAGATTATAAATAAAATACATTTTCTCATTTCCACACCTACGTAATGTGAGCATGTCTTACCCTGATATAAGCGTCCTGATGGTGCCTGGCGAAATACAGCATGTTGTCCAGAGCCAGCATCCCAGGAGGAATCTGAGTAAAGTCCACCGCAGGATTTACGTGATTCTACACAAACACACAATAACACAAGAAGCGACTCCATCATAATCAGAGCAAAAGTCTCGTATTGCATTCTGAGTAGCTGAGTAGAATTAAGACAATTGTTAAATTGGTTCTACTGTACAAACTGCCAAAAGAGTCTGTGAATTCAGAAACAGGCCTGCATATCCCCGGTGGATGACAAAGATCCAGCAAGCTTTCTGAAAATGCTTGGACTGTGATATTGGCTCTCTCTACTCGACCGTCTGCTTCAAACTAATCTGTGATTTTCAGAAAATGTGAGATGGTTGCCTCTTAGGATGAGGGCTCTGTGGCTGTTTGAATGGATTTAGAGTTGCCAGCTACACTGTGTTGGACCCAGGTGAAAACATGGTTTATTATGAAACAAAGAAACAAAGAGAGAGAAACAGAGTCAGAGGATATGTTTGGAAGGGCATACTAACATTGTACGTTTGCAGTTTGGAATACATTTACTATGCAAATAATGCCAGTTTTTGCATGCATGAAGCAAAATGACCAGCGTGTAACCAGAGCTGTGCTGAATTCTGTATCCCACAATGCAATGTGCTCAACTTGACCTTTCAATTTTTCATACTGTGATGAATGGACCACAACTAATACCTATGTTTTTTGTGAACCTCTTCTTAAATCTTCAGGGTGCTTTCACACTTGGTTCTCTTGCCTGATCCGAGCCAGAGTTTGATTGCTCCCCCCTCCCCCTGCCCCCGCTGGACTGCGTTCATATTATTTTATATGGGTCCAATCCATGGTTAGCTTGTGTCATCAAGCCAGCAGCGGTTTACCCCGTTGCTTGGTAACGACAGCACAGGAGAAGGCGGCAAATCCATAACATTACTCCCTGCACTTTTATGTATTTACGTTTTTGAACTGTTCGTTTTTATCGTACAAAGTTTCGACTTATAACGGCACTTGCGTCTGTCTTACGAATACATATCTAATAATGTAGTAATATGCGTGCTATTAAGCAGCTAATAGGTGTTACCTATTCTAAAGTGTTACCACATTACATGGAACATTCTGTAGTACACAATATATAAGCAATAGTTCAGAGTATGCAAAACACTAATATTCCATTCTGAACACCTCCAGAGTCCACTGGTAGAGCACAGTACTTAAAAACGCGTCTGTGGTGAGGGCACTGGAGACCAATTTCACATCCATCAATGTGACAATGCCCTGAGAGAGTTGGAATGCAGCCCTCATTAGCAACACTGCTGTCTTAACACATTCTGAAAAGCTCCCTAACAGCAAATCACAGGGACAAACAAACTCCACACTTCTCCTAGAATGCCTAAAATGCTGTCTTGACCCTCAGAGCTACCTGTCATTTGACATTGGTAGCATGGGAAAACGTGTGTGTGTAATCTGAGGAGGTGTTAACACCGCAGGAGGAATTTCGAGAAGGTCTTATCTTCAGACAGCACACGGCACTGTGAAAAAGGTCATTAGTGAACCTCGGAAGCTCACAGGGGCTTTCGGAACACAAGACAACTGCAGTCTTGTCCCCTTCAGGCTACTGACTGCACTATGCTCCTGCACACAGGCCTTTCCTGCCTCTTCACACCTGCCTCGGCCTCTACTTCCTCTTTCCTGCTGCTTTCATATTCTCAAGCTCTACTAATGTAAAGCAGGCTCTGTTACAAATTCATTCATTTCTTTATTATATAAATGTATACATTAAATTAATGTTTTAATACAAATATGTATTTTTTTCAAATATATTTACATAAAATATAAAATATTTTTTATACTTTCCAGCCTGAAATTTGAAATACAGTGTGGTGCTAAAGACCACTAGTGAAAAGGTTTCTATTTAAATTTTATTTTTCTTTTTTTTATTTTCTTTCTTTTTTATTTTTTTTGTGAAAAAAATTATATTTCTTACTTATTATATTATTATTTTATTACTTATTATTATATTCAATTTATTATATTATCAGCATTACAGTTTGAGTGAAAAGTTATACAGAAAACTAGCAAAAACAATAAAAATAGTACAAATAAAGAAATCTTTTTTTTTTTTTTTTTTTTTTTTACAAAATACAAAATCAAACAGCATATATATTTAATTCATATTGCCCAATGCTTGATGACACTGCTTGAAACCTGAATGACAATTTCACATAAAAAAAAAAAAAAAAAAAAAAATGTGCAAAAATATGACAGATTGACTGGCGGCATCTCTGCCATCTGGGCATGTCTGAGGAGGTGACCTGCTCTGATGTGCAATGGAGAGTGTGTCGGATATTGTGTTAAAGTGAAATGTGTCAAACAAATTTGATCAAAGAGCTATGAATGTTCTGAACTCAGCCGAGCTTCAAGGGATTCAGACAATGCTTTGAACTACACAATGATAGTGACATCATTTAGGGACAAACTGCTTTAGCTAAATAAATAAATGCTTCATAAACATATAAAAAAAAATTGTTCCAAACAATTTACAGCTAACGAAAAGTATTACAATGTCTTCAACTTACAATGAAGCCCAGCTTTTTGTAGTCTCTGGTGTACATGGACTTGCGCTTCTCAATGCTGCCGCTGTTGTTGGACTCACACTCAACGTCAAAAGCGATCCTGCGCAGCTCGAAGATGATGTCCCTCTGAGCCTGTACAAACACAAGTATGAAGCCTTATTACACACTCAATCACAACATTCTGCCATCAAATATAATTACTTAATGGCTACTAAACAAAAGCCCATTCTCCCAAGCAACTCATTTTCTACATGGCTACATGTTCCTCATATCACACTCTCTCTGTCAAAATAATAAAATAATTAAACCAAAACAAATATTTCATGTTCATTCATTTATTTGCCAAGCAACTGTACAGAAGTGAACTTTATCACTGAACAGTTATTACAATAATAGACAGAGGTTCACCTGGTCTTGAGGATCCATCTTTGTCATCATGCGGTCCTCCAAAAGGTTAAAGGTCAAAACTTGTAGCACATATAACTGGTGGGCCATTTCATCATTTATGGGTTTGTTACTCCTGATCACATTCTGGCAAACAATCGAGAAAGACCATTTTAGACAGATGGAGAATATTGCACTGCTGTAGTGATACAGTATTAACTAAAACACCACTTTTGTTTTATATTCAGACCTGTGAAGTACTTTGATCTGCACTTTATCTGTAAAAGAAGCTATGCAAATAATAGTAATAACACTACTACTACTACTACTACTACTAACTAGTTTCCCAGGCCTTGAAGAAAATGATATTTTCTGCATCAATTACAGTAAAGCAATGACAGAGAGAGCTGTTTATGTTCAGACTCGCAACCAGTCCGTACTACTCATACTATTTTGGTAATATGCATACTGTGCACTTACACTGAGGATGATTGAGCGCAGCTGCTTCTGTGCTAGAATGTGAGCCATCTCCTACAATCAAACAAAACATTGAGTCACCTTGGTTCTCACACACTCATACACACACACACACACACGTTCAATAACCTTTTCAAAAGGTGTAGCTCTACAAACATATGAAAAATCTCAGTCAAATCACCTGATGGTTCACCTCAACCAGAGAGCACTTACTGTAAGAGGACAATCGAGGATGTTCACACTGTCCTCATCAAACTAGCATTATGAGCACAGCGAGGGGAAGAAATAAGAGAATGAGACAGAAAAAGAGAAAAGATGCAAGAGAAAGCAGAGGCATTTTGTTAATGGCAGAGAAATGAGAGGTCAGCAAAACAGACCTGGAGAAACTTTACATTGACATTTAGGATATGAGGCAGCTACACAAGCCTGCTGTGACTCTATAGTCACTCTCTCCTACTTAAAGCTGCTGTGTAAGTAATTTTTCAACCCCACACAATAAATTGTCCAACTACCTGACAGATATCCAAAAATAGGTGTCCTGAGAAACCACACTGCCCAATAACAACACTTTGGAGTATCTGTCTGACTTGCTGTCTGTTATTCATTTTGCTTGTTCAGGTTCTGCAGGCATTAGGTTTTCTGGCATATCTTTCTGTTTTCTCTTAGTCAAATAGAAAACGTATATGATCAACATGCAATCCCATTGTAATATTGGAGTGGATTCCTATTGAAGTAACTGGTTTTGCCAACAAAAACTAACACAGCAATGTAAATGTGACCGCACATTGAAGGATTGTTGTTCCACCCTATCCACTATCAAGAATAACAGGCATTTAATGAAAGGAAAAGGAAAAGTTGAAAAACGGCCACTTACAAACACATAAATAGACACTCATGCACATACAGGTAGAAAATAACAAACTCATGGCAAATTAAATCACATACTTTGATTACTTTTCACAAACAGAACTTTTTAACCTGTTTTTAGGTTCAAATTGAAATAAGCCAATAAGAAACTAATAAGAACATATTTGATGTTTTATATGCAGCAATGTGAAGTAGGAATTTAGACCAGTGAGATTTCAACTTGGGTGACAAATGACTCAAATGTTGTGTGATGCTATTGACTGTCACAGCTTGTTAGAACAAAAATTGGGATAAACATAGAAGTGATTCGCTTGACATTTTCACACGTCTTGCCTGATGAAGACACCACGTCATTATTTAGTCCAGACAACAATGAACGAAAAAAAGAAAAAAAGAAACAGAAAACGGGTTTGTGTGTGTGCTGTACCTGTCTCTTCTCCTCCGGGGCTTTGAGGAACAACGCATTAATCACTGCGATGGTGTAAGTCTGAATGTCCTGATCCGTCCTGTTCGCAGAGCATGGAATAAAATGAAAGAGGGGCTATTAAAGGTATAGTTCACCAGAAACTGTCATCGATTACATCATATTGAGAAAAATATGAACATTCTTCAAAATGTATTAAAGTGCCACTATTATGCCATTTTGAAAAGTGTTTCTTGACCTTGCATGCATGTAAACCTATTGTGGTAGACTCCCAAAATTATCTGAGGAACCTTTAAAATGGCTTAACAGGGGAACTTTAAAGTTACAAATAATAATAAGCCATACAACTTTAGAAATACATTTTTCATTTTTGGCTCAACATTTCCTTTACATAATCTCAATTTGATAACTTCAATAGCGAAGAGCAATCAATTATCCATACCCTTGCAGATGAGGGATGAGCTGGCCAATGGTGATTTCCTGAGCCACCTTCTGGTAGAGATCTTGACTGTTGAGCACCATTGATTCCAGGATGGCTAGAGACCTCTGGAGCACAGCAGTGTCCATGGCAGATTTACACACAAAACTGGCAATCTGAGGATGAAGTGACAGGTGCTTTGATTGGTTAAAAAGGATGCAAAGAAATCTGGATAATGAAAGTTTAAAAGCGTCAAAGTTGAAAGAATTAAGTTTTTAATATAACAGCCAGTTTTAATGATTTAACAGATTATATTCAGCTAGAGCCTCAACTCTTCTGTATTTTATTTTAAATGTAATTATAATGTTTATTATGTTAAACATTTTATAGTTTTTCTACTCCCTAGATTTTGGAAACAGACCCGTAAAAAATGCATACCTCATTTAAAATGAATACAAAAAAGTTTTTCTGAAATGTTTTTCTCTTTTTTTATAGACCGTAAAAAACACTTATTTTCTAAATAAATGAGTGGTGCAGGGACGACATAAATCCCGGAAACTAGCATTTGGTACTTCTGGCTCCATCGTCCCGAAGTCAGTGGGTTTATAATATGGGTTTTTGGTTAAATGTCTGAACTACATAATTGTCTGTGGTCAACACAAGCATATCTGCAGCAATCTATCTGGTACCCTAATCATTGTCTGGAAAGACTTCCACTGATAGCCACGGGGACGCACCTTCTTGATAAAGGCCAGAGAGAAGGTGTCCCAGGAGACAATACCATGGTCCATGAGCTCCACGAAGGCCGTCAGTGTGAAGGAGAGCAGCTCACCAAAGCTAAAAAAAAAAAGACAACAGCCACTAGCCACGTCTCTACAGCTCACCTGCACTGAAAGAACAGCTAAGTCTCAGCTTTACAGAGCGAGAGTGAGTGAGAGGAATCAAGTACTGGTGCAGCTGAAGAACAGGAGGACATGGAGTCAGTCCAGCTGATGCTCCTGTCCTTCAGAAGAGCAGAGAATGCAGGAGAAGCAGAATTACACTGGCAGAAATGATCAGTGCTCTCATGCAGCAGTTTGTTTGGGACAGTACAGTTAATGGTGACTGAACATACTACACAATGAACTAGTCTTCAAAAGAATATTTAGGTTAAGTAAAACTCAAAGGGATAGTGCACCCAAAAAGGAACATTGTGTGATAATGGACTCCCTCGTGTTGCTACAAATCTCTATGACACTCTTTGCTTTTGTGGAACAGTGGTAATAAATCAATTCAAGTGTGTTTTACTGTCATTCCACTATATGTAGAGACATACAAAAAAAAAAAAAAAATGAAATGCTGTGACTCACTGGTCCAAGGTGCTACAGATTTAAACACATATAAACCTACACATAGCAAACTATAAATATACTTTACCTAAAAACTTTACATACACTTTGGTTATCACTTATGGTACAGTATTGCAGGAGTGCAATTTTAGCATTACTTACTTTTAATTTATTAGTATTTATTCATATTTGATAAAATTATTTTTTTATTAATAGATAGCTTTTTATATTTTGTTTTATTTTTGATGATTTGGGCATTTTTATTAGTTTCTAGTTGTTTTAAGTATTTCTATACCGCTTTAATTTACTTTGATTTCACTTGTGTAGTTAGAGTAATTTTAGTACTTCAACTTATTTTGTTTCAGTTCATTTCCAAAGCAATGATTTCTAATATTACGTTTTTCTAATGTTTATTAGCTTTCATTTAACAAACTGATTTTATTAGTTGTAGTTTTAGTTAATAATAAGAACACCGGTGAAACAGAAAGTTCTGTAAAATATAAATTTTTTAATGTTCCACACATAAGGTCATATGAGTTTGGAACGACATGGGAGTAAGTAAATGATGACAGAATTGAATTTTCATTTTTGGATTAATTCTATAAACAGCATCTGCAGCATGCTGTGAGTGCACATAAAAATAAAATTTAAAAAAATCATCTGAATGTGCGACAGCTTTCTAGCTTCAGATTTTGGTTTTAAAATGAATAACACTACCCCCTATTGTAAAAAATACCTCAGTTCATGCTTTTTCATTATTTCTCCTCATTAAAATACAGGTGGAATGAAAAGTTACATTTATTATGTAGGGAAAAAAACAGCTTTTGAAAAAAAATTAATAAAAATACTTTAGGTCAAGAGGTCACAAAAAAAAAAAGTTACAAACCAAATACAATTTTAACTGTTACTGAACATAAAAAGGAAGAGCCCTAGAGATGAAACAGAAAAGACTCAATCAAGTTGCCTGCATCCAGCTTAGTGTTGAGTGTTTGAGGGCAGCAGGGAGTTAATACAGCGTAAGTTCGACCTCATAATAAAAAGACATTAGTTTGAACAGCAATTCATAAATGTATCATTGGGAGCAGGAAGTATTTGCAGCTGGAATTGGGCAAAACCCTACAAATATATACCATGATGACATTGAGAGATGATGACATCTCACGAAAGGATATTTAATGCAATGTAGATGAAATGTGACATGATATATGAGTTTAGCTGAGGTTGTTTATGACAACCAATCGTTTTAGAGGGATCCTGGGCAACAGGACTTTAACACAAGCAGTGTTTTGATAAACTTTCAGAGGAATGGTGGGTGTTATAATCATATGGAAATGTGAGCACATAACCTTGTCAATGAATGGAAGAAAAGAAAAAAAAATCTCAAAGGTTAGTGCAAAGCTCCCCCCTAAAGCACCAGTGCTGCCCAATACCACATGCAAAAGAAAGAAAGATGATTTGGTTACATGGAAATAACATCCAAATAAAACCATCAAATCATCAGAAAAATGGTAGTGACTGCAGCAGTTGCCGAGTGTTCCCATTGCTTTGATTGGTTTTGAGCACTGAGGCCAGAGCCCGATCATGCAGAGACTCGGCCCGGAGATTAGAGGGTAAGTGACAGGGGGGTTATCCAGCTCAAGGGGAGGGGCTTACCAAGGCTTCATTATCTTCTGCAGTTTCTGATACCGTCTGAAAAGATTTAAAAACTTTGACGTCAGGGAAACAGAAACACATAGTCAGGGTCCAAATATTCCTTTATGAACCCATTATGACAATCATATTAGGAAAATCTGTGGAAAACCCATTTAGATTTACCCTAAGCAAAATACAGTATATCTTAAACATCCAATGAGGCATGAGCTGAGAGAAAACATGGCTGAACATTAAAAAACTCTTTCTTACAGACACAAAGCATGCAAAGCAGAAAGACCACTGGGAGAAGAAGACTTCAAACACACACATTGCCTTTACACACATTTAATGCATGACATGTGATTAACTCCCTGTGGTGGTTATGAGCAAGTGTGAAGGATTACCCAAAGTATCCATTACAAATCATTGTGTATTATATTGCATTCATTTATGACTGAAATATGACTCTTGTTTCCTCTCATGGTCCTGTCACCAGGGCTATAACACACAGATATGACTCCGCTTGTTTTGTCTTTAAAGCTGAAACACATTGAGTGTCTGTGGTGTCATTTCTGACCCAGGACTTGCACTGTACCTTTACAAAAGCTACAAATATGTGCCATTAAAGTACTAATATGCACATTTTAAGTAGTAATATGTACCTTTAAGGTACTTATATGCACTCTATAGATAAAGTACTAAAGTATACCTTTTGAAAAGATACCTCTCCAGTGAAAGCTTTTGCACCTTTGTTGATGTATTTTACGCAGTTGTGCAGACTGTCTTAAACACTTTTGTAAAACATAAACAGACAAACGATCAAGATTGTTTTCCCCGTTTGAGGATGACGTCTGTCAAAACTCAACAAAACACGTAGAACTTGTACACTTGTAAGTTGTCACAACTGTTGGAAAAACAACAATCAATTCTGATCAGGGTAACTGATTGTAAAATTGCAGATGTCAAAGTACTGTTACAATAATTGAAGTATAAAAAGTAAAATAAATAAATAAATAAATAAATAAATATTGCATTATTTATTACATTTATTCATGTTGTATTCATGGTTTGGTATGTGTGTGTGTGTGTATTCACTACATTATGGGAACCAAAGTATAGTAATACCAGCAAAAATGCAGTTTGCTTCATTGCCTTAACCAAAGACTAAAATACATGTGTACACTTAGCTTCCAATAATTAACGATTAAACAGGTTAATAATTAGCTGGTATGCTGTGTGTCCGAAAACATTTGACAATTATAAAATTTCAGTAATGGTACAATCTTAATGTATCATAAGTACATTTTTATTTATATTTATCTGGCAATCATAAGTTTTTTTTTTTGTTACTTTTTGAACAGTTATCAATCTCAAACAGAGTGCAACAGTAGCACATGACCAGTAGAGGGAGCTACTACATCACTAACTATTCAACCTGAAATTTTGCACCCTGCCAAATTATGCACCTCCTAGAATTGATAGGTTTAGGAATAGGTGTGGGGTAGAGGTTAGGATTAGGATTAGGGGTGGGGTTGGGATTAGGCAATCAAGTAGCAGTTTAAACAAGGGGGTGAATAATCTGGCAGGGGTGCAGAATTCGGCACAACACCGGCAACATTCATGCCCCATGATGTAAGAGTACTTGCTCCATACCCTCAAGAGTGCCGTCATGCTCAAATCTTTTGAATAATCATCGCCTGGTCAGCGGTTAACATGAATTCACAGCAAGAATGTGAGACAGTGTGTATTTGTGTGCATGTGCGTGTCCAGTTGGATTTTTACCGGTATGAAAGGACTTCATAGAAACCCACAGATAGACTCTTTGAGGTCGGGAGCTGTTGACACAGAGCTGCTTTATATAAAACATACCCATGGAAATGATTTCCATGGTCAGCTCTCCAGTGTACCGAAATGTTGAAACACCTCGGCTGGCGGCTCAGGGCTCCGATAAGTAAAAACGCAGCTACTGATTTAGCGAAGTAAAACCAACTTCCCAACAGCAGAATAATTTCACTCAACCGGCGAAGCACCAGAGAGAAATCACTTCTCCTCATGTAAGAAAATTAATGCATTAGGCAATTCAGATATATATTCTTCCACAACTGCGTGAAGTGTGGAAAGAGTCAGCGGAGTAGTACGACCTTGACAAATGAAGAAAGGACAGGCATAATTAAGTTAGCATGTAACGGAAAACAAAGGCACGAGTCTGTGAAGTTGACCAGCTGGAGAGGAAACATTCAGTTTGATAGACAACCTTGTCTTTTCTCTTTTTTTATATACAGTGTATATACTGTATCCTCCTATCCTCCTTTGTGTTTCTTTAAAGCATTATTATTCCTTGACTCAGCCTTTAAGTGTGTTTCTCCAGTCCCAGTTTTCTCCCTCCATGTTTCTGCATTTATGTACTCTGTTTGGTTACTAAGGCAGTTTGTATCTGCTGGCAGAGCTCGGCCTCCTCATGGGACTGTCCGTATAGAAGTTGAAAAAGCGCCAGCTCAGCAGATAGTCTATGTCCGCTTTAACCTTCAACTGAGATGGTCAAGCTGCACGGTTGCTTGGCAGGGAGTGAATTGTATTCACTTCATTTATTATTAATAGACCTGTTTCTGTTATAAAATATCTGCAGTTTATTTGGATGGTGCATCTCTGATGTGATTGAGTGTTGTATTGGAAGGTGCATTGTTTGTGCTTTGATTGCGGCATTAAAAACACTACAAAGATTCCTCAATCACAACATGTACCCTAAATCACGTTGTTTTAAATCACAACACAACACTGTGGCTCCAAACACAACAAAGTGTGATCAAACCCAACTGTACATGCTGTCAGACACAACAACAATTTGCCCTCAGTGTTGTATTTAAGGACATCTAAGTGTTTAAGGATAGTTGTGTTTTGTTATGTCTGTGGGCCCACTATTGTGTTTTGATGTGATTAAAACACGTTTTGGATTTCAGGGCACAATGTTAGTTGTGTTTTGATTGAGGAAACTTGCCCTTTGTTGTGTTGGCTTTGAAGCCACAATGTTGGACTGTGATTAAGGAGAGGGATGCACCGATACCACTCTTTTCCGAATGAGTCCAATACCGATACTTTTATTTTTGGTACTCATCGATACCGATACCTGTATTTTCATAGCATGTGAATTTTTTCAGCAATATGAATCATGTTAGTTGGCTTCATTTAGCAAACAGATATTTCCTTCAGTTATTTACAAACTTAATTACACTTAATTTTACCAGTTAAAATATATTGCATATATTGCATTACTTTCACTGTTCATTTTAATGGCACATTAAAGCAGCTAAATACTGTAAATAACAAGACGCTTTCCTAAAATAATGCAGGGAACAACTCATTATACATTATATGAGTAAACACATACAATTTTGGGTGATTTCATTTGCGTCATACAAACTGTGCGCGGACCCTCATGTAGGAGTGAAAAGTTTACTTTGGCCTTTAAAGCCTGCTAAACGTGCGCAAACGTTTGTATTGCTGCAGAATGAGAAAGACACTTACATACTAGCGCATTTCAAAATGTCTGCTTATTTAACTTTTGCTTTAAATTAAGCCGTGTAAGCTTAACGTTTAAAATATATATTGTTTATAGTGATTGCCCCTTTGTTTTATAGGGGAAGTCGCGGCCTAGTGGTTAGAGAGTTTGACACCAAACCCTAAGGTTGTGGGTTCAAGTCTTGGGCTGGCAATACCATGACTGAGGTGCCCTTGAGCAAGGCACAGAACCCAAAACTGGGAATACTTCAGTGTCACATGACCCTTCAGTAATCATTCTAATATGCTGATTTGCTACTCAAGAAATATTTATTATTACCAATGTCGAAAACAGTTGTGCCACTTAATCTTAATCTTTTAAGATTAAGAAAAAAAGTGTAATTTGTTTACACAGAAATAATCTAATCCTATAAATGTTTGCTGAATAGAAGTAGAAATTCTTAAAAAAAGAAAGAAAAATCTTACTTTTGATTGGTAGATTATGTATATTGGGATTTGAAGACTCCTATTGAAAATCACTGAGAAATCTGAAAAGGCTTCATCACAGAGTACAGTGCAAGTCACTGGCTGTGCTTTTATTCGGGTATGAATTGCAAATTGCAAAAACCCTGCTACGAGGACACATAAATGAGTGAATATTAAGAGCTCTGTAATGTAAACAGATAGACAGAAGGAAAAGCAGCCAGAGGAACAAACACAGTTACTTACTCTGTGCCACTTTCCACCATCTGTGTGAGCAGCGAGATGCCGTCGAGGTTAATAAACTCCTGAGCAAAGGTGATGTCTCGTGAAGAGTTGGCCAGATCCTTCAGAGCTTCCAGCTTAATGTCCATGCTTGACGACTGGATGCGTTCGTGCAGCTGCAGGGCCATCTGGGCCTGTTACCATGGCCAGAGAAGAGGCGTGTTAATGAAAGCGTGACAGATTGTCATGTAGGATGTCAGGCCTTTTAGTCAGACAACTCAAGGAAGAAGGTGAGACTGCACTTCTATAAATTACTCTCGCTGAATCCACAATCCCCTCATTAGAGAATATAAAGCATGCAAATAAGTCAGTTAATGGTTTTTACATACTGCAATTATCCAATTATCCATCATATGTCATTTTAATGTAAATGACTAAATATAAACTATTCTCCAAGTTATACTCAAATAAAATGAAAAGTTAGTTTATTTGGCATAAATTTCTGCATTTGCAATGGAACCAAAAAGTATTTAGACACTTTAGACACACTAATGTGACACACGAAGTTGAGGCCCTGAGTACCAAAATAATTCAAGCACCGTTGTGACACAATTATATTTTTATTAATATTTTGTTATTTTAATATTTCAATATTTTAATTATATATATATATATATATATATATATATATATAATTTTTTTTTTTTTGGTTAAGTTAACTATATAGGATAATAAAAACTATACATAGTTAAGTTGTAGTCATTTTAGTACATCATTTTAGTGACAGATTGTGGAAATGAGGAACGTTGGCAACTGCCAATAAAAAAAAAAAAAACTTCTATAAAATATATATAAATATATATAACATTGTACATTTATCTGATTTAAATGACAAACGTTTAATAGAAAAAAGGGTAATTTGTTTAAAGATGAAAACTGCATTAGATGCAAAATATCAAAACAATGACAAACTAACAATGTGACGTAAAATTCCAAATACTTTTTATAACAACTGCTTTGATCAAATTAAAAAGCACCTTGATTGCACTGATGTAGAGTACGGAATACACCATTATAAATAAATGCTTTACCAGGCACTACAGAATTACTTTTCTATATAACATTTATTGAAACTATACTGAGCACTGACGACTGTTAAGTATCAGTGGTGGCTGGTGCAGAACATCACAGGAAGAGAAACATTGTTGTCATTATGCTAGAGGGGACGATTTCAAATGTTTCAAATGTCACAGACATCAGCTTTGAATATCATCATCCCCAAGCTGCAAATTCAGAAAGGTCATATGAACAACAGTTTCTGAATGAAATAATATAATGCAGCTCCAAAACGTCAATACATTTTTATAACAAAAAATGCCAATCCATGATCGGAAGAGAAAAAATTATGACAGCTGGTCAAAATTACACCTTGACAAGTCACGCAAGAATGTTTCGCAGCTGCTGACACTTTAGGAAGCTTTGGTTATGTAACCTATCACCCCTCACATCTGAAGGATTACAGGCCCCAGATGGACGGAGCAGTGCTTCAGAGGATAAAAGCGGGTCCCTCCCATTGATAAAGCCTTTGGAGATGCCAAAAATACATATATTAACTCAAATGTGCTACTCACAGCTGAAGTAGTAAGCCGCAGAATTGAGCCATTTTTGATGTTGTTGCGATTCTGTGAAAAATAAATTAAAAATAGGTAAGTTTATGCACTGGTACTTGCAACTTCTTTACGAGATTTTGCATTTAACCTTTTCGGTGATGTAGAAGTTGGTTGCGTCAGCATTCTGCAAGGCAAGGGTTTCAGGGTTTGCCAAGCTCCACCTAATAAGAGAAAATTCAGACGATCATCAGGGACTGCAGTGATGCATACAGTGAAAAACAATCAGCATCGGTGAAAGGTGATTGGGTACATTTCTTAGAATCAACAGCTTATTGGAAGATTATTATATTAGAATAAAGCTACATATTGTTAACAGTAGCAACGTTCTTTTGAAACAACATCAGTGGTAATTTCTTGAACTGTAAAATACTATTCAAACAACTTTAAAGCTCAAATAATTCAAGCTGACAAAAACAATATATTTTATAAAATGATAAACCTCATATTTCAGTCTAATAAATAACTTTTTATGCTATTTATAACAGGTTTGATCAAAATGGCGGTGTTTATGGAAAAGCAGAAATACAGCGGTTACCCCTGTAAACAAAGCAGCACTGCACTTATAAACACTGCTTTATTAGGCCCACTGAGGTAAGATGAGAAAGAAAGAAAATGCCACTAAATCACTTTGTTTCTTTCAGATACAAATATCGTGAATGGATTTTTGCTTACCCCTCACAGACTTCTTTAATGATGGCTAAGAGAGGCTTTTTCTGCAGAAAAAAAAAATGAAATTAAAAAGTTATTCCTGTATTTTTCCTATATTCTTGGGAGTTCATATTCTACCTTATTTCTTTATGGCTAACAAACATTCTTCATACCCAATAATACTGCTGCATTAATATTAGATTGTAAAACTTTTGATCAAACATTCGGTTGAGTCAATTCAAGAGCAGCAAAGACCTAATACAGAATTTCAGAGTAAGGATGAATGATGAATAAATAACTTTAGGGTGATTTATGCAAGGTACTTTGTTTCAATAGTTTTTATAGAATATCATCTTCATGAATCAGACACACACTGCAGGGCCTTCTCTCTCAAATTTGAAAGGAATAGTTCAGCCAAAGTGGAAAATCAAGTCATTATTTATTCACCATGTTTTCCCAAACCCACATTACTTATTCTTCTGTGAAGCACATAATTATTAGGACTGAGAGGTCTCTTTTTAGTGTTGTGTTTTCAGCTCTGCTCATTAAAGTGGCTTTAAAACAACATGAATGTCAGTAAATACTGACAGAACGTACATTTTTGGGAGAAAAGGCAAAACATAACTATTGTAAGTTACATATACATGCATGGAGATGAAGGTTAAGTCAGCCAAAGGCACTGACCTGGTCAATCTCCATGAGTTTGGGAAAGGCCCCTGGCCACTCGATGGCCACCTTCACAATGTCTGCTGGGGGCGGCATGGCTGCGCTGATGGAGGATGTGGCTGCTCACTGCTGACTGGCTCTCATCCAAGCCTGTAGAGGGAGATAGAGGGGAAAAGCTAGGGTTATACTATGCATACAAATTTATTAAACACTTTATCAAACTGATTAGTACAACCAGGGATGTCAAAAATTCCAGTACTTTGGTAATAAGTCAATAGGGCCTTCCCCACCGCTTTAGTTCCAGAACTAAATATACAGTACTGAAGAACTGGGATGATTTTGCGCGAACTATTTCCCAGTACCATTTAAAAGGTTGCATTCGCACAGACGATGTGTCACATTAAGTGACGTAAGCCCGTCGACAGCTTTCAACAACGTTAACAAAGAAGAACAATGTTAACAACAAGAGGATGGAGGACACTGTGATCGAAACAATGTTTTTGTGTCTCACAATGTGTGTGTATCGTGGGTTTCACAATAATGGACATGGAATGTAGACGTATATGTAAAGTGATTGAAAGAATGGAAAGGAGGACTAAGAATCTACCAACGACAACTGGCAGTGCCTGCACTTCAGCATCCGTCCATCAATCGCTGTTCACCATACTTGCGAAATAAATTGACGCAATGTTTACAGTATGTTTACACAGCGTTTTAAATCATGGCGGGTGGGGGTGTTTTCGAACGCGTCTGGCCAATCAATGTGTACTTAAGTCACTGGTAGTACCAGTTGTGCTGGTTAGAGCCTGCTGCGGAGTAGGAATTAATTTGGTTTATCGAAAAAATAAAATAAAAAATTGCATCCAGTTCCAGCGATGTGAAAAAATGCCCAAAAGTGGGTAGCTCCACAATTAGTTCTAGTACTATGTAAAAGTTCCGGCGGTGCAAAGGCCATTTCGATTCCAGTAATTTTGAAATACTGGAACACACAGTTCTATCATGATTAGATACCAGGGTGCTGCTGGTCATTTTATGTATATGCTCGATGGTTATCTTTCTTATGATCCAACTCCTTGTTGTCGGTTTTCAAAACTTTTGTTTACAAAAACTGAATGAACATCAAATATTTGGTTCAAAAGCATGTTTGACCTTGAGGTGAGAACAGAGAGCTCTTTCTGTCACTAGATCATTTGCTGCTAATGTGTAAGAGCTGACACTGAGGAAGTCTTCTGGAAAACCTTGAAACTGTATTTCAGGAATGCAAAGCTTTGACCGGCGCAGTATCACTCGGAACGAGAACATTCCTCTTTTGTGACATTTGATACTGGGACATTTTAATTACCACAGTAAGATCTACATACTTGTGTGTCTTTTAAACACTTTTTTTATTCATGTCTGAATTTTGCTTTTAAACTAAAACTAATGAAATCAATTGCCATTAGACAATATATACAGCACCTATCCAGCTCAATGTGCTTTTAACACATTTAAATGAATGTTAAAGAATAAAGTACATTTACAGCACTGTCTGACAAGTCTGACACTTCCAAAAATATCTATTATTTGCAAGCTACAAGCTACAATTAAATTATGTTTTTTTTTTTTTAATTTACAAGTTTCTATAAAATGAACAGCGCTGTTATATATAATAACAATGTGTGACAAGCTGCGGAGTACTGAACAGTCATGGGATATGCAAACACAGGCCGTCATATATTACTGTGCACATGGTTGTATGTCATTATGACAAATCGACATGTTGACAAAATGACACATTTTCATGTTTGGTTTATATAAATAGTCTTGGTGAACTGCAGCTTTGTATTGTGTTGCAGTACAGTACGGCAAACTCCATTTCAAAAGAGCAAGGGTAATGTTCTTTTCCCATGATATAGACTATTGGCTGAAATTAAACAGACTATTTTCTTTTAGGCCATTTCAATCTGCAATAAAGAGCACAAGGGCAACATGAGCAAATCTCTAAAGCACATTAACAAATGAAGTCATTTTGCACTATAAAGACAGGCTTTTTCTTTATAGCTGTAGTCAAACTAACAGAAGTTCATTACAGCTCAATTTTCCTAAAGTATCTGGCTCGCAATATTTACTTAATAGCATTATAATTATTGCACATAATGAATATGAAAAAATCTATATATGTCTGAAGTCTTAAAATGTGCAACACAAATACAATAAAACAAATACAATAAAAGAAAAGGTTAGTTGAGCTGATAAAGAGAAATTGACATCTGTAAATCCCTGTGTAAATTATTTAGCACTCCTGACACTCGGGACAGTGAGGATCTCCTTTTGTCTTTGTTGATAATCCCCGTTGCATTTTTAACCCCCCATTCCATAATGCATGGGGGATGATTCTTGGAGAGAAAACAAGAACACACGCAGCCTGTGAAACAAGCATTCATTCAGCCCATTCAAACAAGCTGCCATGTCATGACTCATCCCATAATAATCTCCACAGACACTACCCAGGCTCTGTTGCTATGGCATCTGCTCCATCAGAAGTTGCCTCTTTCCAGGGTGGTTCTCTTGGAAATGTTTCATTCATGGTAAGAAGTTTCCCCATTACAGATGGCATGATTTCAGCTGACAGAAGTCAATAAATCTGAGTACCAGGATTTATGTAAAGCTCTCAGCTGTCGTTCAAATGGACAGAATAGCTGCAAATAGTTGTCATTTTTTATCCTTTGGTCTTATAAGATTTGAAATACTGTAAACAAATTAAGAAAGAGGAGTCAATGTTCTTTTATTTGTTCTTTTTTTATTTAAAGTGCAACTATTTATTTATTTACTTTTTATTTTATTTTACACCACATGCATACTAAAGACCACCTGACATTCATATTTAATAAAAACAATAATAATATTGGTACACACTTTTTACGAGCTGAATACAAACTTGTTTTCATGACAGATTTATTCAATCATAGTAATGAACACAACAGGTTAAGTAATAATCTAATGAATATCTAATATGGTGCATATAGTATTTAGCAAAATGCTCCTCTCTAGAGTTATTTTTAGTAGCTCATCATCAGGTTTATGGACACCGAATGGATTTCCTGAGGGAAATGCTGCTTGAACTGAGGTTGCTACAGACAACAGCCACATTAAAAAACATCAAAACTACATTCATTGTTTGTATCTCAAGACAAAACTTACTGAATTTGAAAACTGGGACTTAAAAGCAAGAAAGCACGAAGCTTATTGTGATTACTGAATGGCAGGAGTCTTACAAATAATGTTTAGTGTAGTGCATGCATCTACGAAAACAGCATTGATTAAAAGACTGAACTTGAGATTTAAGAATCCATTTTCAGCATTCATTTAAAAATGAGAAATCGATTATGTTAATCCAGCACTAATATCCACACAGCTGACTGGTTTACCTGTGGTAGTTTATAAATGTTGTATCCACAGAACAGACACTGATATAGTCATAAAACGACGAGAAACGCTAATTAAACATCAATGCCAAATTGTGCCAATGATTCTGGCCTTCTTAAATTTTTTACTGAAACTGAAAAATTACTGTTTTGAACATTTCGGCCTATCACTCATTTGCATAAACATTAGATCAAACAATTAATCAAACTTTTGAAATAATTTGATCACAGAGAGAGAAACATTTTTTGGGGGGAGAACACATGTTTCATGCTTTTGGAATTAATATGGCTGTGTGTAGAGCATCTGCTTAAACACAGATATAGTCATGAAAGGCCTTCAAGACTGATGATCTCTCCATGTAATTTTTTTGTTTAAATATTTATGCATTCTACTTCTTATTTTTCTATGTTTGGCTTCACTACAAGAGAATAAAACTCATGCACAAAGCTACTACAGCATACACTTGCAAGTGGTTTTATTCCACACTGTTTGTTGACATAACAGTTAAGCATGAAATGCTGGATATGTGGATACAACCACAAAGCCAGTGGGACACAACACGCAACAGTCATGTAAGGTGCTTTCACCAAACCATGTCTAGTGAAGAATTTGTTCGCTAAAGCATTCATGTGTCCATCAAAAAGTTTTACAAAATAAATGACAATTAAAGTGAAACAAATTAGCATATTTGATAGACGTGGTTTCTTAAACCTACACAATAACCCTGTTGAAAGGAACGGAGATTTAAAAAAAAACAGACTGTCAGGATTTGATTTCTGCTTAATAGTCCAGTCATTTGAACAGGCAGGCCTGGAGATGCCTGTGTCTCTCCGATGGGGGCAGGGACACACACAGCAGTGCCTGCTCTTCCATTCAATCCCTTCTGTAAAACCCACTGAATTAATCAATCACCCTGGCCAGTGGCCACTTTCACCACCAGTTTCCCCGAAACATTCAGCCTTTAATGTGAGAAAACCTGAAATGGAGAAACAAATTCACACTATACTGCACATTAATACCACAGAGTTTCTGAGAACTGCACAATGGCAATATAGGATTGGGAAAGGGCCACGAGCCAGGACCCGAACCCGGGTCGACCAAAGTGTAAAGGCGCTACGTCAACGAGCTGCCATCGAGGCTATCAGCGCCGACAGAAATAAATATTTTTTTTTAGGATATTTACTATGCTATTGTGACGCTTTAGGACAACTGCAGTTTATGTACAATTCCAATACAATGTTTTGAGGACATAATACTACTATGCATTTGCCATATTTTGAACACATTGCATAACAATCCTAGTTTTGGGTCATGTACTATGAAAATACCACGTATTTGGACATGTACTATGGTTAAAACATGTTTTACAGTGTGTACTACAATGTCTTTACCATGTATACAATAGGGCCTTCTGCACCGCTTTAGTTACAGAACTAAATGAACAGTACTAAAGTAATGGGACGATTGTGTACAAACTATTTCCCAGTACCATTTAAAGGGTTGCATTCGCACCCATGGGATACCTTGCAAACAATATGACACGTTTATGAGACTCGTATATAAAATTATATCAACATCAGATACTAGTGTTGTCACGGTACCAAAATTTCAATATTCGATACCGATACCAATGAAAATCCACGGTTCCCGGTACCAATTTTGGTACCAAAGCAAAACAAAAATATGATAATAAAAAAAAAAAAAAAAAAAAAAAACTTTCTACATGTAATATAGTTTCTACAAGTAATATAGTTATGAAAAACAGTAAACAAGTTTCACCCAAATTTAATTTGTCTTTTAATTTATGAAATTTACATTTTTTTATTTTATTTTTGGGTAAATAAAGGGGATTTGCTATTAAAATTAAAACATGGAAGAAATATTATGTGATTTATTTCTTTAAAAAATAAAGTTGCATTCATTTTTTCAACAGTAGTAGCAGTATCACATACATTCTACTAAATAATAGTAGGCTAATATTTCTAGCACAATGCTTTTATGAAAAAATTAACTTATTTTGACGGGTTGCCATGAATGCCTTTAAATTGACACTGATTTTACTCAAATGAAACGGTAAAATGCTTGTGAAGGGACTCAGAACAGTTCTGGCGATGTGGTTGATGTATTTATGTCCTCATTGAGACTGCAGATGCTACAAATTACTGCAAGTGTCACACGCTTCAGTCTATGTATTAAACAAACCCGCACCTCACTGCCATTCATTCATTCATTCACACAGAGACATGCAGAACATGCAGGATTCAGATTACAACCAACTTGTGCGGCTTAACATTTACAGATACTGGTCCTTATGGAGATTTGATTAATTTATGCTAACTTTGACAAATTCCGTGCCTGTCCATGTTAAAATGTAAGTTTCATTTTCATGACTGGATTTTGAGATTCCGTCCGTGTTTTCAGCTTCACGGGAATCATAGCGCTGTATGCCTCAAGAACCGGGTTGACCGGGTACTCGGTATCACCGGTACTTAAAGAAACCTGGTACCGTCACATTTTAATTTTTTACTACTACTACATACTATCATTTCACACAGTAATTTTAAACAAGAGACAAATGATAGCAATAATTTGATTGCAACTCAAAAGCATAATTACAAACCAATCAGCCAAACGGTTTTATTAGTATTGCTCGGAAGTTACAGACACTAAGTGTACTGTAGTAGAATTATCAGTGATTTAACATATAACCACAAGAAAACTTACACTGGTACATGATCAATGTAAAAGCTTGTTCATCCTTGCGGTCAAACTGAGACTACCTTTATTAGCTGCTGAACATCATGGACGGGACAGCATGTGGTTGTCAGAGTGACAGTCCCAGTGTGGTTTAAATCTTAAGATTTCACTCCCGCAGAGAGCTCAACACCACCAAGCCGAACAGCTGCAGTCCGTCAGTTGTGAGAAGAAAGTGAAAGAATGCTCAGAATGTTCACACTCTCACCAGGTTTCGCTTCACTGCTTTGCCCACTTCCTGTATAGATTTAAAAAAAAAGCCCTCCAGTGATTCATTGGACACCTCTACAAAGGGCCCAGGAGCACAGAGGGCCCAAACTAGCAGGGGCTACAAAGGAGCAGCGAGCTTTATCTGCGCTGAGAAACAAAGACACACGAGACAGCTACGGAGTTATTGCTACTCACTTTCTTTGTCTAACTGACACCAGTCAGCTCTCATTTCTACCCTGCAGGTCTGACCTGTGCCTTGTTCCTACAAACCTTTCTAGAGACAGAACTGTGGGTCTCGTTTTGAGACATGTATCTGGTGGATTTCCATCGGTTGCTATAGAAATGATGTAAACGGCAGAATGACGCCAAGAGATATTTTCATACAACAACCGAGTGTGGCTCTCAGTGTGGAAGGAGAGGAGGGGAGATTAGAGATTCGGACTGTGCTCCCATCTATCATGGTGCTGAACTCACAAGAGCATGGCCAACATACACAACAGGCATTTTACACATTCATGAATGCATTTTGCAAAACTGCTGACTCACTCACCGTTCACGGTGAATGTCACACCGTTAACGTGAGGAACGTTTGAGCGAAAATGAACGTATTCAAGCTTCAGACAATACTGCACACTTTGTATTATACAGAAAGATCATATCAAAATATTATTCTAGATATAATAATAATAATAATAATATGTTATTTTAAATATTAAAATAACATTATTAATAAATTATTATAATTATTTTGATACGAATAATAAATATGAATAGATAAAAGAATAAACTATTAATAGCAATAAAATATTTTAAAAGTTAATTATAGCATTAATAATATATTTATAAAAAAAAAATATTTTAAATATTTTAGTTATATCAATAATGGTAAACCAATACAAAATAATGCTAATTATAAACAAACAAATATTAGCAAACATTAATAAACATTATAATTTTTTCTTGTTTAAACTATAGAAAGTGTTTTTTTTTGTTTGTTTGTTTGTTTTTTTACTTTGCTGTCTGTCTAAATGCATATTACATGGTACTGAATCATTACCATATTCAGATTCCGAAATCAAATGTTCAAACAAATGTCTTACAACATGGTATTACTTTTTTAATCTCTCTGTTTGGGAAACGCTGAGAGATGAACAATCAGCAAAGAATGATGTTTTGATGTACAACAGACATTTTAAGTTACAATCAAATGCCTGACTCTCCTGATCCTTGCCACTAACAGTAAGTGTAAAAAGAAAAACACCATTAATTCCTTTTGAAATGTTTGTTTTACAAAAAATTAACAGTGTAGAAAATCAAAAATTCTGCACTCATTATTTCAATCTGAGCTACAGTTTACGCCTAGTGTCAAAAACAAGTCATTTTTTTCTCATACAGCAACCAGGATATCCTGTCAAATTACTCACACAGCTAAGCAGCAGTTTCCACATCTCACTAGTACCTACCTTCCATAGCTACCTAAGGAAACCACAACTTTTAGTAAAAATGACCCTACTGATTCTGAAACAGTAAAGATTAAAGTTAAAATGTTAAACAAGTATCCACCCACATATGCACTAAAACGATGCATCTATTTAGTAAACACAGCACAGTGCAGTGTGGAAATGTCACTCAACAGGTACACAGCTACAGTACTGCACATCAAATCTAAATTACATATTTCAAAACACATTCAAGTGTCTAGGCCAATATTGATTATCCTGCCTGCTCGATGGAGAGACCTCAATAAAGCAAACAGACCAAACGAAAAGTTTCAGCAACGTATTTATATTTGCAAAAAGGAAAAATGCAGCCTGGTTCACAGACAAATCTGTAGTGATATGTTAGGGGTCATAGAGTTGACCCCAGTGGACAAAGCCACACTTTGAGCAGCCCAGACTCATAAGAAAGCATAAAGAAACTTACCCGGAAACCTCTGCAACGATCACCCGATCGAACGAGTTTATGTTTCCTGTTCTTTAAGCCTCAACAGTGCAGTGTGTTGCTTCACCACCAAGATGCATCATCAACAAAAGACTTTAAAATCAAGACTACATCCATATTGATCACACAACTCCTCATGAACCTTGACTTAACCAGTGAGAAAGACAGAGATAAAGAAAGAGAGAGGAAACAGACTGAGGAAGTAGGCGTTCATCACAAGAAGAGGAAACTGCTGGGCCAAAGTTACATGAAAAGGCGGTAAATTTCAAAGATGCAACGCAACTGAAGACACGAGGAGGAAACGGACCCATAGGCTCCTTGCTCGGTTTAATCTGAGTGTGTCAGACAATAACAGAAAACATGGAAACACACTGATCGCTTGAGATAAAGTGATGATTTGGTGCATGCATTTAGAAGACAAATGATAAAAATAAGACGTGTGATAATTAGGTCACAGGAAGTAGTTTTCAAGCCACATAGGAATGTCTGTAAAATAAATTTTAAATGAATGAAATCTATTTCGATTATTAGGATTTATATATTTATAGTATATATATATATATATATATATATATATATTTGTCCATTATTAGTAATGGAAAATTTTTATTATACATTCTCATTGCTGTAATGTAAAGAATTTGTGACAAATCCCTTTGATACAGTAGTGACAACAATCCTAAGCCAACTTTTTTCCCATAAAAAAAAAAATTACAAAAAGATTCAAAAAAAAAAAATCTGTACAGATCATCTAGAGGGTCCTGTATCCTGTTCTACAGATAAGGTGACCCTTAATCAAACCCATATGAAACAATTGGCTCCACTTCACACTCAGCTGGGTCTTTCATAAAAACTTCTATGAGTTGATAAAAAATAAGCATGAATGCAGACCACTTCAGTGTGAAATTTCTTCTTTTTTTCAAATAATTCCTTTGATTTCTCAAAGAACTCACGCTTTCGCTCTGATACATGTGCGGCCCAGATAAACAAAGCTGACACTAGGACACTGACTCACAGTGCCATGGTAACAAAATTAAAAAACAACCCATAAAGCAGAAAAATAACATGCTCAGTTTATGACTAGCTGGGCAGAATGACATTCCCGGAAAGAGATGCCTGGTGCCACACACGAACAACACTAATGATCAGTGTGCTAATTGTCACAAGGGCACATTTTCAAGAATAAAAAAAAAAAAAAGGAAAACGGGAACGAAAGCTGCGGATTACAGCATGGGCCGGCCACTCTCATTTCCCATATCTGCTCATCCTTTCACTATTTTGAGGAGAACGCTTAGTCGTTTCTGATGCAACAGCAGCAGCTGGGTAGTAAAATCAAGAGCTGCTTACATCTTGTTACCCATTTAAGGTTCAGGGGGATGAGAAGGTGCATATGTTAGTTCCACCCCTTGTGGGCTCCTAGGGGCCGGCCGGCCCTGCTCTCACAGCTGTTGTGGTGGCTCTGGGTTCCCTCGAGCTATGAATAGAGATCAGTGGAGAGCTGGTCAATGAAAAATTCTAGGTCTGGCCTAGATTCATGCGTGGTCGGGTGCATCAAACCAGCACTGTTTAGACTGACTGGTAAAATTGGTCAAGGTCTTTGAGAGCAGCTAGAAAGAAAAAAAAGGAAGACAAATGAGGAGAAAGAAGGAGATCCACACATTTTTCTAAAAAATTAGCACATCTAAAATTAAACACTGACCTTCTTTTGGGGCCTTTACTGTGATAAATGAATGACAGCTCCACTTACAACAATATAAAGTGCAATGTGTTCAGATGTTCTCGATTTAAAAAAAAAAAAAAGTAACATTCATTTACTCATTCATTGGTTTAAACCCACATAAAAGGAGATATTCTGCAAAATGCTCGTCCTGCTCTTTTACAACATTTCAAATTACGACCCGCTGCTGTCAAAAATAAAATAAAAACCCCATAAAATGGCTCCACAGCCCTGTTTGGACTGGGCTAGTTTTCCAGGAGGTCATACTTTCCTAAGTTTATATTTTTGCCATATTAAGCCCATGAAAATCTAAAGTCTGTTTTCCCCTCACACAACCTTTGTAAAGATTCCAGAGCAAATAACTACAGTTTTTCTGCAAACTCAAATGTCCTCTGAGAAATCGAATCCTGTCCAAACGCAGGTGTCTGTGATTGCTGATACTGTATTATCACAACACTTGCTGCCATTTATTTTATTTATTTTTCAATACAGACTAGGGATGACACAAATCTCAATATAATATTGAACCATTCGGTAAAACATCAACGGTTCAATACACGCTTATGAATTGCATGTATTTCTACAGTTTTGTATTTTATTTCTCCCTGAATAGGCTGTTTTTGCCTGTGGAGATGAGGAAACTCGTCCACGGTCATAACGTGATAGACAGTTTAAGCGCTTCTATTGATTCATGAGGGCTAACTGTATTGTTGCATATCTGATACAGACAGCATCAAACGAAAAAAGTATAATGAAATTGAGTAGAACCAAATAGTAGAAACTCCTAAGACAGGCCATATTGATATTAGGATCAGGTAAAATCTTAATTTCTCTGCTCGGTTATGGGTTTATTATAAACAACCACTTCTGTAAACTCATGTGAAGTTCAATTACATTTTTTTAGAATGGATTAAAATACCATGTATAAAAAAAAAAAATGCATTAAAAAGTTATATCATTACGATGCATGCAATAATAATATATATATGTGAATTGTAACTCAGTTCTGTTTAGAAAGTCGGTACAGTCAACAGTATATTCAAGCACACAAAGCTTCTCATCTCACCTCAAATCAAAAGTCTCCTGACTAGAGAAACAAACACAGCTGACCTAGAAGCGATGTTCCCATTTTGATGGTCGAGGATCCAGCAGCAGTCTCCTTGGAGGTGCATGTGTGATGTGCCATGTTGCAATTAGCCATTTCTTGTTTTTAGTACCTAAACCCCAACTCAGGAGCAAAGAGACCCCCCTACATGCTATACTGCCTCTGACAAACCTGATTAAGTCACCCAATCCAGCCCTGTGAGTTAGCTTGCCAAAAGCAGACATGGCTTGGTGGTACTCCTGAGCAGAGCTGCCAACAACCTTTGCACATGGAAACCTTGCTCTGGATTTATTCAGGTTCATCTCACTTTGGTCATTTTATCTATTTTGCTGCTTCCAAACAGCATTTAAATCAATTTGTTTTGTTAAAAATATATTTGAGAATTTTTGCACACAATCAAATACCAAAACAGTTGTTAGTTGCAGCTCTTTAACCCATCCAAAGTGCACACACACACACCAGTGAACACACACACACACCGTGAACACACACCCGGAGCATTGGGCAGCCATTTATGCTGTGGTGCCCGGGGGGCAGTTCAGGGTTTGGTGCCTTGCTCAAGGGCACCCAAGTAGTGGCATTGCCAGCCCAAGACTCGAACCCACAACCCTAGGTTTAGGAGTCAAACTCTCTAACCACTGGGCCATGACTTGTGATGATTTTGTAATCAGCATCATTAATCAACATGGATAAACAGAGCTTTTTTCAATGATCTGGGAAGGAGGACCCAATTGCAGTGAGATAACAAGGTTTTACTGACAAGACAGACTGATACAAGAGGTAGTAAAAGTGCACAACAGATACCACAACAGGAACACAATAAACAGAACAGCTAGGGAAGGCCACTGGGAAGGCTTTAGGAAACAACTGGCAGAATACTTGGGCAACAGAGGGGGCAGCAAGACCAGGCTGATAGAGTAGGCCACACAAGGTACCATAGAGTAAAGCTCAGAAACCTGTTGACCACCGAGACAGACCAGATGCCAGGCTGGTAGAACCAGGGCAGGACACACAGGGACAGGTCAGGAAGTCGAACACAAGACTAGACAGGACAAAGCTCCACAAAAACACAGGTTTAATCAAAGACAAAGAATATAAACCAATGAACTAATAAAAGTAAAGTAACAATAAGAAATTACCAATTTAACCAATTTAAGAGAATGATCAAACAAAACCAAGAATCAAGACTAGAACATTACAAATTAAAGCAAATGAAAAGAAAAAAAAAATTACTAAAACAAGGAGCAAGACAAAAACATAGATTCACAACGACTAGACTAAACAAGGGCACAAGACCAACCAGACAGGGCTACACGGACATGAGAAGGGGTGAGAATGACAATGGACAAGCAAACACAAAAGGGTAAGGTGCACTATAAATAGGGAGGAAAATACATGAGGGACAGGTGAGCACAATTACACCAACTAGGGAAACAAGAGGGTGTGGTAAAGAGGAAACAAGGAGGAGGGGCTAAAGGAGCACATGGCCGAGAAAATAACTAACAAGGCCATGTGCTGACACTAGACATAAACAAAGTAAAAGTGCAAAACCCTGAAAGTTTTTAAAAGGATACAGTAATAGATGTACACTGCTGCAATATTATAAAAGACCTATGTGTTTTTTACCTTTAAAAAGAAAAAAAAAATTGCAGCTTTCCTTTAAAAGGCATCTGCTTTACAGTTCCATTCCATGGTTAGATTTCCAAAGTGAAATCAAATAGCTCACTTAGGATGAAGTGAGCTAGGATGAAATGTTATTTCTCAACTGTAACATTCTAGGAAAGATTACTTCTAACCATCCTAATCACAGAGAAAGACTAATGTCTAAATTTAAAGCAGCTCAAGCCGAGAGTCTGGTCACAGTGACATGTATTTGGCAGGTGAAGTGGTTTGTTTATAGGTCTAAGATGAGTGTCTTCTATCTAAAAGTGTCTTTACTGTTACAAAAGCGTCTGCGGATGCAAGACAAGAGATGGAGGTGGGGAGAGGAAGATTCAGTCACTGGCTGTGTGACCTTCTGCTCACAGGCTCCTCAGCCCAGCAGGAAACACTCTAAACAGGTCAGACCTATGACAGCCTTCAAACATGAGATGCTGTTACCACATTCACTCACAGAGAAAGGAAACACCCAGAAATCAAACTGCAAACATCTCTCTCACAAACTACTTGCACCAAAAAAAAAAAAAAAAAAAAAAAAAAAAAAGTATGATTATGAACAATGAATAGGACAAAGTTCAACCAATAATGTATTCTTTAGAAATACAAAAAAAAAAAAAAAAAAAAAAAAACACTGAATTCAAATAATCAACTGATAGATTTAAAAACAGATACCATTAAAAACTCTGGGGTCATAAGATTTTTTTTATGTTTTTGAAAGAAATATGTGCTCACACATATTAAATGAATTAGCAGGGCCGTCAGCAAATTCAAACTGAACCAGAAAGTAACACTTTTTATACAAAGTAAAAAAAGAAAAAAAGAAAGACTTCCACATGAGCAACTTGACAATCTATAATTATTATTTAAATTAACTGTAGAAAGTTGATTATTTTCTTGAGTTATAGTTTCCTCAAGAATAGCTTTGGAGCATTAAGATGAACCACTTCTGGTAATTCACTTTGTGCACACGTGCCAATGCACACAAACACTAAAAATCACCATGTTGACCAGCTCCCATCCCCACACCACATCCCACAAAGTGAACTGGAACATTTAAGTCCTCTTAAATCAACCCTCACCTCATTACACTGGTTTCTCTGGCTAAATTAAAACTAATTAGTAACGGTGGGATGGGATGAAAGAAATTCAAGCAATTTCCTCAAACATCGCCACAAGATCTTGGCCAGTGCTGCTCTTGGAACTGCTAGACGGCTAACAGGCACAGCAGAGAGATTAGGAGAGGCATCCAGAAGTCAGAGATGACGAGAAGAAGCTCTGTGTCAGGAACCCAACATCAGCTACTAATTCAGCATCCAACAGAACTGGATCTCACAGTGATGACCGTAAATTTCACTGCAAGTGAAGCAAAGTGTGCAAACACAAAGCCAGATTACGTCGCCTCTAGTGTCGCCAAATGAAACTGAATTGCAGCAGTATCTTGCAATATAATAATAATAATAATAATAATAATAATAATAATAATAATAATATCCTGTCACTTTTTAATTATTATGCACTACTTTAATTTTTGTACTTAATTTTACAAGACAATTTATATACAAAATAATTACTATTAGTGTTTATTTATTACTTACATATTATTGTTATTCTTATATTTTTTATCATTATTATGCAATACTTTCAGATTTATACGAAACAATATATTTACAGAATAATTAATATTAGTATTTATTATATACACACATTAACCTAATATCATCCCAAACTTATTCTGATGTCTAAATAAATATATTTCTTCTTCTTTTTTTAATTTTAACCATATTTTTGGGCATGCTCTTATCTAAAATTAGGTCTCCTATAAAAGTTAGTAGTGTGCCACTCAATTTTACTTCCTCCCGCCATACATTCACTGTCAATCTTACAATCTTATAATGAAATGATCTTGTAAATCTTAAAAGTTGCTATATTGATCTTTTTAGATATCATTTCAATAACTATAACCAAAATTCCTTCAAATATGAACTCATTATTCAATATATGATCACTGAAACAAAAAGCAGTGCAAGCCACCTTAGCTTTTGTGATCTTTGATACATTAGTAGAAGCAAAATAAACAAATCCTTCAACCGATCACGTATTAGAGAAAAGCTAATGGATTACAATCAATGAACACATCTCATGAATGAGTTCTGTTCTCAGAAACAGGAACAGCCGTTGGGTGAATACACGCTGAAAACATGCTGCTGACCTCTGCCTGTTGTAGGCATCACACAATGGTAGCCTCTGACCGTTTGACACCAGCTCTGATGTACAGACTCGGTTTGGGAAACCATGGGAACCGTGTTGATTTGTTTTAGTCTCTCACATGAAGATGGCCTCAGGCTGAGGAGATGGAAGAGGTGTGGGTCTCTCCAGGGATAAGCACAAAACCTTTATTTAGCAGCGACACAGGCGAACTGTTACAACCGCTGATGTATGTTAAACGCAGGCGATGTGCTGCGATGCCCTCAGGAGCACTTACCAGAGAGTGGGATGGAGTGGGCAGCATTGTTCATAAACTGTTCTTTCAGAAATAGTGAGCGCTATATAAAGTACTGAATTACACAAACACGTGGGTTATGAAACATGCTCTTCAATGAAAAACCAGCATTGGATAATCAAAGGAAAGAAGAGCTTGTTCAACAATGCATCTCGTTTTTCACTAACAATAAACTTAATAGCAACATGTACAATGAATGTGCAATATACTGTAGTATAACCATGACATATATTACATTTCTTGAACCAAATCAAGAGTTTGTTCAAATAGCAACTGAATTAGAAACGTTAATCAGGATGCTTGCTGTAGAATAAGCAACTAATATATTAACAATTTTATAAGAAGATTAAACAGAATCACAGAAGAGACATATCTTTAATCATCTGCAATGCATTTGGACAGTTCCCAGAACAGGCATCCAAGACACAAGATTAAACAATTGTGGAAGTAAAACAAAAGACTTTTTTCCAAGTCGGTTTTATGTTAACTTACAAAAAAAAAGGGAAGTGGAAGAACTTGTTTCCCCTGACATATAAATAAATGGGAGGATGGATCCACCATAAGTCAAGGCTTTATTCGTGTCTGTCGAGGTGGGAAATGACAACCCTCTCTATTCTCATCTGCTTGAGATCATAAATTCCCTTTTCCGAATTCCCACTCATAAAATTGTCAGAAACATGCCTGAAAATGATGCATCAAGCCAGCAATAGATAAACACAGCTATTCTGCTCTTTTGGAATTAATGAAACATTACAAACCCTTTGGTCACATGATTCTCTGATCATCTTGAGTTCATATGTGCACAATGAGAGGGACATTTAAGGACAAACCCAATCCACTGACTGGAGACAAAATAAAATTAGGACAGGTTTCAGCATGAACTTTATTCATTCCCAATGAGCTACACAACAAACTGTATTGTGTTTGTGTGTCGCTGGGTTTAGGAAAAGGTCTGAGCAAACACAATGCTGGAGCTATACAGTACACTTTGCCTGACTTTTACAAGAAAACCACACCACCAGAAACCAGACTAATCCAGTCCTCTCCAAACAGACACTCAAATCCAAAAATGTGTAAAAGGATCTAATTTCTAAATTGTTATAGTTGTTCCACCAATAACTTTTCCATGACGTTTCAAGTTGCGAATTAATAATTCTGAATTATTATTCATGAAATTAATAATTGATTATTTATTTTTTTATTTTATATATATTTATATATATTTTAAAAACACAAGAACCAATGATTTGCTCACAAATCAGCCATCATTACTTTACTGCAAGTTGTTTTCTACTTAAAAGCAATATCTACCAAATATTAAAAAAACAGCACAACTAGAAAAATGTATATTCTTTATATAAAATCCAATGACATTTCCATGACAAAGTCAGCATCAAATCATAAATTCACACCATTTTCTAAATGCATCTTTTATTGAACTCATTGCAAAAGTTTTATCAATGCATATCATTTTGATGCTATATGCCGAATGTCACCGATCATTTAGTCAGCTTAAACCCCGTCCTTTTCCTACAATCGACCTCAAGCTCAGATTCAGATCTACTTTTAAATTTGAAGTAATTTCCATCCAATTACAATTTGCTGTTTTTCCATGTTTTCCATGAACAAGGGAAGCTTGAAAATATTGGAAATTAGCCTTTGGTTGATGTATGGCCAAAGCTCCTACAAACAAAACAAAACTTTATGGATCATCTATAGTTTTCTTTGCATAAAAAACTGGTACACAAGACAGTATTTGAGTCTTCTTTGAATTACTTCATTTTAGGGTTTGTCTTCTTTACTCCCATTTTATCAAAAAACTCCTCCATTTGCACAAGTCTGAGGTTTCACTGATGTGTCTATCAGAACAGGGATCTCTAAACCACTTAAGATTGCTCTTGCTCAGAAGATGATGAGAATTCTAGCAGTCAGCGTAATGTACAGCCAGACGAGAGGTGATTTCAGGACACGGACAGCAGCAGGAGTCACAGACAACATGAAAATAAACAGCAGCCAGACCAGCTCCATTTCACACGGGATCATACCATGAATAATCAGTCATGCGATGTAAAGATTAATGATATCCGTCAGTTTGCTAATGGTGATGTGGGGGTTCCCAGGCTCTTGGCTGGAGGGGTCTGTAAGCATGCATACTTGACATCTGCAGGCCGAACATACCGTGATCTGGTATGAATGAGGCCACTTACTTCCCCGCTGTTAATCTATAGTCTGCTGACAACTAAAAACCTTGATAGCCAGATCCTAAATTTCATTTCTCTCTACTATCTTCTTGTCCCAAAACACTGGGTCTCTCTTTCAACTGTGCAATAACTTTTCTCACATCTTTTCTCCACAAGACAAGCTGCATGTTCATAGTTACAGGTTTAATACAGTCAAGGGTTTTTTCGAAACCCTAAACCCTCAATATACCTGTAACAGTGATTCTTGCCTTGGCATAATAACACATGTGCAGAGCTAGCGGGGATAAGTCTGCAAACCCTACAAGGCCACTATGACAAAGCGAATTACATACTAAACTCACTGTGAGGGGTTACGTTTCTACCTATTTTAAGCCTGCAATTCTAGATCTTCAGCACTGAAAATGTAGAGCAACATGTCACCACAATCCCCGATGGGTTAATTTATCTTGAATCTAGACCTGCACAAGTCTGGAACATTCTATGATTGATCTGATGCTATTTTTACGCGTCCCACTTCAAGGAACTGGTTCAAATACACGATCCACTTAAACACAAGTACAGAAGAAGTCTTCGGGAAATGAGACTCGCTCTGTAAAACTACAAGGCATACCCCGATAATTTGACAAATTTCCCGCTACCATCCCACCATTAGTGGAAAAAATTTTCTCAAGAGCAATGAAAATAAGCTCTCAGAGTTACACAAACAAAGTGTTTCAGGGTCAAAAGCAAAGCTTTAACCTGCACTGAGCCTGAACTGACTGGATTTTCTGAAGATCTCAGGCCTGAAGAACTATCATTCAGCGGCAGTAAAGTTTAAGCTTCCATACCAAGCATTATGATATATATACATAATTATCCCAAGCACTGTAATTTGCAATAATAGCGTGCTATGGAAACACTGTGCGCTGTGGGAGTGCTGGCATAGATCATTGTCTGCTGGGCTTCTAACCTTCAAAGCATCATCCCTGCAGAGTGCAGCCGTTCTGTAGAGTCGCCGGGCTGTTCCTGAACCTGAGGTGCCAATGAACGGCTGTAGTCTTTATTGATCCGGTTGGTGCCAGGCGGATGGGAGGGGAACAAAGAGACACTGTGCTTAACACACACACACAAAGCCAGCTGTCCCTTGCTCCTCCCAAACCCCCAGCTGTATATGGACTTTCACCAACCATCCCCCCATCATCATGGACCGAGACCAAACACAGCCCTGTTTCTACTGTCCATTTTCAGGATCTTCTCCTCAGTCAAATCGCCTTCACTGGAAACGCCCATCGCAATGCCAGCCTTCATTTTGTGTGTGTGCCCACATGTGCTTTCATCTCCAGGCCTCAGCCCTACTCTACCCATTCATTGGGGTTTGCTTTGGGCTGTAATTTTTCATGGTGGTACCGTTTACATCACTCAGGATGTCCTTTAATTGATGTAGTTCTATTATAGGCATGGGCATGGCTACCTTTTTCCCTTGTGGTTTAATTTTGGGACAATAACAAATAAGACTGTCTGTGATAAAGACAATGAAGAATCTAATTTAAAACACATATCGAGCTAAGGTGTGTTTACATGGACACTTTTTTACTTCAATCGGAATGAATTCATTCTGATTAACGAACCCGAACCTAGTGTTTACATGAACGGGAAATAAAGTGATCGGGTTGATGTGCGCGTTTACATATCATAAGCTTCTGATCGGATTTACTCTTTTGACTTGCGCACACTGCATGATTTTTTTCCTGTCGACTAATCTAACGATTATTTTTTTGATTAGTCGACTAATATAACGATAATTTGTTTTTATAAATTATAAATCTAATGTTCTTTTTTTAATTAGCCAATTAATCGTTTGGATAAATGAAAAAATATATATAGAAGTTCAACTTCTAATATAATATTTCAACCTTTATTCATTCAAGTTTTTACAGTATACAAAAAATAAAGAGGCAAAGAAAATTATTTTACTCTGGCTAATATGAGTTAACGATAGCGTTTATAATTGAACCACAGTAGCCACAAATTTACTGTTGTCTGAGACGTCATGAAATGTTATTTGGCATCACAAACCATAAAATATAGTCAGGGTTCTGCTATGGTTTATTTTCATAAAAGGTAAACACAGGTTACCTGTTAACACGATCACATTTTTTTGTTTATCCTACTTACTTGTGCTGCCGTCGTGCACCATATCGGTTTTGCAAATGGAACAAAGGTCCATTTTATTTGGCCTCTGTTTAAAGTATTCCCATACTTTTGATAACATGATAACATGTGATAGAATGCAACTTTCTCCATTCCCAGGAGCAGAAGCGGCCATTACGCGAAATGTAAACACTGTTTCCCGCTGCTGTTTTAAAAAGCACACATTATATTTATCTACTTTAGGGTCCTAATTAGGCGACAACCAGCACATGAACTATTGTGCTGCTTAACTTTACTTTAGCAACAAAACAAAAAAAGTAGTAAAAGTGCCTCTTCCCGCACTGGTAGGACGTGGTCGTGTTTCACTTCACATACTCTGAGTGAAATGGGAGATTTACACTCACCTAAAGGATTATTAGGAACACCTGTTCAATTTCTCATTAATGCAATTATCTAATCAACCAATCACAAGGCAGTTGCTTCAACTTATTTATGGGTGTGGTCCTGGTCAAGACAATCACCTAAACTCCAAACTGAATGTCAGAATGGGAAAGAAATGTGATTTAAGCAATTTTGAGCATGGCATGGTTGTTGGTGCCAGACGGGCCGGTCTGAGTATTTCACAATCTGCTCAGTTACTTTTCACACACAACCATTTCTAGGGTTTACAAAGAATGGTGTGAAAAGGGAAAAACATCCAGTATGCGGCAGTCCTGTGGGCGAAAATGCCTTGTTGATGCTAGAGGTCAGAGGAGAATGGGCCGACTGATTCAGACTGATTCAAGCTGATAGAAGAGAAACTTTGACTGAAATAACCACAATAAGCCACAACACTCACAACCTTGAGGCGGATGGGCTACAACAGCAGAAGACCCCACCGGGTACCACTCATCTCCACTACAAATAGGAAAAAGAGGCTACAATTTGCACGAGCTCACCAAAATTGGACAGTTGAAGCCTGGAAAAATGTTGCCTGGTCTGATGAGTCTTAATTTCTGTTGAGACATTCAGATGATAGAGTCAAAATTTGATGTAAACAGAATGAGAACATGGATCCATCATGCTTCGTTAGTACTGTGTTTTTGATGGAAATGGTGTGGGGAATATTTTTGATGAAATCCGAGAGCTTTCTGACCCTCCATAGACAGCTACGCAACTTTAACGTTCAAAGCCCAGAAAGGTTGTAAGGACATTGTTAAAATAGTTAATGTGACATCAGAGGTGCAACCTTAATGTTATGAAGCTACAAGAATAAAAAACAAAAATAACAACTTTATTCAACAATTTTTATTTCATGGAAGAGAAGAAATTGCTGAATAAAGTAATTTCATTATTTTTGTTTTCTTTGTGCACAAAAAGTTTGCTCGTATCTTCATAACATTTAGGATTATGAATTATTTTAATTATATCCACACTACTATTTTGGCCCTTGAACGTGTCCATTATGTTAATGTCTCCGGAGGGTCAGAAAGCTCCCAGATTTCATCAAAAATATCTCAATTTGTGTTCTGAAGATGAAAGATGTCTTATGGGTTTGGAAAGAGTAATGACAGAATTTTCATGAGTGCAATATCCCTTTAACTAAAACTAATAAAATTAGTTTTCTAATTAAATTAGTTTTCAGTAATTAAAGTAAAGCTAATTTGCTGAAATAAAATATAAATATAAAATTGAAAACTTAAACTTAAGAAACTTAAAATTAGATAAAAATTAGAATTGAATAATATTTGGGAGGAAAAAAAACACATGGAATCTAAACCAAAATGTAAAAAAAAAAAAAACAATTTATATTGTTCTTCTTATTATTTTTTATTAGCTTTGGCTTGTGTGTATATATATATATATATATATATATATATATATATATATATATATATAGACGGGTCACACAAACATCTTGTCGTAACCACCATGCTCCTCATAGAAGAGATGTATTCAAATCAGAGCATTGTATGATTTAATTTTAATTTTTTTTTTAATTGACCTTTAAAAAAAAAAAAAAAAAAAGCATGACATTACTGACACTTATCCAGTTGGTAAAGTGTGGCTTACATTTTTTTTTAGGTGAACCACAACGATTCAAAAATGCATCTGAAAATGACCTTCCTCGGTCTGCCACGTTCTCAAAATGCTGAAGATTCTCCTATTACACAGTTGTTCACATTAAATCCATTACATCAGCGATAAAAGGCCTTCTCAGAGTCCTGTTCTGGCCATGGAGAGAGTAATAACTCTCTTGAATGTCATTACGATGCGATCAAACATCAAACAGGAAAAGAACTAAACACTCATCTCTGGAAAAACATTCTACACGTCCGTTAGAGCAGGAAACAGACGAGCGTGTGATGTAGCGGCACAGGAAGCTGCTCACCTGACTCTCTACTCTGATTTCTTCTCCGCTGATGACGGATGTTCGGTTTCGTTTGTTTTAGTTTTTTTGTTTTTCCCCCCAGAAACAGTGGCTCTTACAGGAATCATGAGTTCAGTCGTGTAAACAAAAAACAGCAACGATAAAAAGCCTCAGTTGACTATTTAGTATATAGTACTGTATTTAATAATTCAACATTAATAACTCATTTTATTTTATTTACACTGGACAGAGGTAGATTTCAGTGCTCACACACACATGCGCGTGCCTTGAAGAAAGTGGCCTGTCATGGGTCAGACACTGTGACAATGTCTACAGCAGGTGGTCAGCAGACAGATGCACCGTCTGCCAGAGTTCAAAGCAGCCTGACAGAGACTGAAACAAATGGAGAAGAGTGAGAGAAAGAAAAAAAGAGAAACAGCAGAACAGTAGTGAAGAAAACCACCTGCAGAACATTCCTTGCAGAACAGTAGCACAGGTCAACCAAGTTTTCAGAGGAGACATTCCAGCACAGCCAAAAAAAAAAAACCCTCTTAAAGCCAGGGAGTGGTTTAACACAGCTGCCAGCTTTATCCTCACATATGGCCAGCACTAGACACCCACCAGCAGGTTCCTGGACCATTTCAAAAGAAGGAAAAATACACCATGTGAATCAATATTTAGATGATTTCAGGTAGATTTTATTGTTTGTTTTTAGTTGATGAAAAACACTCTGCTTATAAGATACAAGCTTTTTCATGAGTTTGGTAGCATTCCGGCTCTAAATGAAAGGCTGTGCTGTTTTTATTTTCAAAGTCAACTTCTGTCAACCAATCAGACGTAAACATAAAACAGTTTATATACTACTTAAAAAATACCATTGTTATTATTATTATTATTATTATTATTATTATTATTAACAACAACAATAACATCATTAACAATATTTTGATAAAAATGTTAAATATTCTTGAATATTTTAAATAAAAACATAAATAATTTACAATAATATTTTTAATATTTGTAAATATTTTTAATTCAATTAAGAGAGTGAGCAGTGGCTCTGACATGTTCTTGTTCAACAGATGCATAGACTGCGTAATTCTTTAGACAAATAGCAGAACAGAGCCTTTTGTTTTACTGAATTACGGACCACACTGCAATAGTGATTTCACATATAACCACAGAAATCATCCCCCAAAGCGAACAAAAGTTCTTCTATCTGTAAAACACTGCACATTTGAGTGTATTTATACGTTCACTCATGCCTCTCTGCAGCTTCATTTGTTTACACAGACACCCGCTGTTTACTTCTGCACATTCACAATCAATTTAAAAGGGTTTCATCATATCTGATACTGCATGCACTCCAACAGTGAATAAAAAAATCCTTGCTAGCACATTACAGTCCCCTAGATCTTTATACACAAAAGCTTTTAAAGTCAAAGCCAGGCAGCGATGACAAATTCGGTCTGGTCTGCCCTCCTCAAATTGCAGCCTGTGCCTTTTGTGACAGTATCACGATGCACTTGATTCTGGTGAAACACAAATGTTTTTGATGAATCAGCTGTCTTTAAATTAAACCTTGTGAAGGATAAAAAGAGAAGCGTACTGTCTATCCGCTAGATACATATATCGCATGTCTGACACACCCAGCACAAACATCTCTTCTGAGGCTTGATGTAATTAGTCGTAATGATGCTCATCAACAGGAAGAAAGCCAAAATGGGGGTGCAGTGTTTTCCTCTTTATGCAAAGCAACACTCTTGGAAAGGCATGCGACGCTGTTAGACCTCACTGGACCTGAGAGAGGACAAGAGTCGACCTAGAGCTTTGATGACAGCAGTGCTCCCAGCATCCTGTCCAGACTTTCACTTCCTCTTCCTCTCATCCTTATGTCCTACATGTACATGCATGAATTTTCTGATTTATCCAAGGCATATAAAAAAAATAAAAAAAAAGTTTTAGCTTCCATACACATCGATTTCTTAGAAATGTACTCGGTTTCATTTGGTTTTACAGCATTTTGAACATTTTGAAAACGTTAATTCTGTTAATCAATCAGATGCAAGCACTGCTTGTAATATACTGCTATAATATACTTCTGGTATCACAAAAATAAATTAATAGTTTATTTTAAATGTATCGATCTGTAATTTAATATTTACCTTCATTTTATAATTTGATATAATATTCAATTTAATATTTAATTACATTTTTTAATCATATTAAAGTTAATTTAAATTACAGATGCTGTGATAACTGACATTGCAAAACATTAAACATTATTTTTAATATATTTATTATATATTAATATGTTTTATATCTATACGATTTATAGAGCTTTTTTTATTACATGTTTTATTACATTTTAGTAACAGCACATTAAATTTTACAACCTGACTAAGCTTGGCATGAGGTTTTTTTCTTCAGCGGTTTCACTTATTGACTCCCAAAAACTATGAAAATTATTTTTTAAACGGACATTGAAAACACTGATCAGCAAATGAGTAGTTCAAGTCATTGTTTTTCTGAATGGTATTTAAATCCATCTTGAAACTTAAATGAATAGAACCAGTCAAAAATAAAATAAAAAACAGCATCATGTCATTAACCATTTCCCATTTATCTCAACAACAGTTACTCAGCTAATAACAAGTCGATTTTAAACACATGCGGTTTTGCACTCGACCTGCATCTCTCTTCTTCTATTTTCTCTGACTCACACTGAGCTCACGGTCTGACCTGAAGCAGAAAACCACAGATGATGGCGCAGGTCTGTAGCCAGTGAATCAGCACTCCGGCAAACACAGCGAATCCAACGGCTCACAACAGGAACAAGACAAATCTCAACCCATGATGAAGTCCTAGAAAAGTGGATCAAGATGTGGGTCATTATTAGTGCCCAATTTCAAAACTGCAGAATCCACGTGGAGAGGATCAAATCTGGATTTGTGTTGATCCCTACACATGCTCAAACACTGTTAACATGGCAGTCCCGGACCTCTTGCTCTTTTAATGGCCTACGTCTTGGCTAAGTGATGAAATGGCATGATAACAGCATCAGGACGCAGTCTAACACGCTCGCCAGAAGGAGAGAGGGAGCTGCCACATCTGGCACTCTTCCAAGAGAGAAGGCTTTTACTGCAAGCGCACAGCTGGGACGACCGTAAGCATGCAGCTGCGATGACCTGAGGCTCACAAATCTATCTGTGCCCGCTCAGAGAAAACAGACTGTGCCAAATCAGTACCAGCAGGACCAGTTCAACCAAATGTTAGTACATACAAGCAACGCTGCAGAATCACCGGCTTCCCGAGAGCACAGGTGCGAGGAAAAGCTTCAAATCCCGTCTACTGTTGGCTCAGTCTAAAAATGAAGCCCAACACAGTCACTGAGGAGGTTTAGACAAAAGTAAAACCATAGTGCAAACACAAGAGACTAGACCTATTTTAACAGAAATGGAATAAGAGAGCGGTCTCAACAAAGCTTTCTAATGACCCGGTTTTGGTCTCACATTGATATTCATCATCCGAAGCAGGGAAGTAACAGAACAGTTTCAACAGCAACAACATCGCAGATTCTCTTTACGCTTCCGCTGACACTTATTAGGCGACTTTAACACCTTCATTTAAACCTGTCTGCATCTGTAATTAATGTATTGCCAGAAGCAATAATTACATGCACTGCAACATTATCTACTAAACCAGGAAACTGATCTTGCCAGGCTTTGCTGGAGGGATGTGGTGTTGATGCCCATCAGATGATATCTGGTGCAGTATCACATTAGCAACAGAAATCTGGTTTTATGCAGTGGGAGGGATATACTCATGATGCAAAGCATTTTTGGGGGGGATACAATTGGTATATCTTAGTGCAGGATCCACGTTTTTACAGAAAGAGAAATAGTTGTAAGTGAATTTGGGTTTTGGTTCAGCAATGTTCCTTTTTGATTAACGCATTTAATTTAAAAAAATAAAATAAAATTTTAAGTTACAAATACAAATAAATACAATTTTTTTTTTTTTACTTTCCATTCATTAAAGAATATTTCAACACTGACAATAATAAGACATATTTGAGCAAATGATTTCTGAAGGATCATGTGACACTGAAGACTGGAGTAACGATGCTGAAAATTCAGCTTTACTACTGCAGAAATAAATTACACTTCAAAATATATTGAAATACAAAACAGTTATTTAAAATTGAAATAATATTTTACAATGCTGCTTGTTTTAATGTATTTTGGATCAAAGAAATGCAGCTTTGGTGAGCTCGAGACTTCCTTCAAAAACAATAAAAAAATATTTACTCACTAAAAGTTTAAACATATCTGCTAAAAATACACTGCCAACATGTACACTGGCTGGTAAACTTGCAGAAACTGACTAAAAGCCACAAAATTCCAATTAAAGGTGACTTGTGTAATTTTAACACACATAGAATTGCAAAACTAATGTTTATTGTTTGGAAACATTTCAAACTAAATCTTATTAGCACAGCAGTTCATCTTTAAGTCGGAACATAAGCACTTCACCTTCACCTAAACACACACACACACTCAAATATTTCTTTATGAAGTATGAATATAATTTCGCTTTAAGAAGATGCAGTATGGCACTCATAAATGGGGAAAGAAATCAAGCACCAATCCGATCATATAAGTCTTTTATAAATGAGGCCCCAGATCATATTGCCAGATAAAATTATAAAAGACATTTATTCATCATGTTTTTAATATGTTTTAAATGACAGATTATTTTCACATACAGTAGCAACCTCTGACGCATGTGGCTTTTACCAGTTTCTATGTGCAATAGATTTTCTATGTGACCACACTGGAGATGCAGTGGAAGAACACAAAGCCAAAGATTCTCACTCTTATTTTGGTGGCAAGAAGGATAAGAGAAGACAGTGACAAACACATCAGACAAGGAACAGTTGAGAATCCCTTGAGGAAGTGAGTTTAGATGTGAGATAAGGGGGCTGGGTGGTATGAAGGATATAAAGTGAGGGATAAAGGGAGGAACATAAAACACAGAGAGAGAGGGAATCACGTGCAATCATAAACTCACCATAAATTGGCAAGGTTGCACTCAGAGGTGAGAGTCTGAGAAACTGCAGAAAGAAATTAAAATATACATGCCGCACATTTCAATGAGCCGCTACACAGCAACTCCTTAAACTTCTGACTCTTTTAGAAAACTCATCTGATCTCAGTTACTGCTTCCACTGCACGACAGAGACAATGATAAACCCCTGACTTCAACTCAGAACTGAAGACAGGGAAAAGCAGAAGCATTTCTTACTTGACTAAAGATTTAGTCATGAGCCACCCTCATGGGTTCAGCAGGATGCAAAAATCTAAGAAAGTAGAACCCCATGAAAGTAGTGCACATATTCATCAAACAACTGTGGCCTAGCAGTGCAAGCTCTGAAACAGTGTGCCACAGTGCTCATTTGGGCTTGGTGGATTCGAATCTGGCTTGCAACATTAACTAATTTGCTTCCATGCTCTGTCTATCCTGTCCTATTTCTCACTTTCTATATACAGAAAAACATGCATTTGACATCAGTGTTGTGATGTGACTCAATTATTTCTGGCCCGGAAAACATACATGCTGTAAACATGCACTGGATATGCTTACATCTCAAAAGACCAATGGGGCAAGACACTGAGCTCACACTTGCCTTCAGACACAAAAGTGACTCAACGACATGAGGATAAGAGAAGTAGACTGTCACTACAACAAAACACATTCTCATCTGGACTCCACAAGACCAGCATGCATCTGAACTACAAAGTCAAGGAAATAGAAGCATGAGAAAAAGATGAAGACTTTGAGCTTCTGATAGATTTTTTTTATATAAAAAAGGAACAAACTATTTTGTTCCCAGAGGGCAAGTTTTTTACTACTTGCAGATGTAATTTCTTTCAAGATTGTGACACACTTTCCTAGCTAGCTATTTTGAATATACCAAAAGTTATAAATACAATACATTGGTGTATTAAGAGTTCTGTAGGTATTTCAACATTCTCAAATAGGACTGCAACAACTAACTGGTATAATTGATGATAAAAAAAATAGTCAGAAACAAATGTCAGAAATTACTTAGGCATGTCAGTGATATCTATAACTACAATTTAACTGAAATAACATCAGTTTAGAGTCATCTTAATAAAAAAAGCCATACACAAATTTCTTTCATATACATTTTACAGTCTTAAGCAAGATAACTGCACAGTTTAATTAAAATATGGCTTATATATAAAACGAAAATACAGTTAGCCTTATTTATTCCATTAATCGAATCACTATCGATTTTAAGCATTAATCTAAGCATTTAAAGCGACATTTCAACCCCCACAAAATTCACCCAGCAATGTAAAATCTGTCATCAATTACTCAAGTGGTAGAGCACAAAAGGCGATGTGAGTAATATACATAATATTAACATCACACTAGTGAACGATGAGAATTAGTGTGATCGTTCCTTTAACTGGACCTTTGCACGCACGCAGTCATTTTTAAGAAAAAGCCAAACGAAAGTCTTATTCTCAAGTCCAAGGGGATCTTCCATAATTAAAAATCGGATCATGCGAGCAATAAGTATAACATATTTTGCTTTTCTACTTTTCTGAGCTTTACTACAAAGACAATAGAGAAGTCGCTGTCATTCTACATAACTGTAATGCACCGTTCTCAATTTATCACTGTTGAACAGGATGAATACTAGTGCATGTTTGTGACACTCTTCTGACCTCACACGTCTTCTTGTAAGTTTGAGTGCGTGTGGAATAAAACGTACAGTCTTTCACGCACTGAGCTCTGTCAAACTCTCCACCCGCTGCTATCTGTCTGTCTGCGTTCTATAGAGGGGCTATTCATGACTGTCTTATAACTGCACACTACAGCTCTTAAACTCAAGCCAGCAGGAGGGAAACAGCACGAACTGGCCTGTGATCGCAACCGACAGCAGATCAACATCAGGCGAATCGGTAATGCGAAATAAATCGTACAAACCTGAAGCGGCGAGGCGACTTTTCCTCCTTCCAGAGATTGATGTTTGGGAGTTTGTTGCAGTCGCGCACTCCCTCCCCTTCTCTAGCGCACTAGATAGATAGTGCTGATGTTGTTTTCACTTCCTCTTTCCTCCTCCTACCGGCTCATGATTGGCTCCGCCGCTTCAGGCGTCCACCAATCACAGCACAGTAAGCGCATCTCTCAGTCTAGTCGAGTTGATATCTTGATTGTGGTGTTGTTGCTAGTTTCTTGATATAAAATATTTTTATTTAATTAGGTTAATAAGACACATAGGGACTTCCATAACGTTAGAATTACTCTGTCATATTACTACATTTTAGGCTTTAGGTAGAAAATAGTTAATAGTTTTAATTATTAAAATTAAGAGATTTAATTAAGAAATTAAGTTCTACATTTTAAAAGTGCAGTAGGGAACTTTTGTAAAAAAAAAAAAATATTTTTTACATATTTATTAAACCTGTCATTATGTCCTGACAGTAGAATATGAGACAGATAATCTGTGAAAAAAATCAAGCTCCTCTGGCTCCTCCCAGTGGTCCTGTTGCCATTTGCAGTTACAGACCGCTCCCGGTAAGAAATCAACCAATCAGAGCTGCGGTCCGTAACTTTGTTTGTGTTCAAAATGTAGAAAAATGTATATAATAAGCGAGTACACCATAAATCCATTTTCCAAACCGTGTCTTTGGCTTGTCCTGAATCACTAGGATACACCTATAATAAGTGTTTATATTCGGACTATTTTAGATTGCTTCGGGGATACCGCGGCGGAGTAACCCAGTACCTTTGTGATTCTTCATAGACATAAACAGAGAAAGTAGTTCCGGCTACAATGTTCTTCCGCAAGATGCAAGCAGTTCTGTTTATTAACCGCTAGAGTGTCAAAAGTTCCCTACCGCAGCTTTAAATATCCCTCGAACTTAAAGGTGGGGGGGGGGGTACAATGGTGTTTCATGTATTCAGAGTTGTTCACAGTGTTAAATAGATGGATTCTAATGCTAAACATGGCCAAAGTTTTAAAAAATAATTTTGAAGAATGACTAAGAATTTCTGTGCAGAAAATCTTACTTCCGGGTTTGCACATGTTTCGGCTGGTTTTTGTCGATCATGGATCTAATGACGTAGACAAGAGCAGAACTCCTTATATGAGCATTTCTCTCAGAAAAGCATGCATGGCATACACATTGACCAGAGGAGAGCGAGACCGTGCACATCAATGCGCTTCAAAATCGCCGGCAGCGCTGTATAGGATTTGTTCGAGAACGCCTCCAAATAAGTGCATTTTTGGATGTGAGGGAAAGTTTGCGTGTTCAGCTTCCCCAAGAACCCAGCGGTACATGAACAGTGGATGCAGTTTGTTTTTCCGGGGCAGCAACGGAGTGTATCAAGTGCGTTTGTGTGTTCTGGTCATTTGAGTGACGAATGTTTTATAAACAAGGCCCAAGTCGACAGTGGATTTGGACATTGTTGCTATTAAAACATGGAGCCGTCCCTGTGATAAAAGACCCCATTTATGTTAGTAAAATTTGCATCAGATTTCTGTATTTTGTTGGAAATCAGCACTTAAGTGAATGGAAACAACACGAAACATTAGTATTATAGCTCCGCTCACAGCACGCCTCCAGGATCTCAGCTTTTTCCATAAAGAATCGGAAAGCTGTATTTTTATTTTATAAATATGATAAAACTAAAGACTTTTTGGATATATGAAGGATGCTGTACGACTCTATAGGTACTCAAGATTAACATGAGATTAGGTGAAACTGTGTATGTTATGTACCCTTTAAAATATAAAGTAGCAATGAATTTTTATAATTTTCATTGAATAAAAAAAATTGTAAGTAGCTGCTAAATATCTGCTAAATTTACATTAAAAAAGGCTATAAATAATTAATGATTTTCTGGAATGGAGGTTCAAAAAAATTATTGAATAAATAAATTGTTTTTTTAACTCTTCATTTATAAATAAATAAATGGATTTTTTTTTTTTTTGTTACAAGAGTATATTAAATATTTATATACTTAAGTATTTTTCAAAAACTTTAATTAACACAAGCACACCTTTGTCTAGAGAACCAGAAAACTAGAAACTAGAGAACTAGAAAAACTGGATTAAACCAAAAAATCATTGTCTGGCCATTAGTCTTAAGAGCATATTTGGCATTTTGTAAATATCTGTCCATCAAGCCTCAAAATCATCACAATGTCCACTCACACACGGCAATAGATTATCTGTCCCACACAAGCTGATACATTAACCATCCCTTGCGGACATCATTTGATTACTTCATTTTGATGACCAGAGAAGATACAATTCTATAAAAAGCCTTTCAAGAATGTCTAGAATTTTGCTAAGCAAAGCTTGTGATGTGAAAGGTTATGTAAACCAAAATCCAGTCTATATGCAATATCACTGCTGGTGTTGCCTGTAGTTTGTCTCTATATAAAAACCATTATGCAAATACACATCACGGGTGAATCTGTGCTTCAGCTCCTCCCTGAATGCTTTGACATGCTTAGGATTTTTCTTCAGACTGTGTGAAATGATGAACAACTCTAGTTCTTTAGGAAATGAAACTGCTGAAAACCAACACCATGCATCATGAAAACTGCACTGTTGATTAAACCAAATGTGACTTCTGTGCATGATCCTTATGCAGTAAAAGTATATGTTTTTCATAGTTCACCTATGAACATGAAAAATGAATTAAAGTAATTGGTATACTGGTAAACTGTGACGGGGTATTTGTGTGTGTGTGTGTGTGTGTGTATATATATATATATATATATATATATATATATATAAAATACAATACAATTATTAATCGCATTAATAAAATCTAGTATATATATATATATATATATATATATATATATATATATATATATATATATACTAGATTATATATATATATATATATATATACACACGTGTATACAATGTTTTGTAATTTATTTTTTGACGTTTTATACATATTTTTGTAGACAAAACTGCTGTGCAGGAATTTTCTGTCACAATTAAGCTTCAAATTACACTTGTCTGCTTAATCTTCCTCAGCTAATCCAAATTTAAAATAGCAATTCAACAAAACATGGAGATGAACAGTGAGAACTCATTAGTGAGATTCACAGCTCATCAGATAAAAAGGGAACATGTCACATACGCACAAGTTTCTAATGGCCCTGGCCAGATCAGAACAATGAGAGATACGATGAAAAGAGAGGAACTAAGAAGAAACATGAGAATCCAGCTTTTATTACCAGTACAGACACATTATGAAGATGAGAACAAGCTAACCACTTCATCTGGAAAAACAGTCCTGATAGACAGTCATAGACTACCATTAAGTTGACTTAATATTTAGATAATTAAAATCAATAATTATCTTAGTATTGTTTTCTTGTCTTTTTAAAAAGCATACATAGTTGCCTATTGAAAAAGCATTATAAAGAGTTCCTTTGATGATGTGATGCACTATTTATCTTGGCAAAAATTGGTGTATGTACTCTGATGACGACCGCGGGACTCAGATTTCAGCGATGAATGACGAGATCAAAGCAAAAGCCTCTTTTCCCCTCTCGATCTGCCTCTCTCGTGATGTGAATGATGTGCAAACCATCGTCAGCCCTTCAAGAGGTGCTAATTGCCTGCCACGTACCACGGCCAGATGCAAAAGCCCTAAACAATTTGATGGAAACTGATGACGTCAATTCACACATGTAATTTGAGTTAGAAGACCCTATAAATGCCCAGATATCAGATTACCATAAAAAGAAGTTGTACATGCTAAAAAGCCATAGTTATTAATTTATTTACATGACACTTATGGAATTCACTGTTCACAACAGCAGATGGCATGTATCATAAGCTCTCACCAGCAAATTACACAATGACACATTCTCAAAATGTAAATCAACATACATTCAGAAAGTGTTCTGTACAAACATCTGAACAGTCTGATAAAGGTCAGCTATTGGAAATCTGTCAGAGATTCACAATATCCTAAGCATTCCATGCGACAGAGGGGATTAAATGCATCCATGCATTATTAAGCAGATCTGAAGATGGCCTGGGGAACTGATGGGAAGCCTCCTGTGTATATCTGATAGGGCTGACGCATCCACTGCAGGCTTCTATGATGAACACTGAGACACCCAGACCACTGGCCTTGATTCAATCAGAGTCTGAGTCATTGCTAGCCTTGGCCTTGTGCTTCTTCTTTTTCTTCACGTGTTTCTTCTTTTCTTTCTTCCTCTTCTCTTTTTTCTTTTTCTTCTTCTTCCGGGTGTGATCGGAGGAGGCAGAGGAAGACGAGGTGGAGTCAGAGTCAGAGGTGGTGTCTTCAAGCATCTGTTTCAACTGCTGGATCCTACAGTGAAGAGAAAAAAGACACAAAATTATTTTCCATGCACAATATCGCAATAAGTTGACAATAAAGACACAATAAAACTATAGATAATGGACCTCTTTAAAGAAAACAACACTGAACATGAAACACAGACACCTCCTTTAAAATATTCCAGATTAATAAGTAGACAACTATAAATCTAAATTATGGTCTGTACCAAATCCTAAAAAGCAATATTTAAATAATTGATATATATATATATACACACACACACACACACACACACACACACATATATATATATATATATAGAGAGAGAGAGAGAGAGAGAGAGAGAGAGAGAGAGAGAAAGAATTAATTTTAGCAATGCTCGAGAAAAAAAAATGCATTCACATATAAGCATGTTTGTGTTTATTTTGTCTTCAGCGTTGATAAAATAATTAATATATTAATAATATTTATAAGGATACATGCATTTATACAAAACAGTTGACTACTTATGGTTAACAACTAACTTTTTATATTAATATGACATTAAATATAAAATGTAAATAAAATATGGGAATTTTTATTTGGTAAATATTGAAATCTACAAAGAAAGTATGAAATAAACTATATTCCAAAAAAAAAAAAAAAAAGAACAAAAAGAGATGTCTCTTAAAGCACTTTAAATACATCTTAGTCGTTATCTTTGCAAGTCCTTTTGGTGGCGCTAGTGGTCCAGAAATGACACACTTTCACCTCTGAGCAACTGGATTTGTTTTACTTAAGAACTTTATTATCTTTAACTCAATTAAATTGCTACCGATTTGAAGAGGAAGCTGAAAACATAAGCACCTTCTGACAGCTTTTGCCACATTAACAATTCATCAGATCACTGCTGTTCAGAGGGTCCACATCCTTTAACAGAGGCGTGTCTCCTTGGCAACCGCACAAGCCCGTTTTAGATTTGCTTTCATTCACGACATGCTGTGAAGACCGCCTCAGCGTTAAAGCGGCTGACTTCTGACTTTCAAGTATTTTTTTTTTTTAAACCAGCTACTTCTTGTTTTCCAACATCCTGCTGAGAAAATCAAATTGCCAAACCTAGTGGGAATGTTTATTAACAGTATTAACAGAATAACCTGTCAAAACGGCCCACAATGGCTTTAATTACTCCCATGTAGCAAGAGCTCATCAGCACACAGTAGAAGCGTGTCTCAGTGGAGTGAAGAGTTACGTGATCATCTGCATCAGGCTTCTTTTGGTGAAGTAACACAATTGATCAACACGCTAACAGAGAATGAGCATTCTTACAAGATCTTCATCTCATTTACAGACACAACCGCAAACAGATTTGGGGTCAGTACCATTTTTAAAAGAAATATGCTTTGATTCAAAAGTAACAGGAAAGACATGTATAATATTACAAAATATTTAGATTGTATATGAATTTGGTTCTTTTAAACTTTAATCAATGAAGCCTGAAAAAAATATACCTGGGTTTTAACTAAAGTATTAAGTGGCACAACTGTTTTCAACACGGATATTAATAAGAAATGTTTCTTGAGCAGCAAATCATGTGGCACTGAAGACTGGAGTAATGGCTGCTGAAAACTCAGCTTAAACATCACAGGAATCAATTACATTTTAAGATACATTACAAAAGAAAACGGTTATTTTAAATCGTAATGATATTCCACAACAATACTGTACTTTTGATCATATAAATGCAGACTTGGTACATCACTTTGACTGATTGTAAATCACCCGTATTGATTATGTATGTAAATTAAATGCAACATGTCACTGGCAAAACTATTTCAAATATTAAGCACAAGTGCTTAAAACACTTGAGGGTACTTGTTTAAAACATGACAGACATTTATCAGTAACAGAGATCATGACGTACCTAGTCTCTTTTTCATTGCGTTTGTTTTCACGGATGATATCATACATCGGATCCTCATGCGCCTATGAGAGAATCACACAAACAATATAAACATTCATAAACAATTCAGATTCAACGTATTACAATTCATACAGACTTGCAACGGAAGTAAAGTATTTTAGAGTTTGAAAGTAACTGTTAATGTTTTTGTTATGTTGAGCTGTTGATATGGCTTGGAATTTTACTGAGAACGAATGGCTTGGATTCAATGTCACACAAAAATAAAAGTTTTCATCTGTGCGTGAATGAAAGAGTCTGATAACAGGAGGGACATCAAGATAAAGTGAGTGGTTTTTGGCTGATCATGTGACCTCTTCATGTCAGCCCTACCTACTTTTATCAGGCCACTGATTCACACTTTCCCCAAAAGTACTGAACAATTCTTTGCAAAAAGGCTGAAAACTACCACGGCCAAAATGTACATGAGTATACTTATGTGTAGTGTTTCAAAGGTGCAGAAACAAAAAAATAAACATTTTAAACTTTAATCAGAAGCGGAAAGAGCTTAATTGCCAAGTGTGTTTACACACGCACTCAAGGAATTTGTCTTAGTGTCAGATGGTCGGATAAAGGATGAAAAAACCATGACATTATCCATTCAAGAGTTCGATTAAGTATCAGAAATCTGTATTTCAGACAACTGCTTTTTCACATCTCAATTTCAAACTTTTTTAAATAAGTGACTACAGTGTAGAATGGGCCACTTGTGCTACTCACCACTCTGAACTGCTCCAGTTTCTGGTTGCCTTTGATAAAGAAAGGACATTCTCTGTCTCCCGTTCTGTGGCCGTATCTCTTACATCTCCAGCCTACACACACAGTTTGTGCACTAAAGATTACTCAATTAGCTTCATCAACACTGTAGAAGCTAAAATATCACTTCAGTGAAGTGAAGGCATCTGAATGCTTGCTTACACTGCATGACCTTCACCTCTTTCCCCAGAGGCATCCACAGTCCTTTAGTGGGAGCGTGAGCCAAAAAGCTCCTAGCGTCCTCATTACCGGGGTCATCAGGGATACAGTCCTCTGGTCTGTCATCCTCTTCCTGCAAAAGCAGTCATGCATGTATTGCCAAATGCTCACTCAAACCCTAATTTCTAATGCATTTACACAATCTCAGATGTAAAAGAGGGCCAAAACAACTAGTTTTTGTTGAATCTGGAGAATTGAATGCCAACACTTCAAGCCGTGGCCAAACCTTAATGTACCCAGGCGGTGGATTTTCATAGCTGGAAGGAAAATGAAGAGAGAGTCATCAAATTTATGCAGGACAAACGAGAAACTTTGTGATGACATAAAACTAACATAAATTCTGATTATATAAAAACTCTCTTCGAAAGCATTAAGTATGCAGCAAATACTCACAAAGTCTCCACGTGCTTGAGTTTCTGCACCTCTTGAATCAGTTTTCTGGTTTGGTGTTGGTATTTGCCTTCATCATCTTGTTTTGACTCCTTGTGTTTCTTTTTTTCATGTCTGTCCTCGTGGTGTTTTCGGCTTCGTTTGCGATCTGACATTGTACATTCGTTCGGGATAATTTCGTCTAAATACTTACCCACATTTTAAATCCAAAAAGTTAAGTATTTTAGGGTAATGTTGATTGTAAAGGCACATATATGAGCGTTTGACCACTTCCGGTAAAAGAGCGAGCGCAGTGGATTAGTAAGAGATGTCAAAATAAAAGTCTGCAAGTCACGCGCATTGAGGTCAAAACTACTTGGTATTCTGTTATATTGTGGTGTGAGATAAAGACATCTATATCAATATAAATATTCAGTGTTTAGGCTCTCTTTAACTTTTATGGGAAAATGTAGGTTTTGGCTTCAATGAATAAACTAAAGAGGGTTAAAAGTTACTTTACTGATTTCATTTGCCTACATTTCGACCAAAATTTTTATAAATAAATGCAAGTTTACTAATAAAAACCCAACTCATGGTTTTGTTGCCTAAAGTTAGGCTCTTCATACAGTGTATTAGAGACTCTTTGATTTAAGCAGTATTTATTTGATATTGGATCTTTGCATCTGATACTTTTACCCTGCTGGCATGTTTTTTTTTTTTTATTATTTTTTTTTTATTTATGTTTGTATGCATACTTGTTCAATAATAGCATTTGAATGAAAGTGCATTTATCACGTTAATGTTACTCAGTAATAATAAAAGATATCAATGCATGGCATCAGAAAAAAAAAAGTCAGCTCCTTATGCATACATTCATACATACATGAAACCATAACAGACATACTCTATTGTCCAATTCAATATTTAAAATCACCCCACATACCCAAACTATTTCTTCTGGTGTTTATGTTCTAATTATATGATACAGCTGATAGTTTTTGAACATTTTTATAAGCAGAAACTGGGAGTCTGTTAGGAGCATGATTTATTTTGTAATTCCAGCTTTGTACATCCATTAACACACACAGTGTTTCTTCATCAATATTTATTTTTTAAAGATGTTTAATACAACTTAAAAAAGGTGTAATGTCTTTTAAGAGGACTAAATAAACAGGCAAATGTCATTATTTTACTTTTTATTAAAAAAATATCAGTCAGAGATCAAAGAAGACAAAAAACATGATCTTTCTTTTTAAAAGTATTGAGAAGAAAAATAGTCAGTATGAAATATTTTTGGTCATTTCTTCATAGTTTGATGCCAAATAAGCCATCAAATGTAAACAACCCAGTACAAATTTTATAAGAGTACAAATAATAATAATAATAATTCAGTGTGCAAGCCAATTGTAAAGACAAACCTTCTTTTAATATCAGTGACCCAAACTAAGAGCTGCAGATATAAATGTGTGAATTCAAAGTTTACAACATTAACATTAAACACACAACATATAAAAGTTGTTTTTTTCTTGTAAAAAAATGAACAATATGTGGGAACGTGAAAATAAATGGCAAATTAAAAAAAAACTACAAAATGTCACAGCATGGTTCTGTAGCACAAGTTACACTCCCCTACAAAATGACTTTTTTCCCCCACTCATTCACAAGGATTCAGAAACAGACACTTTATAGAAGGAAAGGAGACATTCGGTTCAATATTATCCTGCCCTTCAATATGATCCAGGCTAATGTCTCCTCCACTAGGTGGCATTGCAATACACAAGGAGAAGTGATCTTCATCCTCAGCAACTCTCATGCTCTTAATTTCAATCGCTCCACTCAAAGTGGGCCAGAGTCTTTCATTTTAGCGGCCCTAAGGTCTTCAGAGAGATGAGAGGAAGTCCTTCAGACCACCTTTCTTGCTCTTCTGTTTGTTTTCCAGCATAAGGATCTTCTTGAGGCGGGCGAAAAGCGACAGCTTCGCACTGCCAGACTTTGATGATGATGAGCCGGTGTTTGAAGATACTGACCTGTGGAAAGAAAGGATTGTATAAATGGTTTCAATACCTGAGCTAAAAGGCTAGTTCTATGTCAACCTGTAACATACACACTCGCTAAGAGCAGCTTACCGTGGGGTACCACTTGGTGTTCTGTCCATTACAGATTTCAGAGTAGACCTACTGGCTGACTGTGGAGTTCTTTGTTTGCCTGCACTTCGGTTCCTTGGCAATGTAGACAAAAGCTCCCGATTCATTCCAGGTTGTCTGGACATCTTATTACAGGTGTGACACGTTGCCATCTAAGAGAAGAAAGCATCGTGGTTAAATGGTGGTAAAATAATATGTTTTTGTTCAAGTCATCATGCCAGCGCATTACCATGACTTTCCTGATGAATAAAAAAAAAAGATAATAATAATAATAATAATAATTATTATTATTATATTCATTTATTTATTTTATAATAGTGGTTTTATGAATATGATTATGATTTAAAAAAATTATTGATGACAAAGTTTGTATGTAAAATTATTGATAGATTAAAACCTTAATTCTCTACATATGCAGAAAAAAATAACAAAACAAAAAAAATCGTAATACAAAAATATCATAACTATTAAAGACAAATCTGAAGAAATAAAGTTTGTCTGACATTCGATGTACTCTGGATACTGGTATGGAAAATCCCTGGAAATTAATAGTGTGGACAGCAATGTATTTCAATCTCTCAGTTTACAAAAACATTCAAGTCGATTGGCCAATCTTTTCATGCTGTCTAGAATCCCAGACAAAATTGCAAAAATTAAATACAATAGCAATAAAATTAATTGTTTAACACAAATAAGTTATTAAACAAACGTCTTGCCTTTCATATTGTTATACTGTTGTGCTAACAAGTTCCATACTATGATAGCCACGTGTTGCTGACACTTAGGATCACTTATCTCAAGTATTTCACACATTGTATGTGAACGTGAGCTCTATATACAGCAAGGTACAGGCCATAAGTACACTGAACACATGCCATTTACTCAGCCAGAGACTAGCACTAAATTAAGCGGACCAACCACATGCTCCTATGCTTTATATATACAATAATCATCTTCTGTATACTCTTCTTTATACTGGCATACAATTTAAGCTTAAAGAAATGAATACTTTTATTCAGCAAGAATGCATTCAATTGATCGAAAGTGACAATAAAGACATTTATAATCTCACAAAAGACTACTATTTCAAATAAATACTGTACTTTTGAATTTTCTATTTAAAGAATCCTGAAAAAATACATAGTTAAAAAAATACTTTTTAAAATTAAAATTAAAACGTTACATTAAATTGTAATTATATTTCTCAATAATATGGTTTTACTTTATTTTGATTCAATAAAAACAGCTTTGGTGAGCAAAAAACTGCACAAAACTACTTAATCTACATCCTTCTGCGTGGCATTTGAACTCACCGACACAAAGGCAGCCATTGCTTGTCGAAGTAACAGGTGGATGCAAGCTGAAATGTAGATGATTAGGTGAGAGCAGATATGTTTACTACAGAGCCCTTCATGTTTGGAGATATAAAGGGCAGGAAGAGCCAATCATCTGCAGCGGGGGGTGGAGTCTGTCTGACTGACTCTTGACTCTGATTGGCTGCTGAAGGAATGCTCTGTAATATCCAAACAACCCTTCATGGAATTCCCTAGAAGCTTGAAGAGAGTCTTTAAAAAGTTACACAATTATTAACAAACAACAAAGCAAGCATAATAATTCTCTTTTAAATACTACTGTACTTTTTATACTGCACGTTGAATGTGAACAGTTAACAAGGTAAGTATTTTTACTCATACTAGCTAAATAAAAACTGCACAAACAACCATTGCTGCCCTGTTGTAAATATTTAATGTGTTTAATACAACTCAAATATAACCCAAAAGTCTTCTATATTAATTTTGTGAGGCTAAATCAGTATTTCAAAGCTTTGGCATCTGACTAAAACACTGACCACACTAATCAAAGACCATTAGGAGAACATGATATCAAGATTAAACCGCACATACTAGTTATAAACTGCTTTAAAAAATTGAGCAGTTGTCCATATAAAGACAACAGACTGCCATATCCTTTAATCTCCGTCACACAGCTTAAATCTCAAAAGACATTTTCCCTTGATCAAAAACTGCCCATTACACAGGGTCATAAACATTTCTCAATTCAGAGAGAGATGTTCAACACATCTGGGCTGAAAATGAATCCTTGGGATAAACACGTTGAGATAAAGACAGATTCAGAGGGAGATGATAGAGATGTCATTCCTTTCTTTCCCCTAGTTCCTGTATGGAAAGTTCTGGGTTAAATGACCTGCTGAAAAGGTTAGCTTAGGCCAGTTCAACTGAATTTCTTTGCTGATCCAGGTTTATGTTGGTGGATCAGCACAGTAGTGTTGCTCTCCAGCAAAACAAGCTGGTAAACCCATAGTAATCATATTGCTTAAGCTAGTTCAGAAGCCTGATGGGGACACCAGCAACGACTAACACACAAGCAACCTGATATTTCCATTAGAGGCAACTTAAATTACTAAGGAAATTATTCTGATTTATACCTCAGCTAATACAAATGAAAAAGAAATAGAACTCTTGTTTACCAACATTCTTGAAAATATCTTTTTTTAGTGTTCCACCAGAGGAAGTCATCGACTTGTTTGTGAAAAAGGCATTGATGTTGGAGTTCTATGAGGCAAGATATCCCATAATGCATCACAGACTATAAATAAAGCATCAATGACTTCCTCTGTTCTGTGGAACGCTAAAATAGATGCTTTGTAAGAATGTTGGTAAACAAGAGTTCTCCCGATATAAGATTTCAATAGCTTTTATTAAGCAAGTTTATACTGGCCAGAACCCCATGGCTCCCTTGTGAGAGAATCATGCAGTCAGTTCACAACAGCTGTCAAGAGAACAGAAACAAATATGGGAAAGCAAAACAAAGCTGGAATGACCGCATATAAATTAAATCAGTGCAGGGTGAAGGTTTGTGAATGGAATGACAATACTGCCAGAGGTTTCTTTTTACCCTTCCAACATGCCAACATGCCAACATGCCACTCATGTACAGTGGGGTCCAAGAGTTCACTTTTCTGATTTAACAGTGAAACATTGACTAGCATATGAACTTAATAATGTCTTACGCTTGGGTTTGTCTCTCTCACTCAAGCTGCAGGATCTCCAGTAGTTTGTGTAAAAACTGATGATCATATTCTTCGACATGATTTGAGATTAATGTCTTTACAAAGAGACACATGATCACTGTCAAGTTATTTATGCTCTTAATCAAGATGTGATCCTGTTCTCCACGAGGGAGAACAGGATCACTTAAATAGCTTAAGTTATATATATATATATATATATATATATATATATATATATATATATATATATATATATATATATATAAAACAATAAAAAAGTCTACATGTATTTAAATGTTTATTATGAAATTAATATTATATATCTATTTTTTTGTTTTTTGGAACAGCTATTGTTTCACTAAAGAACAGAGTTCTTGATAGTTTTGGAATCACGAAAATAACTGGGGTTAATGAAATTGAAATACTGATACTTCCAGTTTTTAAAAGTCTGAAAACAAGCAGCGTTGTCATAATTACAGCAGAACATAATGGAGATTATTCCTGCAGTATCTTTGCATTCAGGCATTTTTGCTTTAATCTCTAAAATGTATAGATTAGTTCATTTCCTGGTGTAAATCAGATTTGAGAAATTACAGACTTTCAATGTGGCCTTAGACCTTTGAGTTATAAATAAGCTATATATTATTTTTAACTGATAGTGAACATTTTCATGATTTAAAAATTTTATGGATATATGTAAGGATACAGAAGCCTTTTCTGCACATCTACATGTTTATTGTGTAAATGCCATAGACAGGAAGTATAAATGAGCTTTTCACCAATCCATCCCTCAATTTCTAAACATTTACTGACACTCTGCCTCCCTCACACACACAAATCAGTCCAGCAGATGGGCTTTGTGTGTTCTATTAATAGTCAGGATCCTAAAATATACTCAACCCAGTAGCCACAAACCAGGCTAGACTGTCGTCTCTGACCTTGCTGCTGATTCTAGATGCCACAGCTGCCCTTGCTATGCAAGTAATATGTGAGTGAGTTCAGCTATTGATATGTGGAGACCAATCTGCTTGCCAGGGTGATCGATCTGTTTAACCTATCCCCCTTGACCAAACATGGAAAGGCTGTATCACTGATTCTCTCCCTGAGGGGAAACATGATGTCACACACATCAAGTATAACCTGCATCAAACACATGCTAGAAAAAGCCAGGGCTGCTGGCACAGATGCTTCCCAAAATGTTGAAGGATGCACATACTAGATCTGGGCTTGCTGCTGGAGCTGGAAGATTGAAGCTTTTCAATCTAAAGGTGACAATAACAAAGGAACTGGAAATGCATGTGTAGCAGCAGAGGCACCTAAATAGGACATGAAACATGATAATTAGTGTGCTGCAAATCATGGTATGTTGAAAATACAAGCTAGAGAATCTTTTAGCAAAGATGCTCAGACAGTGCACCATTTCCTTTGGGTTTTTTAAAGTGGGCATCCATGCATCTATGACCCACAAGGCCTTTTGTATCAGAAAAGGAGAACATTGTTTCAACTTCTTCAGTTGAACAAAAGCAGAGAGAAAAATTTGTAAAATCAGTGAATTTAAAGGGATAGTTCACCCCCAAAAAATTAAACTCTGTCCTTTGCTCACCCTCAGTTATTTTAAACCCATAAGACTTCTATTAATTGTCTCTAAGTTTTGGTTTCCATGACTTTCAGAGGAAGGACAGAAACCTCTCAAGTTTTATTAACAATATCTTAATTTGTGTTTAGAAGATTAACAAAAATCTTATGGGTTTGGGTCGACATGGCAGTACTGTATATGACGACAGAATTTTCATTTTTGGGTAATGTAATAATTAATAGTAAGGTTCATTTTGCTAGATGCGTACTGTTTCATAGTGTAGTATGTGTCCAAATGTTTCTACTTAAAAGTATGTACTCACTCATTGGCAGCAAAGTATACACACATATACATTTGTGCATATTATAAGTGAGCAAATTGAGATCCAGTCCAGATTCAGCTAAGAAAAGTATTTTGGGAGCACTTGGACTCACACCACCTTTAATGCTCAGTTAAATGGTAATATTCAGTATCCATAAAGCATTAGTCTTAAAAGCCAGCTTTTTTATAATGCTTAAAATATCTGAAAAATCCAGAATGACAAATTGTTCTTCATCTTAAAATACATATGAGGCTATTTATGTTGATCTTCCATGACCTCCACAATAGAAAAGATTGCCTTGAAAGGCTCTTTCCCTCACAGCTAACACTGTCCTATTTACCATATTATGGAAAAATAAGACACAGTTAAAAGACATGAACTATCAAGTTCATTATTGGTCTAGGCAAAATCTTATTCTCCCAGTGAGAAACACACGCCAAAAGTGTTTAAAGAATCTATAAATAACCAAACATCACTAAACAACCCAATCACGCATCTGATCCAGTCACACTTCTGAAGAGTCTCAGAAAACTGAGACTTTTCCACTCTAAATCATCTTAAGTGGATCTTCCTGGCCTTAAGATCAAAGTCATCTGAGGCTAAATGAATCTCTATAAAAGGAGCGTTTCTGTGTCTGATTAATGTCTTTCTGTCAGATGAATGATAATTAACATGTGATAGTCTATAACCATATCTCTAAAAATAGAAATTTCGCTCCATTTCCAAACATTTTTAAGAGATAAATTGTGCCTTACAGTCTTCTAAGTAGCGATGGAAAATTTTCCAAAAATTTTAAATGCAAATATTTGGACTCATATATATATATATATATTTAAATCATGTTTAAAGAAAAATTATTGTTATTTTTTAATAATCTCTTAGCAAGCTTATGATTAGGCATCATTCACAACAATGTTGTTTTCTTTTAGTTGAAAAAGTGTCTAAACAATATATACACAGATATACATAGAACAAAAGCATTCAAGCTCAAGCAGAGCAAATGGAAAAAATAAAGCAGACTGTGCCAATTACAGCACAGAACGTACATACACTCGTGTCACCCTATGTTTATCCTGTTTATATTGTTTCACACATAAATGTTGAGAAAAAAAATAATATCCACATAGTTGGGAGAAGGTTAGCTCCTCTGTCCAATAACAATTAGAACGCGCACCAACACAGATGTTCCTGAGACAAAGACACAGTGTGCTGAGCAAAGTTTCTTACAGCAATTTGTGTTTTTGACCATTTTGTGCACACCCCTACATGTAAATAAATCGCACTCATATCGTCTACATACAAACCTAAGTGCAGTCAATGGGAACTGCGTTTAGGGCTATATCAGTGATCCTGTCTGTGTCTAATGAAAGAGCAGCAGACAAAGAAAAATTGGCTTATTTTCAAACTAATGTTAGATTCCCACAGACTATAGTTTCACCTTGTCTGTCAGTTTGTCAAAAGGAAGAATATGTTTATAATAATGCAATTACAATGGAAGTCTAGCAAGCAAGATGGCTAAAGGGTTTAAAGCTGAAATGGGATAAGAGCAGTGGTGCAGTGGGCTGTAAACATGAGCTGCTGCTTCACAAGAACCCCAGGTGTCTGATCCTGGATCATGTCCTGATCCCATTCTTCCTCTTTTTTAAAAAAAAAGAATACTTTCATCAAATTTATTCTTGAATTTAAATATTTCATATTTATTGTTATGGTTATGATTCTGAAACGATTGTTAAATATTTAAAATGCCTTTATGGTGCTGCATCTTTGCCCACTATTGTACATTTATTCCTTTATATACACTGCACAGTTGTGATGCTTAATATTTTTGTGGAAACTTTTAAAGAAAATAAATGCCTTTACTGTGTCTTTTGATTATTTTAAATGGTGGTGACTAACCCAAGCTTTTGAGCGGCGGTGTACATGTATGGCAACCTGGTGTTTGTTTTTCCTGGTTTAAATTCATCCACCTAATCTAATCACAGGTCACTCAGGAATTGGCAGATTGGACTTGGTAGATATCGTGACAACATTTGAACTAAAAAGGGAGATAAAACAGGTGGACGTGACCTCACCAGAGCATTTTTTAGCCCTTTTAAACGTTTGAAGGACTATAACTGTTCTACGCTGAGTCTCTTTCCTGCTAACCCCCTCTTCAGAAGTCTCCTACTCCTCGCCTTGCGCTTCTGCTTGGGCTGCAGATGCACGTGATGATTGCCCAGTTGTCTCCACTGGAAACAGATGAAGCAGATCAAATACACAGACAGGGTAGCCGCAGGAATGGAGAGAGAAATCTAGTGGAGGTTTTTGGCATGGTATCTAGTTAAAATAAAACAGGTGATGCTATACTCTATTCTGGGGATGGTTTGGCATTTTGGACTTTGGAATACAGCTTTTCCAATATGTGGTCAACCCACCCTTCTGCCGGGCCATCTTTGAGGTTTGTGAAGGCAGTAGAAATGGATTCAAGTTTTATATCAGGAAATGTGGTCGGACTTCGAAACCAACGGACTTTCGAAACCAACTGTCTGTTCTGTTGCCAACGAGGACTTATATAGACTTGGGACTATATTAAAATAAGCACCTTATAATGCCATACGAGTCTATTAATATAAATAACAATGCTGAAACTTACCAATGGTCTGATGCCTTTGCCTGTAATAAAAAAGCAGTAAAAGAGTTAGTCTTTAAATCTCAGACTTAGACTCAAATATCGCAGCTCATGAATCATTTATGAACTTGCGCTCAATCTGATTGAAGTAACACTGCAGTTTGTTTATCTTAAAAATTCATACATGCAGGGCGAAAACTCAGCAATTGACAGTTTTCACGTGACATCACACACTCATAGGAACGCCCACCAGGAGGGCAAAACAAAGCTTGGCTCCACTGACCAGCAGTTATTTTTACGCAGATTGCATTAAGTAGAAATGTAGTAAAACACAGATATTAAAAGGCGAAGTTCTGTAAACACCTTATTGATGGTGCATATTTTGTACAGCAAGCAGATGAACCCAGAATATGAACAAAATGTGCAACGTTTCACATTAAATATTTTCCCATACAAAACCATTATAAGGGAAACACTTAACAAATTAAAGGGGTCATGTGATCAGTGGGGTCAGAGCAGAGGCGTAACATTTCTATCACATGCCTGAGGCATTCAGCCAATCACAACGCACTGGATAGCTGGCCAATCAGAGCACACCTCGCTTTTCAGAGTGATGAGCTTTGTAAAAATCTACGTGTTTCAGAAGGCGGGCATAGATGAGAAACAAAAATATGCATTATATGGAAAGTAATGTTTTTTTAACCTTAAACTATGCATCATTAATTTAGTGATTACTGAATTTGATCTTTTAATGTTACAGTTTTAAATATATTAAGACAATTCAAGCGTTTTTACATTTTGTCGCACTGTTTAATAAGATATTGCCGCGAGTGAGGATTGCAAATGGCCAAAACTTGCATTTTGCTCACACACCTTTGTTTTATTCTTATTAGAGGTGATCTAAAAATTTGCAGCTGGGAAACAGATGGAAAATTGAGAGGCTTTTGCAGCAGTTCTGTGGATGCTTTGCCTTCCAAGTCTTTGAGCTAGTCACGTGACTGAAAGCTAGACTATGAATATATTTTTCTCACTTCCCAATGTTGCTGTCTGATGCTCAATTTTAAGTCAAATACCAAAAAAAAAAATTATTCTCAGGAAGAATTACAACATGATTCCTTAAAACAAATTAACCGAGGTCAAAGTGCTGCACAGACAGTCTGTCAGCGGCCTGAACCCATGGCCACGACTTTCCAGGGGCTTTAATTCCCCCCGAGTCTTTGTGTGTGTGCACCCTATTTATTTTTGGACATGGTGCTGCTCTGACAATCTCCATTATCTAAGCTTCATAATCCTGTCTAAAATTAGTTCACATCGCTAAAAGCTCTGTGTTGTTATTGTGTGGCACGTGCTTGTTTAAGGGGGGCAGGGTTTTTAATTCTAATCATAAACTGCACCATCATCTGCAACTGTTTGTGATGCCACAGAGGATGTTTCACAGCATGCCACAGAGAAGGGGCAGCCCCTTGTTCCCAATGAAATTATTCCCCTCTGCTATAGAGTCTGATAAATCCAAACACATTACAAACCAGAAAAAAATTAATCTGTGCTTCAAACATTCTCTTTTTATTGGGTTCATCAGACTTAAATTCATTTTCTTTTCTTCATTCATTATAAATTATTGGCTCTTCTGACTGAACAAATTCTTAAGGATTTGATTTTTGCTTTGATTCATTGCTTTAATTAATTAATTTATTCGATTTTTTGATAAAGTTGTACATGTGCAGAATAGGAAACAATCACACAGCAGTAATTTACACTAATTTGTTTATTTTCTTGGCCTGTTGTTATTATTTTGTTTAATTTAAAAGCTTTTCTGAAACTTTCTGATAAGTATTTATTTGTTCGTTTATTTTTTAAATTGCATTATAGGTTGTTTTGTTTCATTTTATGAAGTAAAAAAAAAAAAAAAAAAAAAAACACCAAGCACCTCTTTTATTTTTTGTTTGTTTGATTTCATTTATTTAAAAGTCTTATTTAAATGTATTATTTGCTTTATTTTCTTGTTTAATTCATTTATTTTGTTTTACTATTTTGTTTGTTTTGTTACATAGAAAATTTAATTTTTTATTTAATTGTCTTGTTTCATTGAATTACAACGTTTTTAATTCCAAAAGGATGTTTTATTTTATTTTAATTATTTGTCCTTTGACTGAAAGAAAAAACAATACACAAAGCACTTTTATTTATTTATTTACTTATTATTTTAACAATTTCAGAAATGTGTTTGAGTATTTTCTTTCTTTTATTTACATATATAAAAAGAAAATTTAGGAAATTTAGGACCACTCAGCACTGCCAATGCCTACTAAAGGCATGTCTTCTTCCCTGTGGTACACTAATTAAAATAATTTACCTATTAATAATGCAGCTCCTTTTAAGTGCTCTCAGGACAAAGATAAAGAACCTTTTAATTTGGTTCACAATGTACTGTCTCAGCATGATAATATCAACAAAGACTAAACTCTTGCTATATCACCTGAGATAAAATCATAAAAGAGAATAATGCTTCCATTACAGTCCACTGAATACTCCAGCGGACAAAAAAGCTTATTTCTATTGACGAGCCTGGCAGCAGAAGGCTGTGGAAGATATTGAGAGCGAGCACAAGTGGTTTAAATAAGAAGGCAACAGTCTGAGCACTTCATAAAAAAAAAGGATCTCATGGCATGTATACTTTCAGAGAACAGATTCCAGTAACTTACGTACAGTACATGTACGCTGTGAGTCAGTGCAGATGTCCCCTGTACTCGCTGAGCACAAGCCAACTAACGCTCAAAGCATGCAGTGCACTGACCCTGAACATGGGGTTGTGAAACATTTAATCCAAGAAAAACATCCCACATCCCAAGGCTAAGCGTCATTTATCTTCATTCACTCTGCTGCTAGTACAATCCAAAACAACATGTGTCATAGCAGCTTAAATGTTAAATAAAGTGAGAATCTTCAGCAAATATTTACCAGACTCACTTTTACTTGCCTTTTCATGCGACACAGAACATATAGTTGCATTAGCTGCTCTGGAAATGAACAGATGCTAATTAGACAACTACTCAATAAATGATAAACAGGTACTGCAATATTTATTATTAATTATTAATAATGAAATAAATATAATAATATTTTACATTAATTCTTATTATAAGTATTATTATATTGATAATAATAATTAGTGATTATTATTAATCATTAAAAACGTATAACTGAAGCTGTAATGCTGTTCATTTGGATTTGATTGTTACACTAAATTACTGGTAAAAGCATTTTAAAACAGGTTTATTTCACATATGTGACTGTAACAAGGTTCAACACAGTCTCAATAGGAAGGAAGAAGGCAGGGGTCGGCTTGTTGCTGGGACACTCGTTTATTCAGTAATACAAAATAAGAAAAACACGATGCCCTCTGGGCGTAGACAGCAAACGATTGCTTAAACACGGTCAATAACTTCAATAACTTTAAAGCACTGTTGTAGCTTCCCTAGTGCAGAACGAGGTCCCAGCGTGTCTCTCTCTCCTTCTCTCTGCGGTGACTCGGCTTATATCCGGTCTCTCCACGCCAATTACTGCAATCAAACACACGTGTTCGTTAATTGCATTTGACCTACTTACGCCTCGCTCTGCTCCCTCCGTCTCTCTCCCGTTGCGGATTCCGCTAAACCACGCCCCCCTCGCCACATACCCCCACCGCCCGACTCAGGCCGGGGACCCGTCCGGCCTGCAGCCTCCCCCCCCCCCCCCCCCCTCCTGGTGAGGAAGTCAGCCACAGCCATCTGTACACCCGGCCTGTGGATCACCTGAAATTTAAACGGTTGTAAAGCTAGATACCACCGGGTGATCCGCGCGTTGGTATCTTTCATGCGGTGGAGCCACTGCAGAGGAGCGTGGTCCGAACAGAGGGTGAACTCCCGCCCCAGGAGGTAATAACGGAGGGTAAGAACAGCCCACCTGATCGCTAGACATTCTTTTTCTATGGTGCTGTACATCGTCTCTCTCTTAGAGAGCTTCCGACTGATGTACAGCACCGGCCGTTCTTCCCCCTCCACCTCCTGGGACAGGACTGCGCCCAACCCTCTGTTCGACGCGTCTGTCTACAAGATAAAGGGGAGAGAAAAGTTAGGTGCATTCAGGAGTGGTCCGCCACACAGGGCAGCTTTTAACTGGGTGAAAGCCTGCTGGCACTGCTCCGTCCACTGGACTGTATCTGGTGCCTCCTTTTTAGTTAAATCAGTCAGCGGGCTAGCAGTATCCGAAAAATTAGGTACAAACCTTCTATAATACCCTGCCAGCCCCAGGAACTGTCTAACCTCCTTTTTGGTCTTAGGCCTTGGACAAGTTGCAACTGCTGCCATCTTATCAATTTGGGGACGCACCTGTCCATGACCCAAGTGGAAACCCAGATATCTTACTTCCACCCGCCCAATTGCACACTTCCTCGGATTAGCCGTGAGCCCAGCCCTCCTCAGCGTCTTCAGGACCGCTCGCAAATGCTGCATATGTCGCTGCCAATCCCCACTGTAGATGATGATGTCATCCAGGTAGGCGGCGGCATATGCAGCATGCGGACTGAGAATTTTGTCCATGAGACGCTGAAACGTGGCTGGAGCCCCGAATAGCCCGAACGGAAGAGTGACAAATTGGTGTAACCCGAACGGCGTGGTGAAAGCTGTTTTTTCTTTGGTCATGGGAGACAAGGGGATCTGCCAATAACCTTTAGTTAAGTCCAGCGTCGAGTAAAAGCGAGCCGAGCCTAGCCGATCAAGCAATTCGTCCACCCGGGGCATTGGATATGCGTCAAATTTTGACACAGCATTCACCTTTCTATAATCCACACAGAACCGCACAGAGCCGTCTGTTTTAGGTACTAAGACGATCGGGCTCGCCCAGTCACTGTTGGATTCTTCTATTACTCCCATCTCTAGCATTGCCTCTAACTCCCCTTGAACCACCTTTTTTTTATGTTCAGGTAATCTATACGGCCGGCTGCGAACTACCACGCCCGGCTCGGTCTCAACATGGTGCTGAATGAGATCCGTTCGACCAGGCAGGGGCGAGAACACATCAGCAAAGGCTGCTTGAATGGACTTGATATCAGTGAGCTGCGATGGTGAGAGGTGGTCTCCTCCAGGGGCCAGAGCGAGAGATTGGGAATTTGAACTCGCTTCTGGACCGAGATCCTCCTCCCCACTCACTACCGTCGCCAGCAACACTGATTCCGCCTCAGACCATTTTTTTAATAGGTTGAGGTGGTATATTTGATGTGCCCCGCCCCTATCCGTTCGAGCTACCTCATAGTTAAGATCCCCAACCCGCCGTGTGACCTCAAAGGGTCCTTGCCACTTCGCGAGTAACTTTGAACTAGAGGTAGGGAGTAATACAAGCACTTTATCTCCCGGTGCAAATTGACGTAGCCTAGCCCCCCTGTTGTACAACCGACTCTGTTTGTCTTGAGCCTGCAACAAATTCTCCATGGATAGCCGCCCCAACGTGTGGAGTTTTGTTCTCAGGTCCATGACATATTGAATTTCGTTTTTACTAGCAGAAGGTCCGTCCTCCCAAGTTTCTTTAAGGACGTCAAGGACCCCGCGGGGATGGCGCCCATAAAGAAGCTCGAAGGGGGAAAACCCCGTGGAGGCTTGCGGGACCTCCCGTACAGCGAACAAGAGGGGTTCTAGCCACCTATCCCAATTTTTGGCGTCTTCCTGAACGAACTTACGAATCATGGATTTTAATGTGCGATTAAATCGCTCGACCAGCCCGTCTGTTTGTGGGTGATAGACGCTTGTTCGAATCGATCTAATGCCCAATAATTCATAAAGCTCGCGAATAGTACGTGACATAAACGCCGTGCCCTGATCGGTGAGGATCTCCTTTGAGATCCCCACCCGGGAGATTAATTGAAACAGTGCACTCGCCACACTCTTCGCGGAAATAGAGCGGAGAGGCACTGCCTCAGGATATCGCGTTGCATAGTCCACCAGAACTAATGCAAAGCGGTGTCCTCGTGCTGACCGCTCTAATGGCCCGATGAGGTCCATGCCAATTCGTTCGAAGGGGACCTGCATTAATGGAAGGGGGCACAATGGTGCTTTTGGGGTGGCCGGTGGATTCACCAGCTGACATTCACGACAAGCCGCGCACCACCTGCGCACATTCTCGTGAATGCCCGGCCAGAAGAAGCGGGCCATGAGACGGTTTAGTGTAGCCGCTTGCCCTAAATGCCCGGCCATTGGATTACAATGAGCCGCCTGGAAAAGCATTTCCCGGCGGCTTTTAGGTATCAACAACTGGGTTGTATCTTGCTTTGTCTGGGCGTCTTGGGTCACCCGATACAACCTATCTTTTAAAATTGAAAAGTAAGGATAAGAGAGCGGTTGGTCAGGGAGGAGAAGCTGTCCGTCGATCGAGCGAACCTGGTCAAAAGCATTTTTTAGCGTCTCATCGCGGGACTGTTCCAGGGGAAAATCATCGCGCTCCGGGAGGATGTTCCGCTCGGGAGCACTCGGTTCCCCTGCAACAGGTTCCGGTGGTTCCGGTTCAGCCTCTCCCACCTGCGCAACCGCTACTCCATCCCTCCCTTGTTTCCCCCAAGAGCCATCCGAACATAAATACCCCAATAATTCATTAAACGCGGGCCAATTCGTACCCAAAATTATCGGATGCCTGAGGTGCGGATTAACGGCCACCTCTACTCTATGTTTTCCTCCCCTAAATTTAATATCCACAGGCAAAATAGGGTAATTCACCACTTCCCCGTGTACACACCGAACCCTAACCATGCGGCTATTATCCAATGCCTTCGGATGAATCAGGCTTTGATGGATGGAGGATTGGTTACATCCCGAATCCACCAAAGCCTGATATGTACCCCCCTTGATACTCACTGGTATTTGGTATAAGCCAGCCTGATCGAGGGCAGCCTTTGGCGCGTCGGGGACCCGGATCAACGTCCCCACTTCCATCACCGGACACCTATCGATAAAATGCCCTGGGTCCCCGCAACGCCAACAGGCCGGCCCAGACTTTACCGCCACCCTGGCGGCAGGAAGTAGGTCAAGCGATTGGCGAGGAGAGAGCGGAGAGGCCGGGGCCTGGGGAACGGATCCCATGGGCGAGGTCCCACCCCTGGGAGGAGCCCTGGGACCTGCTGGTGACTCAGCCCCGTAATTCGTCCTCCACCTCGGGGCTAGCTTCGACGGAAGCCCCCCACGGGACCTGGGGAGAGGGACAGATTTAGGGAGAGAGAGGGGAGGGGAGGAGAGAGAAGGAGAGAGAGAAGCAGATGGTAAGGGGTCGCCGACCCCTGGACACGCCACCATTTGGTCTTCCGCCAGCTGGATGGCCTGGTTCAGCGACGTCGGGCGGTGGCACTGGACCCACTGCGCTGTCTTCCTTGGCAGCTTGGCCACGAACTGCTCCAGTACCACACGATCGATCACGTCCTCGACGTCGCTACTGTCGGCCATCAACCACTTGCGGCAGGAATCCCGGAGCTGCTGTGCCATCACGAAGGGCCGGCCAGACTCTTCCAGGGTTAGAGTCCTGAACCTCTGGCGATGTTGCTCCGGAGTCCGACCGACCCGCTGGAGGATGGCACGCTTGAGGTCCTGGTAGGCCAGGAGGTTTTGGACTGGCAGTTGGTGAGCGGCCACCTGCGCTTCCCCGGACAGCAGGGGAATGAGCCGCAGGGGCCAGTCCGCAGGGGGCCACCCTCGAGCCTCTGCCGATTTTTCAAACAGGTCCAGGAAGGCCTCCGGATCATCCTGAGGCCCCATCTTGTTGAGCGGCAGAGGAGATGTCTGGTCTTTAAACGAAGGGGTGGCCCGGGCCTCCCGGTCTACCCAGCTCCGGAATAGCTCGCGGTCTTCATGCTGGGCCCGGAGGAGCGCCTCAAAGCGTTTGTCCTGCTCCTCCTTGATCGCCAGCATGTGTTGATGTTGTTCCTGATGAAGACCGGCGAGCGACTGGATGATGTCCGCAAATGGCGTACCTGACGGAGATTGCATGGCGGCGATGCTCTTCTTCCTTCCCGGGTTTCGGCACCACTGTAACAAGGTTCAACACAGTCTCAATAGGAAGGAAGAAGGCAGGGGTCGGCTTGTTGCTGGGACACTCGTTTATTCAGTAATACAAAATAAGAAAAACACGATGCCCTCTGGGCGTAGACAGCAAACGATTGCTTAAACACGGTCAATAACTTCAATAACTTTAAAGCACTGTTGTAGCTTCCCTAGTGCAGAACGAGGTCCCAGCGTGTCTCTCTCTCCTTCTCTCTGCGGTGACTCGGCTTATATCCGGTCTCTCCACGCCAATTACTGCAATCAAACACACGTGTTCGTTAATTGCATTTGACCTACTTACGCCTCGCTCTGCTCCCTCCGTCTCTCTCCCGTTGCGGATTCCGCTAAACCACGCCCCCCTCGCCACAGTGACCCCGGTCTTAAGCGTCAATTTCTTTTAACATATTTTTTCCATTGGAGTATGGTTTGTCAGGATAGGACAATATTTGGCCGAGATACGACTATTTGAAAATCTGGAATCTGATGGTGCAAAAAAATCTAAATACTGAGAAAATCACCTTTACATTTGTCCAAATTAATTCTTAGCAATGCATATTACTAATCAAAAATTAAGTTTTGATATATTTATGGTAGGAAATTTACAAAATATCTTCATGGAACATGATCTTTACTCAATATAATGATTTTTGGCATAAAAATAAAATCGATAATTTTGACCCTTACAAGGTTTTTTTTTTTTTTGGCTATTGCTAAAAATATACCCCAGCGACTTAAGTCTGGTTTTGTGTTCCAGGGTCACATATGTGGTGGTTGATCAATATGGGTTTTTCAACAGAGACCGGAGACATTCTCCATCCACATTCAATGCTAAAAGGAATTAGTATTTAAGGATGATTGACCACAGTAAACAAAAACTGTAAAACGACCAACACACTGTTTAGCTGATGAGATTTAAATGCACACAATTATTTCATCACCGTGATGGTGCTTTTCTGATACCGATGCTATTAGTTCCACACATTCGTAAATATGATGCCTTGAACTGCACTTGTACTGTTGAAAAAATCATTAAAACATTTTAAACACTATATATGAGATAACCATAGAGTTTACTGAAAACTTAATATAGAAATCACAAAGTATAAATCTCAGCAGGGAGCCATTAATTATTGTCTATAGAACAGCACCCAACAATACAATTAAAGCAATTATTTAGCAGGAAATAATAGATCAAAAGTACTGCTTTTTTTCAAGTACGCTGAAAAAATAAAAACCTTGTATCAACTTAAAAAAATTGAAGTAATCAATCACACGAAACATTTGACATTGACTCAATGTAAATAATTTAATTTAGTTTAACTTGAAAATTTTAAATCCATGCAAACCACTTTTTAAAGGTTGATCAATCTAATTATTTTAGGTTGGAACAAACTAATTTTTTTAAATTAGAACAAACCAACTAAACTAATATGTATATGTTAAATTAAATTAATTATTTTAGTTTGGTACAAACTAATTTTTATAGGTCTGATTAAATTAATTATTTTATTTAATTAATGATTTCAATAAATTTTAATCAATGACTACTCAGAACACTTTTCCTTTAGAAAACATTTTTATTGTTCAATAAACTCACAACATTGAATATTTGCTTCAAATGTATGAAGATTGACAGCAGAAATACTTGAAACACTGCAATCAGTCTCTTCAGTTGTTCATAAGACTTGGCCTTATTCAACCTTTGTACCTGGTAGCCATCGAACTTGGGCAGCCACATTTGTAAATGCTGCAGTGAAAATGCAGCCTTGTTAGTACAACCTTTTTATTAAAAGGATCTAAAGTCTTGGCTGTAAAAACACAATAAAATGTAACAATTATGCAATTATACAATTAATCCCTGTACAGCTGGGTGGTCAGTCTAGTGAATTTTGGGGTCATCTTTATTCCATCAAGCTCCATCAGGACATTTTGCACAAATTCAAAGGTGAACTGTAGCCTTTTTGGATATTTTAGGTTTAGTGTATATATGAGCCCAGCAACCGATGGCAACTCGTTCAGGACCTCTTTTCCTTCGACAACAATTTAAATGTCTTTAGGTGGATGGAGAGGATCCTCTTTCCCAGTGATAAAGATCGCCATGGTTGTCTGCTCCAGTTCTTCAACCTCATTATCCTGCACAAAAAAAGAAAGAAAATATGTTATAATTTCAGAAAATCTCCCGATTTCATGTTAGATCATAATGTGCCAAGCTCTTATACAATCTAAACTTTCAAAACAAAACATTTGATTAGCAAATCAAAATAATCAAATGTTCATTACAAGGGATGTGACTAAATTAAAGTGATGATCTAGTTTTACTAAGTAGATCTGGTAGACAACTTCCCAGATGAGAGAAAATTTTACACTTTAGGATGCCTAATTATCACAAACGTCCTCATGACATTGGAAATAGAACTTACCACAAGCCATGATCACTGGCAGGAGATTCCAAATAATTTGCACAGCAGGAACAACTGATTGGTGGCTGCTTCCCTGAAGCTGAAAGAGAAAACATGATTTAAGTTTCAGCCATCAAAGTGTGTTAACTACTAACATCATACACAAATTAATAGATATATACTTTATTTTATGATTTTAGAAAAGCTGGCTAACATTTTGGTAAATTTCTACCACATGTAAATGCTGTTAATAGTGTAGCAAACTAACATTACCAGATACAAATAGCTGCGCCTTGTAATATTATGGCTGATAAATACTGAACACAAGATAATTAGGAGTGTAAATAAAAGATCACATAGGACCTTTAGCTATTGATAGCATAAGTAACCATTACCATTAGTCAAGTTTCAGAGTTTCAGGGATGCAAACACATGTAAAATGTAGTCAAAAAGTATTTTGGGCAGTTCGATTCAATAAACCGGTTGAAAAAAAAACAGCATAGGTCTCTGCAGGAATGTAATGGGAGTTACCAAATCAGGGTGTTTTTACACCATGATACCTGATTGGCTAATGTCATAGTGATGTTAGGTTTAGGGCTGGGGTTGGGTAAGGGTGATCATTTTAATTGCATGATTTAGAAACACCCAGCAGTTTGAAAACACTCACAAGGTGATAAACGCCCACTTTTGCTCTGCAGAGACCCAAGTCAAAAAAAAAAAAAGAAAAAAAAAAAAAACGGTCCATCTGTTCTTTTATGCTCAACGTTTTGACGTCATTAGAGAAGTCTATCAAATATAAAGTCCTTAATCATAACTTTAGTCAGTTAAAAACCTCATAATCATGGAAAGTTTACAATTAAGTTTTGCAACACACGGAATAAAGTAACAGCAATAATGTGCATGAGGATTTAAGTCTTGAAGATATAAAGTAAATAAATTAGATGTCATAAGGGCAGAAATCGTAATCCACTTACTATACATAATTTATTGCAATGTATTTGTTATGAAATAAACTTACGTTTCGCCAGGTCAGAATCAATAACAAAAGAACCAGTTCGGTTCAGACGCTCTGTGTGTCAGTCTGCTTCACGCTGAATCGCGCATGTGCAGTATCATCAGCTCATCGGTTATCAAATCGGACGTGTCCGACAGAAACGATTCTCGGTTCAGTGTACGTACTGCTGATCGGAAAACTGATGCAACTGGTTCTTGACTCGAGAAAGAGAACCGCTCCAGCAGTGGGCGTGTTTGTTTGTAATCTGGCTCTGCTTGGTGTTCATCTTCAGTTCTCTCTTCACAGCAGTTCAGTCAGTGTACTGTTTCAGTACATGAATTACTCCGGGATATTGGTTTGTTTGAACTCAGAGGGAGTGTCAGCCACATTAAAAAAGTTAACATTTTAAGTCATTTGTGGATTAATGCTTATTGGAGACGTGAATCGTTTCAAACGATTCAGTTCGATTTGGTGAACTAGTTCAAACGGTTCACTAAGAAGAACCGGTTAAATCGAACGATTCGTTCACGGCACAAAGCTAAGAAATGTCGAGGGCACAAATCCTCGTGTATATCTGTCCAACAGTTTATCGATCATTTGTTTCTTCACGGTTTTAAATTCCATTTATTGTTGGTTTGATGCCAATTCATAGTTCTTGTAATGTGTGATCTAACAGACACACCGTGGCGAGTCGTTTAAAAACAGCAATAAACTCCAACAAAATAATCATTTTATGCAAATCCACAGCCCTTTATCTACAGATCAAGCATCATAATGTGAATATATCATATTGGAGAGAGTTTTACCGTGTATCCTGCTCGATCCTGCTGTAACGGACGAGGCGCGCGGTTTGAATATAAAATGGAGAATGATTTCAGCCGCAGGGAGAGGGAAGACATGTTTCCGTAAACTGTAATTTAATGATCTAAATATAATTCTGTCCCTCAGATTAAGCTATGGAATTACTTCAGATGACTTTGTGAAATTATAATCAGAACCTCTCAGAACTGCACGATTCACACAAGTCATGCAGACTGACGGGAAAAAAGCGGGAGGTGTCGAAAAGCGCGCTGTTTGCATCCATGAAGTTTGAAGCTTGAACCTGGGGATTTACTACTGCATTTCAAGTGTCAGAAATTGAGCGGAAAAAAATGTCTAGCATAATTATGCATTTAGAAATAATAGTGATATCCTAGTGATAGTTACATACTATCGAGCGTGAATGCTGAAATTACGAGTCAAGGCCAGTCAGGTAAAACGTTAATTGAAAAAAATAAAATAATAAACATTAAGGGTATACAAAGTTGATTATTTTACCTTCTTCAGAGTTGCTCGTAGTTCTTCTGTGTCTCTCAGCCAGCCTGGAGGGGTCTGTTGAAGTGTAAGTTACTGCGGCCGCCGCTTAACACACAGTTCAACTGTAACGGACGTTTTTTTTTTTAAATTCTTTAAATAAACAGGTCAGGTGGTCAGAGAGCGGCACTCCAACTCAGCAATGCGCATGTGCAAACCATGCTTAATTTAATAAAATTGCTTTGATCAAATGAATAAATTCAGTTTAATGTCCCGCTGCAAATCATATTGTATCCATGTAAAAAAAAATGGATTCAACCATAAATATAAACTAAAACGTTTAGTTTAAATGAAAAAAACAATAATTTTAAGCTATTTCAACGACAAAATACACATTAAACGAATAACAGCAATGTTAGACTTTTTTCAGTGTACTATTTGCATAAATTGTGCTTTTTAATAGCAGCAAGTGAGAAAAGTGCATAATTAAGTTGGCTTGAAAAAGCCAACTTACTGATCTACTATTTAATCTTATTATGTTGGCTTGGCAACAAGCCAACATACTGTTATGCTATTTAAACTTCTTCTTTTTCTTATTATTATTTTTCTGACACAGAAATTCTAAACGCTACTCCTCCTAGGGCTTTAAAGCCACAAGCCCCAAACTCGGCAGACACCGGCGGGATAGAGCGGTGCAGGTTGCTATATCTTTTCAGAATGATCAGACTTAAAGTTTTTTTTAAAATAATTTTTAAATGTAAAAACTCATTACCCATAGACTTCCATTGTCTGAGAAAAATCGCGCCCCTACTGGTTGCAATACCCGGAGTTTTGTTTACTTTCACTTTTACATTGGTTAAAAATACAAGTAAATAATACAATTTCCCTCAAACTGACAAGCTAAACCAACATATCTGATTACAGGGGTCAGGGCTCATTAATAATTTATTTCTGGGCAGAGACCAGTCAGACGAGAGAAGAATCACGGCTGGTCAGCTGCTGGAGGCATTGTCTCTTAGAGCTCACAACGAGCGAATTTATTCTTATTTAAGACCTTTTAAAACGGCGATTGCACGCAATCCACACGTTAGAGCACACCAAGAGCTAAATTCAGATGTTTCTGAACTGTTTAAAGTAATAACATGATATATTCGCGGCAGCCAACTGCCCGCGAGCTAGCGATGTATTTCTCTGAACACTTGAAGTCCACAGAGAAATTACAGCCTGTCACATTAAAACACTGCAGCGAAACGGCACAAAACAATTAGAATAATATATTATACACATGAAAATGAGTGTTTATATGTGCTTGTGAGATTTCTCTGACAGACTGAAAGTCTGCGATGCTCAGCGTTGCATAACATGGTAAAGCAGGGAGCTACACTGCGACAAAAATGTTTTTTTGCATCATTGCAAAAATGCATCAGCATTTGCATCACTGATTATTTTTGTACCTACTTATGTGTTATGCTATGATTTAATATGAGCATTTATTAAAACAGAAATGTGTATTTTAAGAATACGTTTTATAACATGCTCCGAGCATTCAACACATCGAGTTGGCTTCAGCCCCGCGCTGCGGGAAAGCTGAGCAGCTGGTGGCTCGCGCTGTGTTCGGTGCGAGAGAGAGCCGCGTCTCGCGAACAGCAACACTGAACTGAGCTCTCGTTCAGGACGTTCACGTCCTCCTGCACCTGAACGAACAAATACGAATCGCAGTTTAAATCAACAGAAAAAAAGAGCGAAAAGCGAAAGAGCTCAATTCAGCAGCGCGGTGTTCTGGTGTTCAGGGAGCAAGCAGAGACGCGTCTCAAACTCTTCTTGCTTTTGTACCGACAACAAATACATACAAAATATGTCGAAATACCCGTGTTGGAAAGTGTGTTCGAAAGATTATGTGTTTATATCTTAAGTCAAAGTAAAGAGTTGCAAAAAAATCGGATGTGTATCGTTATAATGGATGCGTTTGTCTCTTAAGGCGACCGCGTCTAATTGACTAGCTCTGCTCCAGTGTCTTTAATGTATGAAAATGAAAGTAAATCAATCACTGTCTTGACTTAATTACCTTGTAGTACAAGAATTTATCCAAAGTCAATCCAAAAATCAGATAGAATTGTTTTACTAGTGGGTGCAGGCCACTAGTTCATTTATGTAAGTGAGTATGGAAAAATAGTGTGTGAAATCTGTGAAATATTATACCCAAAAATTCTTTATACTGTAGGCTACCAGTGAAATTGATTTAAAAAATAATAATAATTAGGGACCTGACCATGTTTTGCTTAAGTGTTTCTTTCTTTACAAGTATACTTTCTTTCTGTACAACTCTAACCCCAGCTACAAGACAGAGCAATGCACTGTGTCTACTGTAAGAAATAGAACAAGGCATGTGGTTTAAAAGATGGCAAGTAAAACAAAAAGCACATCTTTATGCAATACAGTTTCATTATTGTTCATTTTTATCCAGTAATTACTATAAATAATTTGGGCGACCAAATTATGTTTTGTGCCAGTAACTGAAAAAGTGGTGACTGATAAGAGCCACCAGTGGAAAAAGTTAGTGTAGTTCCCTGTGGTAAAGTCATTTATATATATTTTTAAGAGCATCTTAAAATAAAATATATATTCAGAATGCACACAATCCACCCTTTAGAACACAACGAGAGCAAAATCCAGGGGTTTTTGTGCCGTGTATGTGTGCAAAACGCAATATTTGACATTGTGAAGGGAAAAAAAGTCACATGACAGCCGTGTTTTGGGGCGAGATCGGACAAATAAATACACATTTCATTCACACTGACAAGCTAAACCAACATATGTTATTATTATCGGGTCAGATCTCATTAATAAATTATGTCTCACACAATCCACCCATTAGAACACAAGAAGAGCAGAATTCAGGTGTTTTTTAGCTGTGTATGTGTGCAAAATGAAATATCAGAGCGATACAGCTTATGAATACTGGAAGAAAAAAAAGTCCATCTCTCCAGCTTCAAAGGACAGTGACTAAGGCATTTCATCGGTAGATCGGACAAATCAAGTACACGATTATTTAAAAATTCATAATAACTTGGCGAATATAAACGAAAACACATGAACATAAACTATTGAGAAATAAATCGAAAATAGGTATTGATGCTGGATTGAATATTAAAAGAGATTGCATTCACCAGCTGCTTTCAGTATGTTGTCCACACGATGGCGCCACAGGATAAATACTAAATACTTCAAGCTATATTTAGAGACAAAGCAGTTCTTGCAAATAAATACATAAATATCCTATTTTCAAGTAAATTATGATTCCTTCTGTGAGTACTATTATATGCACAACGTGAAAATAGAGTCAAATTGAATGGTATTTAGGAGATTATAGTTTTAGCATTATTACTATATTGGGCCTTATTGAAGTTTATAAAAAATTATAATGAATATTTATAAATGTTTTATTTATGCACATAAATAAATTTGAAATATTACACGAGTTTGAATGAGTTTAAATTGATTAGAAATAGTTAATAGAAGCAAAGTTTGATTGAGTCTAATGGGATTTGGAGCTTGGCTCATCTGAACATCCTGACAATTAAAGTCTAAGGGATTTTTATGATTTTTATTATTTATTTTTATTAAAACCGTAAGTCCAATAAGTTAGAAAAAATATAGCACACCTCATCTGTTCAAAGACTTGAACATCATCTCCTAGATATTAAATTTTAACATATTTTAATAGTATTGCCAATATTTTTATCAAGTTATCACACATTACTGAAAAAGTGAAGAAAGGACACTGATAGTTATCTATTTTCATGTTGTGCATATAATAGTACTCACAAAAGGACTCATAATTTACTTGAAAAGATACATGTCCATTGTGTAACTGCATCATTTATACACACCATTGTGCTTGGACCCCTTTTGATCTCCTTGATTTAAAATGCATTGTTTCAGAGTGTGTCGTTGCCAACAATGCGACGGTGACAGGACTGTGAAATACATACACGAGAAAAATAGGCATGACTTATTTCACATCCAGCTAGACAACCCTGTCGTAGCTGTTATCATAGCCCAGGCTTTTTATTAAAAAAGAAAACAAAGGGACCATGGAAAAAGACTGTTGCAGGTGTATTTTTTATGGTATTATTTTTTTTATTTTTTTGCAGCAGGGCAACTCAAGAATGTTGTGCACACAAGTACTGTGGCTCTTTTGCCCCATGGCCAAGATGGCCAAGCCAACATCAAAGTTAGTTCACTAACTTTTAATTCTAGTTATTATTATTATGTTGGCTTGGCAACAAGCCAACATACTGTTATGCTATTTAAACTTCTTCTTTTTTTTCTTATTATTATTTTTCTGACAGAAATTCTGAACGCTACTCCTCCTAGGGCTTTAAAGCCACAAGCCCCAAACTCGGCAGACACCTGCGGGATAGAGCGGTGGTGTGTGCTATATCTTTTCAGACTGATCAGACTTAAAGTTTTTTTTAAATTAATTTTTAAATGTCAAAATTCATTACCCATAGACTTACATTGTCTGAGAAAAATTGCGCCCCTACAGTTGCAATGACATTTAGGGGCGGAGTCGGGTTTCGTTTCACTTTTAAACTGGTTAAAAATACTGCTGCTCAGCCCAGGCTGTCTACACGGAGCCGAGAACTAGCGAATTCATTCTTATTTAAGACCTTTTAAAAACGCGATTACACGCAATCCACACGTTAGAACACACCAAGAGCTAAATTCAGATGTTTCTGAACTGTTTAAAGTAATAACATTATATATTCGCGGCAGCCAACTGCTCGCGAGCTGGCGATGTATTTCTCTGAACACTTGAAGTCCACAGAGAATTTACAGCCTTTCGCATTAAAACACTGCAGCGAAACGGCACAAAACAATTAGAATAATATATTATATGGTTTTAAAGTAGTTTTGGCCACTGTCACGCTGGTCTTAGCTGGTTTCTAACTGAATCATCATGCTGAACGTCACAGATGAGCTCGCGATGTATTTGTCTGAACACTTGAAGTACACATTTACAGCCTTTCACATTAAAACACTGCAGCGAAACGGCACAAAACAATTAGAAGAATATATTACACATATGAAAATGAGTGTTTATATGTGCTTGTGAGATTTCTCTGTCAGGCTTAACGTCGCAGCAATTGCTCAGCGTTGCATAACATGGTAAAGCAGGGAGCTACACTGAGACCAAAAGGGTCGCACGCATCACTGATTATTTTTGTACCTACTTATGTGTTATGCTATGATTTAATATGACCATTTATTAAAACAGAAATGTGTATTTTAAGAATACGTTTTATAACGTGCTCCGAGCATTCAACACATCAAGTTGGCTTCAGCCCCGCGCTGTGGGAAAGCTGAACTGAGCAGCTGATGGCGCGTGTGCACGAGAGAGAGCCGCGCGTATCGCGGACAGGGACAGCAACACTGAAGAGAGCTGTCGTTCAGGACGTTCACTTCCTCCTGGACCTGAACGAACAAATTCAAATCGCAGTTTAAATAAACAGAAAAAAGAGCGAAAAGCAAAAGAGCTCAATTCAGCAGCGCGGTGTTGTTCAGGGAGCAAGCAGAGACGCGTCTCAAAGTCTTCTTACTTTTGTACCGACAACAAATACATACAAAATATGTCGAAATACCCGTGTTGGAAAGTGTGTTCGAATAAGTATGTGGTTATGTCTTAAGTGAAAGTAAAGATTTGCAAAAAAAAAAAATCGGATGTGTATCATCATAATGGATGCGTTTGTCTCTTAAAGGGACCGCGCCTAATTTACTAGCTCTGCTGTCAGAGTCTTTAATGTATGAAAATGAAAGTAAATCACTCACTGCTCTTGACTGAATTACCTTGTAGTACAAGAATTTATCCAAAGTCAATCCAAAAATAAGATAGAATTGTTTTACTAGTGGGTGCAGGCCACTAGTTCATTTATGTAAGTGAGTATGGCAAAATAGTGATCTGTGAAATATTATACCCACTAATTCTTCATACAGTAGGCTACCAGTGAAATTGATTTAAAAAAATAATAATTAAGGACCTGCCCATGTTTTGCTTAAGTGTTTCTTTCTTTAATTGTTAATGCAACCTTTTCACACCACAGACTGAACCAAATTAAGCATTTCTTGCTTGGTAACTGTTCAACAAAGTATTGATAGTTGTGTAAATATTGTCATACTGACAGTCTGAAGTTTTGGTTGATTCCATTACATATCTTTTTATCAAAGTTATCCGAAATTATCAAGATGAATTTGTTCTGAGTTATTGTCATATATTATTACCAGTTTCTAAACTACAGCAAATAAACTGTGATTATGTGAGAAATGTTGAAGGTGTCTGAATACATTTTGGTTTGATTGTGTATTTTATCTTACAGTGAAGACTATGCAGTGCTATTTTACATTAACAAAAACAAACTTAAAAAAAGTAAACATTATGTAAATAGCACAAATAAATAAATAGAATGAACATACAGTACAAATTAAACAATTTTAAACAGTGTGTAACTGCATCATCTATACAAACCATTGTGCTTGGACCACTTATGATCTCCTTGATTTAAAATGCATTGTTTCAGTAATCTTGTGTGTCGTTGCCCACAACGCAACGGTGGCAGGACTGTGAAATACATACACGAGAAAAATAGGCATGACTTATTTCACATCCAGCTAGACAACCCTGTCATAGCTGTTATCATAGCCCAGGCTTTTTATTAAAAAAAGAAAACAGCAAGGGAGCATGGAAAAAGACTGTTGCAGGTGTATTTTTTTTATGGCATTATTATGTGTATTAATTTTGCAGCGGGGCAACTCAATGTTGGGCACACAAGTACTTTGGCTCTTTTGCTCCATGGCCAAGATGGCCAAGCCAACATCAAAGTTAGTTCACTAACTTTTAATTCTAGTTATTATTATTATTCTTCTGAGCCAAATTTTAAACACTATCTCCTCCTAGAGCTTTCAAGCTAGAACCACCAAACTCGGGTCAGACCTTCAGACTGGTCTGACTCGGGTTGCTATATCTTTTCTAACTGATTCGGCTTATGGTTTTCGTAAACCAGACTACCAAAACCACCTTAAATCCCATAGACTTTCATTGCGGGGGTACAAACTTTTGAAAAATAAGGCTTATAATATATTTAAGCTGTCTACTACCAGGGCAAACCTTAAAAACTCTCTACTGAGAATACAGCTAAAACCAGCCTAAGCTGATCAGTTGTTTTGGCTAGTCTCCCAAACTGGTTTTTAAGTGGTTTTGACCACTCTCACGCTGGTCTTAGCTGGGTTTTAACTGGTTTTTACTGAATCCACTGTTTTTAGCTGGTTTTTGCCAGATTCGCATAGAAACATGCTAACAACATGCTAGTTACTCACTAATCAGACTAGAAACATTCCTATAACATGGTTTTAAAGTGGTTTCGGCCACTGTCACGCTGGCCTTAGCTGGTCTTAGCTGGTTTTAGGTGGTTTAGTATAGAAAAATGAAAACAACATCCTAGTTACTTGCTAATCAGACTAGAAACATACTTCTAACAAGATTTAAAGTGGTTTTGGCCACTGTCACGCTGGCCTTAGCTGGTCTTAGCTGGTTTTAGGTGGTTTTCTTTACTGAATCAACTGGTTTTAGCTAGATTATCATAGAAACATGTTAATACCATGTTAGTAACTTGCTAATCAGACTAGAAACATACTTCTAACATGGTTTAAAGTGGTTTTGGCCACTGTCAAGCTGGCTTTAGCTGGTCTTAGCTGGTTTTAGGTGGTTTTCTTTAATGAATCAACTGGTTTTAGCTAGATTATCATAGAAACATGTTAACAACATGTTAGTAACTTGATAATCAGACTAGAAACATACTTCTAACATGGTTTAAAGTGGTTTTGGCCACTGTCAAGCTGGCTTTAGCTGGTCTTAGCTGGTTTTAGGTGGTTTTCTTTACTGAATCAAATGGTTTTAACTAGATTATCATAGAAACATGTTAATAACATGCTAGTAACTTGCTAATCAGACTAGAAACATACTTCTAACATGGTTTAAAGTGGTTTTGGCCACTGTCAAGCTGGTCTTAGCTGGTTTCTAACTGAATCAACTGGTTTTACCTGGATTAGCATAGAAACATGTTAGTCACTTGCTAGCCATGCTAGCCACATGCTAGTCACATTTTAATCATGCTAGCAACATGCTAGTTGTATACTAATCATTCTAAAAACATGCTAGCGACATACTAGCAACATGCTAATCATGCTACAAACATGCTAACGACATGCTAGTCACTTGCTAATCATGTTAATAAAATGCTAGCAACATGAAAATCATGCAAGAGACATGCTAGCCACATGCTAATCATGCTACTAAAATGTTAACAACATGCTAATCATGCTACAAACATGCTAGCAACATGCTAATCATGCTAGCAAAATGTTAGCGACATGCTAGCAACATGTTAATCATGCTAGAAAAATGCTAACAACATGCTAGAGACATGCTAGCCACATGCTAATCATGCTAGAAACATGTTAGAAACATGCTAATCATGCTACAAACATGCTAGCAACATGCTAATCATGCTAGCAAAATGTTAGCAACATGCTATCAACATGCTAATCATGCTAGAAACATGCTAACAACATGCTAGAGACATGCTAGCCACATGCTAATCATGCTAGAAACATGTTAGCAAACATGCTAATCATGCTACAAACATGCTAGCAACATGCTAATCATGCTAGCAAAATGTTAGCGACATGCTAGCAACATGCTAATCATGCTAGAAACATGCTAACAACATGCTAGAGACATGCTAGCCACATGCTAATCATGCTAGAAACATGCTAGCAACATGCTAATCATGCTACAAAAATGCTAGCAACATGCTAGCAACATGCTAATCATACTAGAAACATGTTAGCAAAATGCTAATAATGCTACAAACACGCTAGCGACATGCTACCAACATGCTAATCATGCTACAAACATATTAGCAACATGCTAATCATGCTAACAAAATGCTAGCGAAATGTTAACAACATGCTAATCATTCTACAAACATGCTAGTGGAATGCTAGCAACATGCTAATCATGCTAGCAAAATGCTAGCAAAATGCTAATCATGCTACAAACATGCTAACGACATGCTAGTCACTTGCTAATCATGTTAATAAAATGCTAGCAACATGAAAATCATGCTAGAGACATGCTAGCCACATGCTAATCATGCTACTAAAATGTTAACAACATGCTAATCATGCTACAAACATGCTAGCAACATGCTAATCATGCTAGCAAAATGTTAGCGACATACTAGCAACATGCTAATCATGCTCGAAACATGCTAACAACATGCTAGCCACATGCTAATCATGCTAGAAACATGTTAGCAACATGCTAATCATGCTACAAACATGCTAGCAACATGCTAATCATGCTAGCAAAATGTTAGCGACATGCTAGCAACATGCTAATCATGCTAGAAACATGCTATTCACATGCTAGAAACATGCTAGCAAAATGCTAATCATGCTAAAATCATGCTCTCAACATGCTAGAAACATGTTAACAACTTTGCTAATCATGCTAACGACATGGTAGTCACTTGCTTATAATGCTAGTAATATGTTAATCACTTTCTTTTTTAAACTTCTTAACTTTTCAAACTTTTACATTTTTAAAACTTTTTAAGCTTTTCAAACTTTCTACATTTTTCTAACTTTCTGGCCAGGCTTTTTCAAGCCAACTTAAAGTTTGAAAACAAACTTTACTATCTAGTCTTTATTATTATTTTTTTTAGATATATACCAAAACAGATATGAAATACATGCAATGACCATTAAGATTGTAAAACAATGTTGGACATTATTAACAACAATTATAGAAACAATAACAATAAACATTATTATTTTATTTACAATAATTACAATGACCATTGTTTTTATTATATAATATTATTACTGTTGTTGTTGTTATAAATCATATAAAAACCAGAACAGTTTTTATTGCTATTATTTCAATATTGTCATCAAGACATTGATTGAATATTAAATTTGAATATTAACATTTTTGTAGCCCAATAGCCTATATTTATTGTCAAAAAGCAGAAAATAAAATGCTTCTAACATATCAGTTATCTGACCTCAATATAAAGAGTGATGGTCATAAAACTAAAAGTCTAAACTAAACTAAATGTCTTCAAATGCAACACAAAGTGCATTACAAAGTGTTCAAGTGGAGGAGCCTGTCATCTTCTGGTAACTTCATGGCATTACAGCAGAAAGCATGGCGAGCAGAAATCCACACAAATCATGAGTCCTAATATGTACAGTTGATGGAAATTTAAAAGTACTTGCATAAGAAAGCGCGACTGTTCAAGGAAAATGTCTTTGTAAAGTAAGGACGCCTTAAATAAGAATCTGTAGGTCATCATGTCTGCTTTAAAGTTCACCTGAACCGGAAGTTGCTGCCAAAGCTTTGTGATAAAATGCCCAGCCAAACAACAAATGTGACCTTAGCAGATAATTGTGATCAATAATAAGAGTCTTGATCCAGCGTCACTAAAGAAAATAGTTTTCTTTACTTTAAGATTACCTACAATACCTCAATGAGGTAATTTTTTTCTACAACCCGCTGGACCCCAGTCATTGACTGCTCTAATAAATCCCTGATAACGACGCATAATAATGTCCTTTATTTACACTGTAGCTATTGCTAAGGGAGTTTGTCTCATATAAATCATTTCAGTGAAAGTTAGTGAAAGTTAATCATATTCAGGTTGTTACACCTTTTTTTTTTTTTACTACTGCAGACCACCATTACTACTAAATAGGCCTATAACTATAATATTACTATAATATAACTACATAACTACATGCTATATATTCCAAGGTGAGCATGTAAGAGGTTATTATGCCATTTGATTCATTTGTCTGCCGTTTGCTAATGCTGCAATAATAAGGGCTGTGAAACAAGCAGCAATATACACTACAAAACAGTAGTCTCCATCTGCAGAAATTACAGTAAAATATCAAGGTCAAGATATTTAATAATAATCCTTTTCATAATCATAATCACAATCATAACCGTAATCATAATAAATGATTAGAATTTTATTAACAATAATACTATGTAATATAAGTATTATATTGCACTGAATATTATTTTGTATATCAATAACAAATAATAAACAATACAATATAATAACTAGATATATTATATTATAATAATATTAATATAATTATATTATAATTAATTATTATGTTATAACATAATTTAAACATTTATTAAAAATCTTCATTTATTTTGACAAATAATAATAATAATAACAATAATGATCATTGTATAATAATAATAATAATAATAATAATAATAATAATAATAATAATAATAATGTATTAATTATCATAATATTACATAATGTAATGTAATGCAATATAATAGTCATTATTGTCATTATTAATATGATTATTATTTATCAAAAATAAAGACAGTAATTTCCAAAAAATTCAAAAATAAATCAATAAATTGTGGTGAAGCAAGATTAATTGTTTCAGATGATTGCCCTTGATTCTCCATTAATGTCGAGGGACTTAAACAACCCATTTAACATCACACGAGAACTGGACCGTTTGCAGCGTCGCTTCTCTCAGATCACAGAGAGGAAATCATCATCATCACGCGGAGTCAGATGGCCCAAGGCGCTGCGTCGGTGAAATTGGATATTTAAGGCAGTGCAGAAAGCTGTTCACATTCACTCTCAGCGGGCGCGCGGCCAGAGAGTCAGGAGGGTGTAGACGCGCGCTCTGTAACTGACTGACAAATAATATGAGACTAACTGTTGTGAACAAGGCTTCATATAACGTGACCGGGAAGAGAACAAGGCACGGACTCGAGTCCTCGTTCTGCGCGGAGGCTTTTTTGAGGAGGACGGTGGATGACCGCGAGCGAGCGCTCCCTTCAGCGCGCGTTACCAATGCGTCAGAAGAGCGCGTGTCTCTGAACTCGCAGCTGCTGGTAGGTGCATACAGAACTCGCACTTTTTATCGTAACTAAACGTTTATTGTGCTGCTACTAACTGGTTTTGCTTTGCAAATAGCCGTTTCTTTATTATTATCACCACCCCCATTTCTTTCATTATTCTTTTTGTATGTTGGAATTAAGCGATGGCTGTTTTATAGGTTTGGCAGGAACCAGCAAACGGTTTCCATTTATTTGCAGCAAAATTTATCCTTTTTAGCTTAATTTTCTCGTTTTGATATTAGTTAATATTTTCAGCTGATATCACTACAATCCATAATAGATTAATTTATGAATTTCTTGATTACACTGCTGTCCTTGTTATTTGTGTAAAAAGAACCTGTTATTTGCATAAGATGCAGACATTTGTCTTTTGTCATTTGGACTTGCTTGACTTTGCTAATTGGAGCTCAAAACATTGCATGTCACTGACTGCGAAACAATAGGCTATGCAGGTGGGTTTGTGCCCCCCTGATGTTGTTCTGGCTTAATTAAACGTGTCTTTTTAAGTGAAGGAACCCACTTGTAGTGGGTTAAATTCTTCAGGGGGATGAACTGTGATGTCAGCATACTGGAAACACTAAACCGGCTTGTAGGAGGCAGAGAGCTGAGTGAGTCTCTCAAAGAATATGCAATGCAACACCATTTCTGATTCTGCTGAGACCTGCGAATGAAGGGTTAGGAGGTGCAGAGGTCTGTGTGAGCTACTCTGATAAAACTTGCAGTCCTCTTATAGTCCTGTCACTGCACCCAAATGTAGATGTAAAGTGCGCATATTGCTTGGCAAAATGACAGATGGATAGAGAGCAGAGAGTGAATTGGCACCATAATACGTCCCTGTTTTACTTGTCATATCATGCAGAAACAATTTTAAAAGCCTCTAGATAGTAGATTTTTTTTTTCCATAGTGGTTTTGCTTCCTCATTTACTTTTGACAATGAAGAAAATATAGTGTAAACAATTTATCGAAGCCCTGGCTTTTCATCCGTATTGAAATCAAAATGTGTTCCTTTGCTCTATTCAATCCTGCAATCTGTCAACAGGATAAAAATAGAAGTCAGCATTAAAGTGCATGGAAAGAACATTTCTTTCCATCAATAACTTTGGTACAGAACAATTTTGGTACAAAAAAACTGTGTTGCCTTTGCCTCCCAAGATGAATTTCTGAAGAAATAGAATACAATACTGTAAAAAAAAAACAGGTTGACACTAAATTTCTGCAATAAAGAGTAGCTAAATATAAAATGTAACAAAAACATATCATTAGAAAAAGAGAAGCATTAATATTTAGCCTAATCAAGTATGATGCATAGCAATGCCTTCTGGGAATTTTTTTAAGTTATTTTGTTTGTTTTTTACATCAAGTTGTATTTACAAACATACTTTTGAATACTATTTAAATGTGAATTGTAAATTAGATTCTTAAGCTTCCAAAAATCTTTATTTTTATTTTTTATTTTTTGGTAAAGTAAATTACACATATTCAATTAACTTATTTCTACTGTATCTTTTTTTGTAATTTAAAAAAAAATAAGAAGCAAAGTGGGAGAGAAAGCTTGCAAGGGGCGAGTTCAGAATCTTTCTCAGCTCTGATTACGAAGCTTTTGTTTCCACAATAACAAACAAGTTTGCAGCGATTATTTTATACCTTGATCTAAGAGATGAGTCAATCTTTAGTTGTATCATGTTGTTGTTTTTTTCAAATATCATCCAACTCTATAAGAGGTTTTTACCTTAAAAAATTGTGCACCCATAACTATTCACTAAGATGGTGACATTGCCCTGACCTCTGAAACAAATGGTTTGTAAAGAGGAAAATAAGTTCTTCTTCAGATGTGCATCCCAAGGGACAACAGTGCAACTGTGACACTGAAGAGAAAACTGCAGTGAGTAACAGTCTAGCAGCTCTATAGATGTCATGAAGGGTAAAAGGGTTTCTAAAAAGAAAAAACAACACTCGTGATACTGATGTTATTTTCCTTTTTCTCAAGTAGACCACTAGAACATTTCTGAGGAAGGTAATACATTGATCAATGTATGCCACAGCTAGCGAACCTATTGAACCTCATCAAGATCGGTTTCAACTAGTCTCGAACCCTGAGATGCCTTGAAGCAGGTTGCCCAGCATAATCAGTTTGTAGCAAATACAGATTTCTTTAGAGAGATATTAACGGTTGACTCTAAATAGACAAGTGTAACATGCTCTTCAAATACACTTCTTCTCAAAGTTAAACTTTGATCATAATTCATAATACCGGTTGAAAAGCAAAGCAAGTTCTGACAAATCGCAGTGTGGTGTTTGACAGCATTTCTTTGGGTTTCCGTGTTCAAATCGATTTAATATGGCCCTGATAACCATGATTACAACAGAACTGCCCTGCAAATTAGTTTCCACCAGGCATCGGACTCAAGTGCAGTTCTTTTCACTTGACATTGCAGGACGGCTGAGCCTGGTACAGAAGAAGGATGTTTGTTGGCCTGTGGATTGCAGTGGGCTTTTTGAAAACTGGGCTTCCATTGTTTTGCACACAGGAAGAACTTGTTGTGGGACCAAGCACAATGGACCCTCATACTGACCCCTAGGTCACTGCCCACAGCTCTGTGTTGGCTTTATAATACAGGAAAAAGGTCTTTAAAGTGTGTTTCTGCACAGTCAATCACATTGATATCATCCTAAACCCTGCTCTGTGGGATTTGGCTATTGTTTTGGTGTGTACAGAACACCATTGTGATCTTGAAGGAGGCAATAGGCACTTACAAGGCAGAACACGTATATGTTTCTTTCTTTGCTGTCATTGTGTAAGTGGTTCTCATTAGCTTACATCAATTCTTTAATTACAATTTTCATTAATCGCCCACAGCTCCCTCAGCAAACCAAGAAGATAAATCCATTTCGTTGAGGCACTGATAAAAAGCAATTCAGGTAAGCAAATGAAGAAATGCTTAAATAGATGGCCTACTTTTTTCATAAAAATAACTCTTATTGTGAGACAAAAGTATGATTTCAATTCAACTCTGCTTTTTGACATTTCCTTTTCCTCCAGGTGCCATAATTCACTCTCAGATCAACAGAAGAACCATATCTATATATCAACATATATTTTTTTTGCATTAGATAAATAGAGTATTAGTTTTTATTTATTTAAGAATTATTTTTCCTTTACAATGCCAGACCGGTTTCCACAGAATGCACACAGACTCTCTCAGGCCCGTATTATCTGATCGGGTTCAGACTGAATTTCACCATTTTGTCAGCGTGTAAGTTTTTCCTGCCAGCTCTTCTTTCAGTTCACCTTGTTGGGTCGTCCTTGGACTGACTGCTAAAGCATCATGAAGTGCGTCTCCCTGCAGCTTCAGAAGTAGGTTGGACCCATTTTCACACTAGGAGCTGTAAGAATTCACTGATTGCCATCTTTCACCTTAATGGGAGGGAGATATGATGCTGTAGTATGGGATATAAAAAAACGGGAGAATTAAAAGCATAGTTCACCCAAAAATGAATGGTCTGTTATTACTTAATTAATTACCTACTCTTATTAAACCCATCAAAGCTTTGTTGCCACGTGCAAAGAATACAGAAATATATATATATATATATATATATATATATATATATATATATATATATATATAAAGCTATTTTACAGAATGTTCATGCAGTTGTTTTCCTTATAAAAGATATGACAGAAATGTAATTATTTTGTTCATTTAAGAAACTGATTTTTTATTATTAATTTGAAAAAAAAAAGTTATATTTTAAATATTCTATCAAATGTAACATATTTCACATATATTTTGTATATGTAATAAATTATTTTATATATTTTTTATATTATATCATTTTATGTATTATACTCTATTTTTTTAAAGGTTTGGGGTCAGTAACAAAAGTTTTCTTGTTCAAAACAAATGCTGTTCATTTGAATGTTTTCTTTCTCATCAAAGAATGTTCATGCAACAGTTTTCTGTGTAACAGATATGACAGAAATAAAATTTTTGGGTGAACTGTTAATTTAGCAAACTGAATTTGTATTAATTTCAAGACATTTGCATGGTACTTCAAGATACTTTCATGGTACATCTAAATACAGGGTATAAACATGGTACTTTGTATTTTTGTAGCACTTTTTATATACATTTTTATTATCTGTATGCTCTGAATTACAAATTTGTCACCAACCCGTCTTTTTCATACCTGTGGGATTTACATACCTGTGATAAAAATGGAAATGCTTTGCTCTGACTTTGTTCGATATCTGAGCAAGACTCTCGAGAGATTCTCTGTCTTTGCTGGAAGGTGCCTTACGATGTCATTAACCTCACTTTAAGCAATTTGGGCCAGAGTGGCTGCGTTCCCCTGGTGTGGTCATGCGTGAGGGGTAGGGCTACTCTGATACCAGATGAAACAGGTAGGCTATTTTCAGTGTTTGTGATGGATATGGTGTTCAAGGCGTGGAAGCATTCTTTCTCTCCTTCTCACATACACACTGTTCCTAATCTCTTCCCCTCATGTTCTCTCCTTTACTCTCAATGTGTGCCATCTCTTTTTCAGCAAGGCAGAGGTGGGAGAGCTGAGGGTGAGCTGTGGCTGGGCCGGGGGCTGCAACACAGGACATGGGAGCTGCCTCTCACTCCCGCTCGTGTCTTGTGTTGCAGCCAGTGGAACTGCTGCACTGTCCACATCTGAATCATTTCTGTTCTCATCTTCTTCTGAAAGGAAAACACAGAGCTGCCAATGATGTGTAAGTTTCTGAATAAAAGACATACATTAATAGCTTTTAATATGCATATGATGTAAGTGCAAAAGAATAGCAGTAGTGGGGTATTAGATGCCTTACTTCGCTAAATGTTACTTTCACTTTTTCATTTTCAATTATGATCAGATTTTCAATATTATTTTTATATCGTACACAACTGTTCAAAAGATTGGGGCAGTAAGAATTGTCTTTTCTTTCAGAGAAATTATTTTCTTCATCAAGAATACATTAAATTCATCAAAATTAACAGTAAATTTATAATAAATAAAAATATGGTTCTTTCTTACATTAATCAAAGAATCCTGAAGAAATGTATCAAGAATAAAATGTATAATAAATAAAATTAAGTATTTAAAGTATTTAAAAAAAAAAGATTTCCAAAGGATCAAGGGACAATGAAGACTATTTACAGCCAAAGCAAAACCATGTCAAATACTAATGATTTTAAAAATGATGTTTATGGAACAAAACCCAAATAATCCCAAAAAATTACCTTTTAATGATGTATTCATCTAACTACCGTAATTCCTTTTAATCATCTTAGACACTTTTATTTATCCCAAACTGAACTGGTAATGTTTCCCTTTTATTAAGTACAAACATTTCAGAGCGACGGAGTGAGGCCATGTCAACACTGATGCACCTGTGTTTAGGTTAGAAAAGTGGCCTTCTGGTGCTTTATTAATGGTCTTTCATCTCACTTAAGGTTATGCATGAACACAGACGAAGAAGCTTGGCTTTACTTCACACACTTATATGTACATAGAGATACATACAGGGAAATAAAAAACAGCCTCAGAGGCAGCATTTGCTGCCATGTGTAAATATATGGATCTGAGACCTGCCGGAGCTGAAGAAAGGCAAGTGCCCCATTTAAACTTGTGAAATTGAGTAGTTTTCTATCAGAGATGTCACTTGATAGGGATTTAAATCCAAGAGTAGCTCAAAGAAAATTGTTTGTATCAAATGCATTGTGATGGGCTGAACTCTGAATGCAGACAGGACTGGCCGTGCTTTTATGTGGAATAGGACAAAACTGCATTGCAACAAGCTCATCAACCTAACATGATATAAGAGCAAAAAGTGACAGAATAAAACACAGATTTACATAATATATTGAATTATATCTTCACGTTAGGTTTAAAACATGGTTTAATGCATAGTCAAGTGATCATTATTGAAAAATATACACCGAGGTTAGAGCGTTAGCTTACTAATGAAATGGTAGCTTACCAAATAAAAAAAATTAATGGATATGAAATTTGATTTAAATTGACTTGATATCATTGAGAGACATGATATTATCAGCTGTTCCAGAAATCTAGATACAGTATATTTATACACAGTACAAAATTCTAAATATTTAATATAAATATAAAATAAATATTTATTGAAATATATATGTATACATTCAATATAATTGAATATATCATAAGTATTGCACATGCATATTAAATATATATGATCTATTATTACACGTTTATTTAAAAGTATATAAATTATTATTACATTAATATAATTAAGTTTATGTATAAAATATATTTTTATTGTCATTTTGCCTGCATTTATTTATCTAACTGTTTGTATGAGGCACATTGCTTGGAGAATATCAGATATTAAGCACAAGCCATCAGCTCCAGCCGAGACAAAAGCCACATGTGACGAGCAGTGATCTGCATATCAAAGACTTCTCAGCTCGGTGTGAATCGTGAATGTGCGGCTTTGCACCTGGCAGCTGACAGTACATCGAGTCAGAATGATTTACTATGACAGACCGTGAAAGTAATGGGTTCAGCGTTTGGTTTTGTCATGCCCGTTCTCTTGGTTATCCTTGCAGCATGGACTAGAAAACGCAGTGCTCTCATTGGTACAGAGTCAGGTAGCTGGCTCGCTGCCGTGCACTTTAGATTTGTACTTAACCTGAGTCTGTAGCTGCACTCCATCAAACCGTGTCTGGGTGCTGGTGTGAATGCACAAAACAAAGTCTCCGAAGAGATCTATAAAGAGATTTTGTATCTATTTAGACATTCAAGGTCAATTTTGCATGTTAAGCTAGGAACCCTCCGAAGAAGCTCTGCTTTCTCAATGTATCTCGGTTTTGTAGAATATTGGGTAACTTAAAAATGTGCTTTAGGTGGTGTTAACATCTAAGTTGGTTTATTCAGGTCAAAAATATGCACGATGACTGAATCAACCTGGCTACATAATACTCTAATGAAAGTCATTTTTAAAGTGATAGTTCACCAAAAAAATGCAAATTCCATCATCATTTGATTTGATGTTGTTCACAATTTTTATGATGTACTGTCCTTTGCAGAACACAAAAGATACTTAAAAAAAAATCTGTGTTTCTTTTCAAGGTAGGTCAATGATAACCAAAACTGTTTGGTTACCAACATCATACAATTTATTCAAAAAAATAATGATGACTGAATCAACCAGGCTAATCAAAGTCATTTTAAAAGAGATAGTTCACCCAAAAATGTAAACTCCATCATCATTTGTATGACAGTGTGATGTACTTTCTTTTAAACTACACAAAAGAAGAAATTGTAAAAAAAAAAATGTCTGTTTCTTCTCGACAGAAGTCAATAATAACCAAAATTGGTTGAAAATGATAGCGGTCTCTTGTCAGAGTGTTAAGACCTAAAGCATGAGAGAAAATGTGAAGAAAGACTGGATGTCCTTGATAAAGTGCTGAGGACTTCAGATGTGTGGGTGAATCTCTGCTGAAGCATTCAGCTGTGACACGGCGCACAGACTGAGTTTTAGTGCTACCTCTTCACGCTCAAGCCGAGTGCTTGAGTCAGCCTTTGATAACACAAATATCACCCTGCAGTCAGCTCTGTGGGGCTTATGCTTATGATTGGAGAAATAATGGCCATTGGTTTAGCCAAATAACCCACTATTGTACGGTATAATTTTGGCAGACAAATTCTGTTATAAAAGCCAGATGCTATGAGCTCATGAAGGACAGATAAGGACTGTATTGCTCCTAACAGCAACGCCATTAAATTGGTCAAATACAAAGAACTATAGGCAGTAATATAGTGGATGTCTGTGTGAGAAAATGCAGAAAACTGCAATAAAGGTTGTTTTATATATAAATCTATATATGTGTATGTATATATATATATATATATATATATATATATATATATATATATATATATATAAATCTATATATATATATATATATACTGTATATAAGTGACTTTGTTTGTTGTCCCGAACATAGCAAACAGGCTTTCATATTGACTGATCGCCCCAGTTGAAACAGGTGGAGGGGAGGTGAAATGGATGACAGAGAACCAGACAAGGTGCCTATCTGTGTCAGTCTCTTTCAGACTGCTGACTAAATCACACTCTCTCTCTCTTTCACTTCTCCATCATGGTTTATTCATTTATCACCCTAGGGCAGGGAAAACTTCTGCTAACTACCATGCCAAGAAGTAAATATGCTTAGTGGCAAAAGATTGGGTACATAATTAAGGAGAAGAAGGGAGATGGGTAAGTGGATTGTGGAATATTCATTATATTGCTTTTATGTAACTTCATTATATGTTACAGACATGAATAGTGAATAAAAAAAAAAAAACATAATACACAATAAAAATACATGTAGGGATGAATGATGGGCTTTAGATTTGTGTCAGTGACTCCATTTGTATAAAAGTTTACTTAGATTGGCTAACGAAAGTCTCGCACAAAAACAGAAGTGATACACTGGGCCTTTTTACTGTGCATTTATATTTACATTTACACCACTTCTGTACACTTCAAACAGAAAAGAAACTTCCTTGTTTCTAGTGGGTGTGAAAGCTTTATTTACACATTTAGATTTTTAGTTTTTTCCACTTTAAAATAAACTTCCAAATGATTGTTTGGTAGCCCCTTTACTGTATGTAACAGACAACACAATTCATTTGTGGTGCTTCTAATTTAGTGATAAAAGCAGCTGCAAGCATTTTGGACATACTCTTCTCAGTACCAAAAAATATGCTAAACATACAAAACACACCGCTTGTTGAGAACAGAATTTCTTCTTAGAAAGGCTCTCTTGAATGAAGTAACCATGTAGCAATGCACTAGCATCTGGTTGTAGCAGCACCCTAACAACCACTCAGAACACCTTAGCAAGCTGAAAATGTTACAATTATTTTGCTGGTGAAACAATATTTTAGTGGGAATGTTTTTGCCTCATGTAAACTCAATGTAATTGTGTGAGCGCTGGAGATGTTTGTTTGATGGCCAACATCCATGAAAGCACCTCGGCGTGCTGCAGCGCTGAAGGATGTCATTGTACTCGCTTTTGATAAATGTGAGGGGGAGTGAAGCAAGGGACAATTCCAGCAGTGTTATCAGGAGCAAACAGGCAGAGTCATGGGGCCCCATCTCCAGGAGCGAGATCACAGCCGTGTTGCTGGTCTTCCTGCGCGAGCGTGGACGGCCCGTGACTCATTCAGCTGGCAGAGCATCTCCTAGACTGCCATCTTATTTATTGATAAAGACAAGTGATGCTATGCAACCAGGCAGCATCCTCTTTCCTTATTATCACCCCATAAATCTAGCAGATGTTTATGTCCATTTATTTTCAGTAACACTTTATTTTAAGGATCAGTTCTAACTATTAACTAGTTGCTTATTAGCATGCATATAGAGTTGCGTGTTGGGTGTTTAAATCATTTATTAATGCCTTATTCTGCATGAAAATATTCTAGATCCCTTAATTCTACAGCATACCTAAACTTAACAACTATACCTTACTATTAATAAGCAGCAAATTAGGAGTTAAGTGAAGAAAAAGTCTAAGTTAATTATCTGTATAAATATTTAATAATATGGATTTTTTGGCTATATAGTGTAATATATATATATATATATATATATATATATATATATATATATATATATATATATATATATATATATATATATATATATATATTTATTTATTTATAAATTATATACATTTAAAAAAGGTGTTTGTGATACATACGTGTGTGTGTGTGTGTGTGTGTATTAAAGTACATACTACACTGCTTTCACTGCTTATAATTTTAATCAGTTACCTATTTCATCTCATGTACTTTTTTCACAGCTCAACATTTGGATGTAAAAAAAGGCTTGTGATCATTATTAATGAAATGAATGTGACAGCTGAGCTACCCAGGAGCCCTCTATGCTCAGCATGGCCTCCTTCATTCACAGAGGACACCTAGCAAGGCTTCCTCTTAGCGTCATGCTTCATTCCATCTACATTTTCACCCTTCTTTTATAATTCAGCCCAAACAAACAGTTCTGGCTGTTGCCAGGATGCCAAGTTCAGGTTTCTGGGTTTTTTAATAGGGGTTTAGGGGGGGTCAGTGTTTCAGGCGAACATCCCAAGAGGACAGCTTTCGTAGCGACTATTCTGTTCCCATCTAAAAACCGTACTGGTTTCTTTAACGAGACTTGCGTTTCTACTTTGCACACAATAATCAGTACAAACAACTCTACACAAGCCTGCTGACAACACAAGCAGATGATGTTTTGCATCATTTCTATCGTGGCTGGAGAATGACTGCACACTGCTTTCTGTAACCCTGGAGCTGCTATGCCTGCTTGAGACTGAGAGCGCCACAGAGATCTTTAGATGCAGAACAAAGAGCACTCACTGCAATTAGCAAATGTTCTGTTTATCCTAAAAAAATAAAAGTGTTGTACAATGAGTGTTGACTATTAATATGCAAATTCCTTAGTGTTAGAATATCTGCTCCCCTGGGAAATTCATTTCAGAGTCCTTCACCCTGAGTGTGTCCCTCAATAAATAATTGTGATGATTCGGGTCACCAGGACTCTCTTGCGTATGAATCTTTTCTCGTAACTTGTATTGTTATTCTTTGAGAGAACGAGTCAAACTCCACATGAGACTGTTCAAACGTAAATCTTAAATACGTTCATCAGCGGGAGACATTGTTTTGAAGCCTGGCTATGATTTATAACGCTGTTAAATGCTTGCGGCCTTATGTTTTCCAGCATATCTGAATAGATCTGGCGAGAAAGGTGGAATATCCTCAGTTATATGTCAAACTTGCTAATGATTTTGCAGATCTATCCAATGGTGGGGTTTTTAGAGAATAGGATTTTCCCCTTAACCTATTTGTTACAGAGATGTCAAATTCTCACAGATCACCAAGATATCAATTTTGCTAATTGTATATTTAGTCAAAGGGGAGCAGTGTTGGTCTACTGTATAAACTTGACGTCATGAGTTCATACAATTACCACTAGGTGACAGCCTTCATTTCATCAAGATAGCAGGGGAGAGACGCTTTCTGCAGACATGGAATATGACTTTGTCTAGTTTCCCAGTATAAATATTAAAACATTCTTAAATCAAAAGCATTCAAAAGTATACAAATGTTATACTTAAAAGTTTATGCTTAAAAAAAGAAAAATATCCACATTTTTTTTTTTCTTGTTTTAAATAGAATGTTTTTCTTTTCTTTTTTTAGACTGTAAGACTTTATATTTTATGTTGTTTTGATTCTCAAATAAATGTATCTTGATCTAGGAATGTTTAGATATTTGTACTGGAAAACAAGACTCAAATATTGAATAAGAAAGTCATATTTTTTGCTGTGTAAGCAGCTGTTTCTGTTAAAGATACAAGGCTACATGCAGTAGAATTACATAGAGCTCTAAACTGATTAAAAGAAAAAAAATTGGGAAAGGTTGAGTATTTTTTATTGTAGTGCGTGAAAGTCTGTGAAGTTTGCCAAAGCACGGAAATGCACACATAACATTTGATACAGATGATTACAGATTTAAGTACAATGCTGTTTCCCTTTATATTCAGAAAACAGCACACTTCAGGGTCTAGCACAACTTTGCACAGGCTTATTAAGTTTGTGCACTGAAGAAAAGCGGTAATGTAAGACACATACTGTACAATGTGTGCGCCTATCTAGTAAAGGTTGCTGGAGATCTTATCATGGAAATAGAACTCCCTCTCTTGCAACAAGTTCCCACGAGACAAAAAAAAAGAAAAAAATCAATTGGTTTTGGCATGGAAAAGACAGCAACACAACTGGCAAAATATCAAGTTCTACAGGTTCTTGGTAAACACTGAACCTCAAGGTACAATCTAAAATCCTAAAGTGAAAACTGAAAAGGACTGGCAGCACTGAACATGCAATATATCTGCAGACATACATTATAGTTTTAACACCACGATAATAATTATGTGTAGATACTAGTTTTGTATTTTGAGTTAGAATGGGTTAAAACAAGATCATATGTGATTCTAAGAATGCTTAGGTTGTATGTGATAGTTGACCGTTACTCAACTGTTCTGCTGCATCTGTGATTGTGGATTTGTTACTTTTGGTAGCAAAAACTCATTTCACGTGGTGTTTTCTTTCGTGCTCTATCACACAGCAGCTGTGAAATGAAGGGTTGTGTCTTTAAAAGCCGTCATGCTTCACAAGCAACAGATGGAGTCCGACACTAACAGGACATCCTTTCCAAAGAGAATAAATGGGTGTGGAACGTGTAGAGAAATGTCAGGATCTTACAATTGCTTTGTCACTCTAAGGGCATCGTTGTACATGAGACACCAAGGTTCTCTTTACACACACCTCTTGATCTTGCAATGCAGAACAAAAATATACAAAATATACAAATAAACAATATATAATTGTAAATTTTTATAGTTAAAATATAGTCATATTTTATCTCAGTAAAATATATTCTCTTTACACATAGTTCTCAATGCTGCACTGCAAAAATAACAAATAAAATAAAATATTAGGTATAATATGAAAATGTCACTAGTTTTTCAGTAAAATATAAAAAAATCCTTAAAAATACTCATTTTCAGAGAATCTTCAGTTATCATCATAAATCTAAATAAACATTCTAAAATGAATGCCTTAAATGTTTAGAAGAAAATAACAGTGTATATTATGAAAACATGGTTGTTTAAACAAATTAATCCAAAGTTTTTTGCTAATTTTGATCAGAAACTTTTCCTAGCTAACAAGAAAAAAAATGCTAATTACAAAGATGATTTTTACAATGTTATGTTATAAAAAACATTGTACATAGTTGTTTTAATAAATTATAGTGGGAGCATCTTGGCTATAAATGTGTCTCAGTGTCCAGCTGAATTATGTAGCATATAAAACTATCTGAGACGTAGTTCTTAGTTTGATAGCTGCCTTGGGACAGATGAGAATGAGCATAAATGTTTCAGACAAGAGTCATGCAGTGCATTGGCAGGGCAGTGCAGCTCAGCTTTCTGTTCAACATGCAGCTCTACACCGGCCGGCATGCAGTTCATGTTCCATCCTTGTCAATAATTACTTTTGATCTAGATATTGTAGTGATTATGTGCAAAGAAAAACTGATGTCACAGATGGTGGTTATTTCATGTTGACCACACAACATGATGTGTCATGGAAATAAATTACTAAATGAAATATTTGCCTATATGAATTTGCATTGAGTTTAGGTTGTTCAATATTTTGTTTTTAGTATATTTACATTTGTTGGTAGTAGCAATATTAATAGGATTGAGGCTTGTATGCAGATTTACATGATCTGGACCCAGATATACCTGTTTAACCTGTACAACAGAAAGGTAATAATGAAGTACGACCCTATTGTGTCCAGACACAGAGGGTTGCTTACAGTCGAAACTTGAACATAAAAGTTGAGGGCGTTATTGAGTCAACATCATTTTCTGGGCATCTTGCAACAACAAAAAAATTGATTATAATTATGTGTCACTTAGACCTTTTAATTATAAAAACCTGCAGTATTCCTTTGTCAAGCTATATAATTTAGTCTTTGTTTTCTGGGGGGTTTTTTTATTATTTTTTTTTCATATAGTGATTCGACCACTATATGATGATGTCAGTAAAACATATTCATTTTCTAAATAAGGATCTGCTGCACATTTTATAAAGTAGCGATGTAAGTATTTTAGTAAAGATTCTACTAATTTAGTTGATTTAAAAAAAAAAAAATAATAATAATAATAAAAAATAAATAAAAAAATACAGTTGCACAGTTGGATAAACAAAACACTACCAAATAAACAAATAATGGTTAAATCTCAGAAAATAATAAAATTGCACAATTGGACAAATATGCAAACAAACAAACAATCAATTAATGATTGATTGCCAAAAATATGATTGGACATACAGACAAACAAATAATGGTTGATTTTAAAAGAATATAATATATTTTTAAAAATATATATTAAAACAAACAAAAACAAATAAGTAAATAATCAGTTATTCTCAAGAGCCTAAACAAATAAATAAGATGCATAATTGGAAAAACAAACAAACCAAAAAACAATGTTTGATTTCCACCAAAATTGCATGAGTGGAACAACACACAAATAAATCATGGTGTATTCTCCAAAACAAACAAATAAACAAACAAACAAACAAACAAATAATTTGCATACAAAAATAAATAATCTAAAAAAAGCATTAGTTTTTATTAGAAAAATCTTTGGAATCACAGTGTGAATATTAAATGACACACACAGGCTGTTGAGTGTGCAGATGTAATGCACGCACATTGAACTCCCAGACTTCCCATAATGCTCCAGTCACGTGGTTCACTTTATGAACTGAAGCTAGACTGTCAAATCTGAAACTTCCAGGGGTACGATGCAGTACATGCAAGTCCGTGACACTTACTTCAGCCATGTAACGCGCCAAAGAATCGCGCGTTTGTAAAGAGTAAAGCTACTTACATCGATGAGCGCGAGCAGTGGTGAGGAGTCGAGCGGTTTGTTGTTTGAGGAGGATGTGTGTGTGCTGACAGCTGCACGAGCGGCAAAACAGCAGCTCTTCATATCTGTGTAAGAGCACGATATGAAGAGATCAGGTAAGATCATCAAGGATTTAGTTACACGAGTGTGTGTGTGTGTGTGTGTGTGTGTGTGTATGCGTGCGTGTGCGCGCGCTATATAAAGTTGTTTTGCATGCACGTCAGAGCCGTCAGTCAGAACACTGAAACATTCGATGGTTGTTTTGATGGCTCGTGATCCATTCACTAATGTTTTTACTCCGAGTTACTATTCCGTTGTATTGATCTTTGTATTTTAGATTATATGTGTTTATATGTTGTGTATAGTTCATATATATATGAGTTAGCCTAACGTTAATTATTAATAGTTTAGTTTTATGATGTTTTGTGCTTCTACTACATCTTTACGAAAAGATGTAGATTACGTCTGTCTTCTTGAAAATATATACATATGGTATATTGATAGTAATATAGCATAGTGCTTGGATGTAGCTATACCATGCTTTTGAATGATTATCATATGAATACATAACAATTCAAGCTTCTAAATGCCATGCATCGCGGTACCACCATGTTTTCAGTTCTACCATGGTACTTCTTTGCACTTTGGTATGTTCATGTCTGGTCTGATTATGCAAATGGCGTTGAGAGAGTCAACATCCAGTACTTATTTGGCTCTGTTGCTTATTATTTTGGAATTTTCCACAATTAATCTTCTGCTTCTCCCATTTTTTCACAAAATGTGTTTTTCTTGCGTAAAGCATCTAAACCAATTGAGTACCATTTCAACGTAGACCGCTTTATCCATGTTTTTTTTTTTTTTTGAGCAGGGTAAAAAAATCCGACATAATATATGGTCATTTTTGAAAATATTAAATAGTCACTTTATATTTACAATTTGTTTGATGAATTGACAAATGGATGCGAAACAGAAAATATTTACAAAATTATTTAAAATAGCAAAAACTGTAAATATAAGTAGAAATATAGATACATATTTGTATTTTCTGTTTTTCTTAAGAGAAATAGGCTATATTTTAATCTATATGTTAAGTGATGCCACATTTTGATAAAGAGAAAATAGAAGGAAATGCAAGTTGCAAATGAGAACACTTGTCAGACAAGTAAATCTGGATGTTTCAGACATTCTGGGCTTGTACTAACTCACCTATATATCCGGTCCATTTGGAAATGTTCAATGAGCAAAGCTGTTGTCTAATACACCGATGTTCTGACTTCTGATCCACATGTAGCAGCAATATCCATCTTACCAGTGTTCGAATTGTGTCAAAGCTCTTGGGGCACCCCCACCCCACCTCACCTCACCCAACAAAAAAACAACAAAAAACGAATAATATATATTTGTATTTATTTATTTCATATAATAATATAATTTCATTTACTTGACTTGTGAATTTAATTTACTTTGTGTGTTTCAGAACGTTTTTGTAGCTGAGCATTTATGTAAAATTAAATAAAAATCTATATACTTTGAACAGTGCACATGTATGCATTTTATTTCATTAAAAAAATAGTTTATCTTGAATGTAGTTACATAACCCTTTGATATTTTCTAGCGGAAGTTGTCATAGTTGGGAAAACTTCTATAGTGGTGAATGAGAGACTACATTAAATATATGTTTTGTCACAATAGTGTTTCTACAAGAGGGTAATAGAACGAATTTGATACGATTACGATGCTGATGACCATTAATCAATTTCGATCTCTTGATTCACTATCAATTCACATGAATAGGCCTACTGTACTGTTGCATTAATATGCCTCTTTGCATTGAATTTAAAACCCTTTTCTTCATTTAACCTTAAATACTACACTAATTGTATTAGGCTATACATAATAACGGAAAATAGGATACAATTCATAACAAAAACAGTTGATCTGCATGTTTGTCTTCGGGCGTAATAATCAATGCATGTGTGTCTCACGCACAATTTGTGAGTTAGCAACCCTGCTTTTTCATCGTTGACACAGAAAAAGCCTTCACCTGATCAACATGTTCATCAGTAATAATGTCCTTAATTAAATTAACACTGTATTTGAGCAGTTAGGCCCTGTGTCAACCAAAGCATTTTTAGGCAGCTGAAAACACCAGGCGCTCTGCTGAAAACGCCCACCTGTGAGCGCTTGAGTGCTTTTTTTTTGTGGGCTGCGTTTTCTTTTTTTCAGTTGAGACCACTGATCTGTATATGATATCTATATTATAGATCAGTGGTTGAGACGCATTGGTTGCTATGATACAGAATAACCGCTAAACTGTTACTTGTATCTGATTTGGTAAATAATTTTTTTCTGACTTAAATGCCCTTTTTATGGGAAGCTTTTTATGGGAGCGGCAGCTCAAATACTTTGATAAAAAAAAAATAGATAAGGTTATATCAAATATTGTTTCTATTTTAGTTTTAATGAAAAACCAGGGGACCCCCCAAGGTCATTTTTTTTGGCCTTATGGGGGGTCCCTTGATGCTTATGGTGGGTCCCGGACCCCCCCCAGCACCCCCTCAATTTGAACATTGCATCTTACTGTAAACAGCATTATAACAATGTTCTGACTAATCCCTCCCTGGATTACTGTACACACAGTTTTGGCCGTCTCATTTTCTCCTGCTTATTAATACAGCACACAAATGACTATTCTGTCATCATTTCCTCATCCTCACGCTGTTCAAAAGCTGTATGACTTCCCTTTCTCTGTGGAAAACAAAAAGAGAAGTTTCTCAAAATATCTGAGCTTCTTCCACTATTTGAAAGTTTTTAAGTATCAAGTATGAAATTTAAATCATTATCCAGTATCCACTGAAAATCTTGATCTTGAGTGTCGCTGTGGTCATTATTTACCGAATTAATTTCACCTTATATGTATTGTAGAATAATGTAAACCGAGTTTCAAAAGACATTTCAAACACCTCTTCTTTTTTTTTTTTACAACTTTTTGAACCTAATAATTTCTAGGAAATAATTCCACAAAGGTTCCTGAGCTTCCCCACATCCGTCCAACCTATCAGGTTAAATACAGAAGTTTTTATGGGTGCCCCAAGGGTTGCTTTCAAAGAGCTCTCCATTTTGAAAGCCCAGAAAGCTTTTGTCCTTTGCCTTGTGACCAGTCTTTTGGAAAGGGACAGCTACACTATCCAGAGATCTAAGCAGCAAAATAAAACACTTTTTAATAAAGCTCTTTTACATATTTTTGATTGCTGCCTAGTACTGTAAAGGATGAAAACATAATTCGATGCAGCAGTCTCGAGTATATAAATATGAACATTTATGAGTAAATATTTTAAATCTTTGTTAAAATAAGTTCACTTTTATGGGTGGGTTAAGTGTTGAAACACTTTTGGGGCTTCCTTTTTAAAGGTCAAAAATGTGTATAAGAAATACACTGTATTGACTTTTAATTGATCATGTACTGATGCATATATTTAGTTGTTAAAAACTACTTAAAAACTACTTTTTTGTACTTTTTTAGAGTAGATGTTCCATACCAGACATATGGTTTCAACATAAGGTGTACAGTTAGACCTATACTTGTGTTACAGTATTTTTAAAAGCAGTGAAAGCAATTTAAAACAAGCCTACAGGTATTTATAGCATAGTTAAATGTTTGTATTCATAGATCTTTTCCCCTCTTTTCGCTTGCTCTCGCCCACGTTCATAGAGCAGTTATAAGCCAGCAGCTGTCATACTGCCAAACATTTTAACCACAAGCTCCCAAATATTTGAAGTGCATTGATGGTCCATTTAGTGTAAGGGTTTGTTGTATATATATATATGTGTGCGTAAGCGACATTCATCATTCAGTGGGTTAAAAGTGTTGTGATTGAGGAATGCGATTACTGTCTCAGACTGTCCGTCTGTCACGACCACTGTTCAGCTAAATCCCTGCCTGCTGAAATATTAATGCAGCTCAATTAAGCGATTACTCCGTTACCCTTAGCTCATGATGGATTGTCTGTATTCAACCCCTCAAATTCAGCTTCAGTGATTGGAGGTGGCGGTTAGCATGAGCCTTCATTCAAAACTAAAGTAGAAATGGTACATCTGAGTAATTCTGCTACTTTGTTGTTGTTGCTATTCATTTGAATGAATATGAAGTCATTGTAAATTGCTATTCATCACTTTTCAAATTTTTGACATTGTAGCAAAGTGTTTGTGATTGTTATTGGCTAGTTACTGAATCACATACTACTGTACTCCAGGCACAGCCCCAGACGCCATAGTCATGTTTGGGATAATTATATTTTATACAATAACCTTCATTTAAACTAAAATTAACTTAAACGTAACTATGGTGTGCTCTCTTCATTTTATCAAATGATCACATCTATTCATTTTACAATCCAACTACTAGCCTTTTATTTAGACTAAAAAAACCATTTCGTTCGGGTGAGGAAGCTGGTGTTTTTTGAGTAGCATTTGCACATCCTTTCATGCTGTGATTATATGCCACTGCAATGGATGCATTTTGCAGTATTAGGGTTAATGATTAATCAATTAATTGATTGTTAATTTAAGCGATGATCGAAAATTTACATCCCTAATTTACATGTAGTATAGGTTAGGAAATAATAGGTGAATTAAAGAAGTTTTTTGAAAGAATCTCTTCTGCTTACCGAGGCTGCATTTATTTGATCAAAAATAGAGTAAATTGCCATTTAAAATACTGTTTTGCATTTTAATATATTTCAAAATGTAATTCATTTCTGATAGCAAAGTTAAATTTTAAGCACCATTACTCCAGTCTTCAGTGTCACATGATCCTTTAGATATCCTTCTAATATGCTGATTTACATTTAGTCACTTAGCAGACGCTTTATCCAAGGTGTATTCAAGATGTATTTTCAGGATACATCGATGAATAGAAAGTTCAGCAGAACAGTATTTAAGTATTTATTTGAAAAGAAATTTGAAAATGTGAAAAAAAAATTTTTTGTAACAATGTAAATATCTTTACTATTACTTTTTATGAATTCAATGCATGCTTGCCGAAAGAAAGTAATTTTTTTAAAAACATTTTAAGAAAAGAAAGAAAAAGAAAATCTGTGTCCAAGATAAAGAAAGGTAAATCACAGGACTAATTTGGCAGAAAAATTATTTCAAATAATATTTTAACAGAAACACTTTTTTTCCTCAATAAATATTAATAACGGAATATGCTTTCTTTTTAAGAATTAACTTCTATTAATAAAAGCCAAAAAAATAAACATCAGTGACCCAGGTCAGGTGGTCCTTACAAGGAAGCAGCCTATTGCATAATCTGACATGGCAGTATTTTTCAGATAAACATGTAAATGTACTTATTTTCTGCTAATTTTCATAAACAGAAACAATGAAATATTAATTGACATGCTGTCAGTAGATCAGCCTGGCCTGTGTATCAGTCTATCGCTAATCAGCACTTCTCTTCCTGTCTCATCCTTCAGTAAGTTGGGAGTCTGGGGCTCTTTGACTGGTGCTGTTGTTGGTGCTGGCTGCTAGGTCATGAAGATCCGCTGGTCGAGGAAGGTGGCTCTGTTGGCCAAGGTCTGCTTCCTCTTTTCTCTGCTGTGGCTCTTCTACCTTCTTATAGTCCGCTCGTCCCCTCAACCTCTTACCGATAAAGATGGCCAACATGATATCCTGGTCCGTGACCTTCCGTCCGCTAAGAAGGAGGACTCCGACAGCCTCGTGCGGCCCGTTTATGAGAAGCTACCGCCAGACCCCAGTGCTCCTGGGGAATATGGCCGAGCAACTCGATTGACCCTGAGCCTTGAGGAGAAGAAAGAGGAGGAGGCCAGCATTGAGCGCTATGCCATCAATATCCTCATCAGTGACAAGATATCTCTACATCGCCATATTCAAGACAACAGGATGCATGAGTATGTCTGTCACACCTTACTTATTACACACCCTGCCACTCTAGAAACTGCATAGCAACATGCTACACTTCACATACAACACTGTGAGAAAAATAAGAGGAGAAAAGATAAAAAATAAATGAAAAATAAATGCTGCTATAATGCATAAAAAATAAGCAAGAAAGGTGCTTTTTGGCTTTGATTCCCTTAGGTGATTTCTCCACTTCAGTCCACCTCACCTGTTTACAGATGTTGTCTGTTGTCTGCAATGAACCCATTGCCTGCAGCCAGACAACATGATTGAAAAAAAACAACAACAACAATAGGAGAAAACGGAGCTGGGAGGGTTTCTCAGAACAGCAGTGATTTTTAAAAAAAAAAAATTATTATTGTTTCATGGCTCTTATCACACAAAAACGAGTTGTGTTCAGGCTGCTGCTCTGAGAATAGAAAGTATTCCCTTGGACGACGAGAAGTGAAACAAATTGGATGCATTCCCCTCCGCAGTGTTTCAACTAATCTCTGGTTTCCACATCACAGGCTCTAGTAGCACATTTCTGGGCATCAGCAGGGATTTTATCTGTTCATGTCAAGTTCTTTTGCTTGCTTTCTAAAATAACTTTCAGGCAAGTTAGTTCTTGTCAAAGACTTAAGCATTACTGCCAGAAATGTTATGCTGTGGATTTTTTTTCTTCTCTTTTTGTTTGGATAATTATTGAACATTTGCTCAAATGTAGCTGCTGTCAGTTAATGTAGGGTCTCTAAATATTTGTGGTGAGCTGAAGAAAGTTCAAGAACCTTGTCAGGAACATAATGACTCATTTTATTCAGAATCTCTGCTGAATCTCTTCTTCAACGCCCCATCTTCCCCATCAACACCCCAGTTTATTTATTTTTTAAAAAATCAGTTCTATTCCTTTTTTTCCCCTTCTAATTTTATTGGTTTTATGTTAGTAAAATTGTAGTATAAATCACAAGTCACCTATGCTTTTAAGGCTGCATTTATTTTATGATGAAAACAGTAATTTTCTGAAATTTTACAATTTAAAAATAACTTTTCTGTTTTAAAATATGTTTACATTTCTTTAATAATTTATTTGGAGAATAATGTTTTATTGTAAGAAGAATCTCAACAGATGCTATTCTAGTCAGTGTCACAAGATCTTTCGGAAATTCTGATATGCTGGTTTGGTGCTCAAGAAACATTTATAACATTTTTGTGGAAACTGAATTGTTTTTTTGGGGGGGGGGGGTAGAAATGAATGAATAATGAATGAATAGAAAGTTCAAAAGAGCAGCATTTATTTAAAATGGTACTCTTTTGATCTTTTATAAAATTATAAATGCTTTTACTGTCAACTGATATAATAAAAGTAAAAATGTCTTTAAATTTTGAATGGTAGTGTACATTAAATGAGTACCTGCAATTTCAAAGTACAGTTCACTGTCCTTCCATCTCTGTCTTAAAGGGTCTAAAACTGTTTCTCTAGAGTGCTGTAAAACCTTATATTATTTCTGTTTTATTAATGCCAGATGCAAAGCTAAGAAGTTCAACATCCGCCGTCTGCCTACAACATCAGTGGTAATAGCATTTTACAATGAGGCCTGGTCCACTTTACTCAGAACCATCCATAGTGTGCTGGAGACAACACCAGCCATCCTACTGAAGGAGGTCATACTTGTGGATGACTTCAGTGATAGAGGTGAGGGGACACTTTTTAGGCAGTTTTCACAGAAATTTATAATTCCACCAGAATAATTTAAAACCTTTTCCAGATTTGTCTTAACCTGATTGGTCCGCATTGCCACAACCAATTAACATGCAAATATTTTTTTGGGGAAGGAAGGAATGATATTGAGCCTATTAGGTGCTACACTGATGAATGATCACAGATAAATAACAAAACCATATTACCTTTGATATTACTTTTATACAATGTTGATTTACTTAAAAAAGATTAACAATTTTAGCAATTAACAAATTTAAATGACTAATTTTGTACGATGGACCTAGAAAAACTTTTACAGTTTTTATCAGAACTACATTTTAAAGATTATTTTTTTATAGAATTTTATATGTTAAAGGGTTTCTCAGTGTTTCTTTTCTTTTGAATTAAAAAAAAGTTAAATCTTTATCTTTAATGTAATATACTGTGAAGCTCATTAGTAAATATTAAATACAATCATTAAAATACAAGCAAATACAAACTTGTAAAGTATTTGCATTGAAAAATGCTCAAACATTTGCCAGTGTTTGCATATTTTATGCTTTCTCGGCAAAGCTCTGGATAGTAAGTTAGCGATAGATATTATTCTAAATCGCTTTTTGATTTTGTCGAAAAAAAAAAAAAACCCTCAATCCAGATGTCTCCAGTAAATCTGTTGTTTTGCTGTGCTTTTGCCATTATCTGTTGAACCTGATAAAAAGGTTTGCATGAATTACAGGCTATCTGAAGTCACAACTGGCTCAATATCTCAGTAACCTGGAGCGTGTTCGTCTCATTCGCACCAAAAAAAGAGAAGGTCTGGTACGGGCTCGGCTCATTGGCGCCACCTATGCTACAGGACACGTTCTCACCTTCCTTGACTGTCACTGTGAGTGTATTCCTGGCTGGATCGAGCCACTGCTGGAAAGGTGTGACTTTTTCTTTCTAAACTAAATTCTATTATAACACAGAAACACTCAACACGCAACAAGTTTGTAAAGTGTAATGTAAATGTTTTTTTTGTTGATTGTCTTTTCCCTCAGAATTGCTGAGAATGAGAGCACCATCATATGTCCAGTGATTGACACCATTGACTGGAACACATTTGAGTTCTACATGCAGACAGATGAGCCGATGGTGGGCGGCTTTGACTGGAGGCTGACATTCCAGTGGCATGCTGTGCCTGAAATCGATCGCAAGATACGCAAATCCAGAATTGACCCCATTAGGTTGGTTTCTACCCAACTTGTCCAAATCCAGACTTGCTGTGTGGTTTTCTTTGCAATTTAAGAAACAGATTAGAAATGTTTAAAGGGATATTCATACTAACTATTATTTTGTTTCAATTCTGTTTTCATGTGGAACAAAAAAGGAGAAATCGGACAAGATTACTGTATTTTATATATGTGTATCACTCCTTATTGGATTTATATCGACTGATATTATTCATTGTTATTTCCTCTATTTTTTAATGTTTTATTTTAATTTTTTACATTTTTTGCAGCCATCCAGGGCTCACCTAAAGTTAATATTTACCTTTGGCAAATCTCGAAATGATTATCCATTCTTCTTCCTGTACATTCTAATGTTGTGAAGTCTAAATTCACTGATTTTACTATTTTAATGTTTTTCTTTTTTCTTTATTTTTTAGTTTAATATTGGTGATTAATCGGTTGTCAGCCATAACTTGATCATAAAAATATTAACAAAAATGTTAATTTCGGAACATTCCTAAATAAAATTCATAAGGTTTTGGAATGAGATAAGATAACAATACATTTGGGTGTCTCTTTCTTCCAAGTTATTTTCACAAGGAAATAGACTGAAATAGGATTCCAGTGATGCTGTGTTGATTGAATTCAGTTGCAATACAGTGAATAGAGTATATTTTAATGCTCAGACTTTCAAATACTGTCCAGTTCTACACTAGATTTCTCTCCAGGCTCATCAGCGGGCAGACCCAGAGGCACTCTGTGAAAACTAACAAGCACTTACCTGCTAGAAAATTGTTGCTAGGGAATATCTCTGATGATTTGCCAATGCTCTGCCACTTTTCATTACACAGGTCTCCCACAATGGCAGGGGGCCTATTTGCGGTCAGCAAGGCCTACTTTGAGTATCTGGGCACTTACGACATGGGCATGGAGGTCTGGGGAGGAGAGAATCTGGAACTTTCTTTCCGGGTAAGACTCCTGTATTGTGTTTTCATGTTACCTTTTGTATTGCTAATTTGCATAGGCTTATTATCGGAGCGTGTCGACGGGCTCTTGGTAGCATGAGAGACTGAGATCCACTGTTTATAATTAGACACATCTCTCATATTGGATTTCTTTTTTTAGCCTATACCTAGAAATGAAGATTGATGGTGTATACCATGGAGTAATTTTGCATGCATATTGAAACGGAATACAGTGCTGTATCTTCCAGGGCCATATGACGTTCATGTATAATTGATGTGCTGTGAATTGGTATACAAAAGCATGTGGGAATAAAGCTGGAAAATTAATAAAAATGGATTCTTTTTTTGGTGTCTTAGCAGATCTAATTTCTGACAGGCAGAACATCCCAATCCATTCAGACGATCTAACTTTGTACACTGAAAAGAGTTTGTTCAAAAACATAAGTTTTTAAATCTCATTAAATCAATGATAGATTAAATGATTCAAATAGAAATTACCTACAATGTCTTCCTTTTAAATCAGAAATTCACTTTGATCTCTTTTAGGCTTTGGTTGGCTGTAAGAAATGACAGTTATATTGTGTGATTTAAAATTATTTGAATTACATTTAGTAAAAAAAAATTAACTGTATTTTGTCACTTGCAGGTGTGGCAGTGTGGAGGGTCTTTAGAAATTCACCCATGCTCCCACGTGGGTCACGTGTTCCCCAAGAAAGCGCCGTACGCTCGATCCAACTTCCTTCAGAACACTGTCCGTGCCGCAGAGGTCTGGATGGACTCTTACAAGCAGCACTTCTACAATCGAAACCCTCCAGCACGCAAGGTACACCTCCATCCACTGCAACCTGTTATTTGACGGCACCTCTTTAAAATCCTGTGCCGTTGCATAGCATTTATCTAGAAAAGAGCAGTTCTTAATATTGCTTACGCACTCCTCAATGATGCTCAGGTTTTGCTTGAATGCTTCTTGCTCTATCGGTTTACAGTGTTTGTTCTCCCTTTGGCTGTCTTTGAAAAGCTTATTAGTTGACAAAGATAATAAAACTAGGCCAAACATATATTATATTACCCTGGCTGACATGAATCTGGCATGTAACTCCATATTACTTCGTAGGAGAATTTACATTATTAATGACGCAGAGCTGTGATCAAATAATAAATCACTCTCTAGTAGCCACGACACCAGACGCCAGTGAGTTGTTGTTGTTACATCAGGTCTGAATGAAAACACGCCCTTTAAAAGCCTAAATGAATATTATCCTATTTACCTGGGGGAGTTTCTTTGACACTTTGTTTGTTGGAAGTGTGTCGTGGCAGTCCTCAACATTACAGGAAGTTTATACATGGCATTCTGTTTGGTAGAAATGTAGTCCAAGAAGTTTCAACTAGAGTAAAGGTATGGCAAAGTTAATGTCAACAAAGTTGACAATCTTGTCATGCAAAACAGAACAAACAAACACACATTAGCTTTAAAAACATTCACAGACAAGACAATTAGAGTGTTATGATTATGAGTATTATGAGAGTAAATTAATGCAGAATTTTTTTTTCTCAAGGCGGTCCTACAAAGGTTCCACACTTCCACTAAATAATGTGTCATCTTTGCCTTGAGGTCTGATTTTTTATTTGATTTTTTTTGTTCCTGTAGGAATCGTATGGTGATATATCCGAAAGGATTGTGCTTCGAAAGCGGCTTCAGTGTAAGAGTTTTGAATGGTACCTGCAGAACATCTACCCCGGCCTGCATGTGCCAGAGGACAGGCCTGGTTGGCATGGAGCGGTAAGTGACTAAATTAATCTAATGTACAAACCCGATTCCAAAGTTGGGACACTGTAAAAAAGTAAAAAGTAAAAAAGGAATGGAATAATTTAGAAATCTCTTAAACGTATATTTTATTCACAATAGAATATAGATAAAATATCAAATGTTGAAAGTGAAACATTTTGAAATGTCATGCCAAATATTGGGTCATTTTGGATTTCATGAGAGCTACACATTCCAAAACAGGAGAGATAGGTAGCAATAAGAGGCCGGAAAAGTTAAATGTACATATAAGGAACAGCTGGAGGACCAATTTGCAATTTATAAGGTCAATTGGCAACATGATTGGGTATAAAAAGAGCCTCTCAGAGAGGCAGTGTCTCTCAGAAGTCAAGATGGGCAGAGGATCACCAATTCCCCCAATGCTACGGCGAAAAATAGTGGAGCAATATCAGAAAGGAGTTTCTGAGAGAGAAATTGCAAAGAGTTTGACGTTATCATCATCTACAATGCATAATATCATCCAAAGATTCAGAGAATCTGGAACAATCTCTGTGCATAAGGGTCAAAGCCGGAAAACCATACTGGATGCCCGTGATCTTCGGGCCCTTAGACGGCACTGCATCACATACAGGAATGCTACTGTAATGGAAATCACAACATGAGCTCAGGAATACTTCCAGAAAACATTGTCGCTGAACACAATCCACCATGCCATTCGCCGTTGCCGGCAGGCGTTTTCTCTGTGCCAAAGCTCATTTAAAATGAACTGTGGCAAAGTGGAAAACTGTTCTGTGGTCAGACAAATCAAAATTTATAGATCTTTTTGGAAAACTGGGACACCATGTCATTCAGACTAAAGAGGACAAGAACAACCCAAGTTGTTATCAGCGCTCAGTTCAGAAGCCTGCATCTCTGATGGTATGGGGTTGCATGAGTGGGTGTGGCGTGGGCAGCTTACACATCTGGAAAGGCACCATCAATGCTAAAAGGTATTCCATCCAGACGTCGTCTCTTTCAGGGAAGACCTTGCATTTTCCAACATGACAATGCCAGACCACATACTGCATCAATTACAACATCTTGGCTGTGTAGAAGGATCTGGGTACTGAAATGGCCAGCCTGCAGTCCAGATCTTTCACCCATAGAAAACATTTGGTGCATTATAAAGAGGAAGATGTGACAAAGAAGACCTAAGACAGTTGAGCAACTAGAAGCCTGTATTAGACATGAATGGGACAACATTCCCATTCCTAAACTTGAGCTGAAGTTGTCTCCTCAGTCCCCAGACGTTTGCAAACTGTTATAAAAAGAAGAGGGGATGCCACACAGTGGTAAACATGGCCTTGTCCCAACTTTTTTGAGATGTGTTGATGCCATGAAATTTAAAATAACTTACTTTAAAGTTTAAACATTGATATGTCATCTATGTTGTATTCTGAATAAAATATTGAAATTTGAATCATTGCATTCTGGTTTTATTCACAATTTGTACAGTGTCTTGTAATTCCCTCCGGAGTACTTTTTGATGTCATTCTCTGGTTTCTGGTGTAGGTGCGTAATGCTGGAGTTCACTCTGAATGTCTGGACTATAACGCCCCGGACCACAACCCCACAGGAGCTCACCTTTCCCTCTTCGGCTGCCATGGTCAAGGTGGTAATCAGGTAGCTAACGTCAATATTTAAGTTTATGCTTTTTCTTACCTCTGTGGTTTGTGACTGCCTCCATAATTTGATCAGAAATTTGGCCAAATGTTTTAACACTTAACTTCTGATGAAAGTGACAATAAGACGAAATATCAAATGTCACTGCCTCCTTTCATTTTCATTTAAACATATTATTAGCCGCAGAAAAGTAATTAAGGGAAATGTGTATGTATACAGCCTACATTACAATGAAATGAACAACTTTTTATTTTCATTTTAAAATATAAATAAATTAAATAAAGACCAAAAATTACCTGTTAGATTTAGCCAAAATGAATTATATTTTGTTTAACCACTAAAGAAACATCAGAACCAGCGGCAAATGTCAGAAGTACATGTCGAGTCCAGACTGCTTTCGTCTGTAAACATGAGCACTGAGCTCCCGCTGATCATGTGGAGCTGATAATCTCCGAAATCGGCAAAACACATTTTTAAATAGGCACTGTCTTTATAAATAAACTGCAGATTTGAGTTTTAAACAACTACGTTCTCACCTGAAATACTTTTTAAAACTACTTTCATGACACAATGACAGTAATATTTATGTAATATATAATATATAGTAATATATAGTAATATATATATATATATATATATATATATATATATATATATATATATATATATATATATATATATATATATATATATATTAGGGGTGTAACGGTTCACAAAATTCACGGTTCGGTTCGATACGATTCACTGGTGTCACGGTTCGGTTCGGTACGGTTCGGTACGTTTTAGATACAGCAAAAAGAAAAATTGGCAGATAAATTTCCTTGATTTTTAAAAAATGTTTTATTTATTAAAACTAACAAAGTATGTTTTTTTTTTTGTTTTTTTTACATTGAACAATGATGGAGCTATTCTTTACCCATATTCTATGGTGTTTTCTTAGCAGCATATTGTATAAACAAAAACAGCTCCTTATAAAAAATAAAAAAAATGAAAATGTCATATTGTTGTAGTAGTTATGAACACATAGAAAGATGTAACCTTTTATATGGAACTCTATAACTCTTTATATTGAGTGTGTTTTTACTCAATTGGTTCTCTATAGGGCTTATGTTTTTTGGAACAAAGCAGGAATTACTCTCTGGCTGAAATAGGCTCGTGAAGGAATATTGTAACGGGGCTCAATTACATTAAGCATGTTCTTAAAACCTGCGTTTTCCACTACAGAGTAAGGCGCTCGCTCACTCAGTACGCGCTGAAGGCTCGTTGGAAAATGGCCAAAGGGTCTTTTACACAGGACGCGGTATGCGCGGTGCTGGACCCTGGGCTCAGCGTTGCCCTTCAGATACAACGCGATTTGCGCTGCACCATACCAAGAGCAAAGTAGGTGGAGTTTTCAAAACTGCCCTTGCATACGTTCTATTTATAACAGTTCTTCTATCTAATAACGTGAAGGCCTGTTAATTGTATCGTACTGCTCAGGAAATTCCGACACAGTATAGTACTAGTCCATTTTGATTTCCGTGCTTGTTTGGATGCCCCGATCGATTGGTAAAGTGCACCCAAACACGAGACCTGTTGGTTATTGGAGGATTTTCTATTTCTGGTCTTTTAAACGCATTGGCCATTTTTTAAACGAGCCTTCAGCGCGTACTGAGTGAGCAAGCGCCTGACTGAGCAGCATAACATAAACATATAAGTTGGTGCTTTTTTCTTCTTCGGGGGTGTCAGGGGCGTTGCCTGTTACGTCGTTTGGGTTATTGGGCTACCTTGTTGAATGCATATCATTATATTTCACAATTCTTTTTTCCAAATATAATTAATTAGTCCAATGAACCGTTCGGTACATAGTGCGTACCGCGTACCGAACCGAAAGCCTCGTACCGAACGGTTCAATACGAATACGCGTATCGTTACACCCCTAATATATATATATATATATATAATAGTAATATATAATGACCCAAATAAATGGTGATTGAAATTGCAATGCTGAGTGAACTCAACCAATCAGCAAGTTTAGCGCCCAAGTCTCACCCCCAAAAGTTCTGGAACTTTGAAAAAGTACTACCGCGCCAGCAGGGACTTTCTGAGGGGCCCACAACTTTATTTAGATCCTGGTTCCTGCTGTGGAAACACACTGAGTACCAGCCCAAAGTCCCTAGTTCCTGGGTAAAGTTCCAGCGGTGGAAACGCAGCTTTACAAATGTTGAAAAACAAGCAACTTATCATTAAGAGACAACAGTTTCAGGGACAATGCTACATTAAACATTTCGGTAATCAGGTTCCATTTGTTAACCTTAGTTAACAAAATGATTTAACAAACTACCAGTGAATCTGCTTCTAAAGCATTTATAAATCTTAAATGTTAATTTCAACATCGCATTATACATTTTTAAAATCAAAAGATGTATCTGTTAATATTATTTAACAAACTGGAAATGAACTAACAATGAACAGTTGTATTGTTTTATTTAACAAAAATAATACTGTTACAAATGTATTCCTCTTTATTATTAAATGGTAGTTGACTAAGGTTAAACAATAAAGCTTATTGTAAAGTGTTAGCAATGTTTTTGCTGGAAAAATGTGGAAAAAATGTAATATAACTGTGTCTTTTCTTTTCTGTTTTTCACGGTTTTGTTGAATAATAAATATCATTAAAAAAAAAAAAATTCTCAACTAGACCTACGTTGTTTCCACAGAATACAATATTAAAACATTTTGATCATTTTTCAGAACATTTAATTGTGGGGATTCACTCTTAAAATGTCCATAAATAAATAAACATATAAAACAGTATTGTTTGCATATGATATGTGCATAATATTTTAAAATGTACCATTCAGCCTTATGATTTTCCGAACACAAAGGGAGATAAAGGATGAAATGATTGCGAATGTGACAGTCAAGCTCTAAGAAGTATATAACAGCACCATCAAAGTGTTTTAAATTGACTCTTGTGCTATATTTCTATTCTTCTGAAAGCATATAATAGCTTTGTGTTACAAACAGACTGTCTATCTAACACCATGGTACATGCTTATGTAAATACAATGCATCTAAGCACACCATATGAGCAGAATATAGTGGAGGAGAAATAGTTCATTGGTTCTCATGCGTATCATTATTAAGGCAATTTTAATTTGAGGTAGTGAGTGAGATTTGAGAATAGCCTCCCACAGGGACTTCACTTAAAAATTTAGAAGCTGCTGTCTTACCCTACAGCTTGATATCTGGAAAAGGATTAAAGGGGTCTTTCTATTGATGCCAGAGCTATCGAGTTACTTTAAAAATGAGCATTAGGTGCATTTCACTTCAAGTTATATAACACCTTCACCAGCAGATGCAGGAAATCCTTCAGATCGTTTGTTGTATTTGCAGTGAAACAAAGCTAGCTTTATTTGTGCTGAAATATAATCCATCCTGAGATGTGCTACCCTTCTGAGGTTTGTTATTTATCTAGTATCACAGTTGGAAAAATGAATAAGTTGCAGAGGATGTATATTTAATTGAAAGGGAAACATGCACATGTGTCAAGTAGCTTATGTCACCGCTGTGCATTATGGGACTCTGACGTAGCACCATGTGTGGGTGAAAATCAATGTTTCCACAGCCAAGGCTGAAAAGGAAACCTTAGCCACTTCTGCTCAAAGATAGATGTCTGTATGAAATATAAATGTGGCCAGTGAGACTAATAGTGACTGTTTGAACCAGACAGAACCTTCCTCTTCACTGAGGTCAGATCTGGCCATCTGATAAACACCAGAGATGAGTTATTTATCTGAATAGCTACACTTTTTTGTTTCTTCCAGCCTGTTTTTCATTCTAGCTTCCGAAGTTTTACCCTCAAAGTAATCTGATCTTTACCATCAGTTACCTGATCTTATGCCTGGAGAAATGATTTGCTCAAGAATTATAAACCCAACTCTGATTGTTGACAGCATCCTTGCCAACATCCTTATATGTTGCTTAAACAGCATTGCTACAGGGCCGGTGTTGTTCTTGAGGATATATTTTATTAAATATTTTTCAGCCTTTTGTATTTCAGTATTTAGCCATTTACTCTGAGATGACTTAATAAGCTAATTTATTTTCAGTAATATAAAAAAGTGTAGCCAAGTAGTTTCAAATAATGTATATAATATAGTGGTGGGCCGTTATCTGCGTTAACGCGCTGCGATTAAAAAAAAAATATCACCATTAATCTATTCTCAAAGTTGGGATGGGAGCTGTGTCTATACTACGCGAGCTATGATGACTTTCATCTTGATATTTTAGCGCGGATGTATACCTAGCCGAATCTGTAGGGGGCGAGAACGAGTTTTTAAACCTGTGTGTATGCCTAATGTGAAATTACCACATCAAACGTGACATGTTAACATGGATGCAGCTAAGATGCGGCCGGGTTTGCTTCAGGGAATTATTATTTTTTTTAAATAAGCTTCCCAATGGAAACCTCGACAAGATGCAGGCCTGTTTCACACATACTCCATCTGCAGTGTGTATGCAGTCCATGTGCGTTTCATATGTGGTGCAAAAGATACTTATTGTGCTTTCACACAGGACAAATTTGCAGTACAATACTTGGTAAGTAAACGATCGCTGCACTGCTGCAGACGCACCGCTCCTGAAACGCACTGACGGACCACAAACGTGTGAACACTGTTCCGTTAACATGGGTGCGTAAAAAATATACGCAACGCATACGCACTGCAGACGGATTATGTGTGATACAGACGTAAAGTTGTTTGCACCTTGTGCAATGTGGAATTTGTTTACAGCTTTCTCAAGCAGTTTGTGATGCATTTTGGAAACAGGAGATGAGCCCCTGGTCTAATGCACCACCTGTCTTGAAAAACCCGTTCTCAAAGACTTAACATTACTTTTAATCATCATTTTATTTGGGTAGCACACATATTCTGAATGCCTTTGGCAGAATTCAAATGAGCCATTTTAATCTCTAAATAAAATTGTGAAACTTGACATTAAGTAAATTAAATGAAGTAGTTTAAGCCTTTGGTTCTTTTAATTGTGATTATTTTGGATCACATTTAACAAAAACCCACCAATTCGCTATCTCAACAAATTAGAATACTTCATAAGACCAATATAAAAAAAAATTGTTGGCCTTCTTGAAAGTATGTTCATCTGCTTTACATGTACTGAGTACTTGAAAGGGGTTCCTTTTGCTTTAATTACTGCCTCAATTCTCTATGGGGTTCAGGTCTGGTGAGTTTGCTGGCCAGTCAAGCACACAAACACCATGGTCATTCAACCAACTTTTAGTGCTTTTGGCAGTGTGAGCAGGTGCCAAATCCTACTGGAAAATTAAATCAGCATCTTCAAAAAGCTGGTCAGCAGAAGGAAGGATGAAGTGCTCCAAAATCCTTGTTAAACGGGTGCAGTGACTTTGGTTTTCAAAAAACACAATGGACCAACACCAGCAGATGACATTGCACCCCAAATCAGCACAGACTGTGGAAACTTAACACTGGACTTCAAGCAACTTGGGCTATGAACTTCTCCACCCTTCCTCCAGACTCTAGGATCTTGGTTTCCAAATGAAATACAAAACTTGCTCTCATCTAAAAAGAGCTAAACTCTGCAGGACAGTGGCCTTCCAGGACCGAAGTTACTCCATCAGACATCAGACTCATCCAGGACGGTGACGAGCCTACTTACAGACAAGAGGTTGAGCAGCAGGCTGTCTGGTTCAGTCACCACAACCTGGAGCTGAACACACTCAAAACAGAGGAGATGATCGTGGACTTCCGAAGAAACGTAAAGAGGACCTAAAGAGGGACAATCACATTGACTCCATTGTGAGAAAAGCCCAGCAGAGGTTGTACTTTCTTCGTTAACTGAAAAAGTTCAACCTGCCACAGGCACAGAGATGACACCGTTTTACTCAGCTGTTATTTAGTCAGTTCTGTGCTCTTCTATAACTGTCTGGTTTGGGTCAGCCACCAAATCAGATCACCAACCTTCAAGATTCAGGAGTGAAGAAATGGGCAGGTTACATCTGCTGCATTCACACAATTTCGTAATTACTGTCATTTCGATATGCTAAAATGAATAACGCTCTAGTTGGAGCTGTTCACACCCTTGGACTCTGAACTATTGCACCATCAATGCCTAAACATAGCACCTAATGAATCTAAGGTGGCCAGGTGGCAGTGATACAAGATGTAGCTCTCAGAAAACTCCCAGTTCACAAGTTGTACAAACCTGATTCCAAAAAAGTTGGGACATTGTACAAATTGTGAATAAAAACAGAATGCAATGATGTGGAATTTTCAAATTTCAATATTTTATTTAGAATACAACAAAGACGACATATCAAATGTTTAAACTGAGAAAATGTATCATTTTAAGGGAAAGAGATGACGTCTGGATGGGAGCATATGTTGTTCTAGAACTTGGATATACCTTTCAGAATTGATGGTGCCTTTCCAGATGTGTAAGCTGCCCATGCCACACACACTCATGCAAACCCATACTATCAGAGATGCAGGCTTCTGAACTGAGCGCTGATAACAACTTGGGTTGTTCTTGTCCTCTTTAGTCCGGATGACATGGCGTCCCAGTTTTCCAAAAAGATCTTCAATTTTTGATTCATCTGACCACAGAACAGTTTTCCGCTTTGCCACAGTCCATTTTAAATGAGCTTTGGCACAGAGAAAACGCATGCACTTCTGGATCATGATTAGATGTTGTAGAAGAAGTCATGTCTTCTTTTTTGACCTATAGAGTTTTAGCCGGCAATGGCGAATGGGACGGTTCTGGAAGTATTCCTGATCCCATGTTGTGATTTCCATTACAGTAGCATTCCTGTATGTGATGCAGTGCCATCTAAGTGCCCGAAGATCACGGGCATCCAGTATGGTTTTCCGGCCTTGACCCTTACGCACCGAGATTGTTACAGATTCTCCGAATTTTTGGATTATATTATGCAGTGTAGATGATGATAACTTCAAACTCTTTGCAATTTTTCTCTGATAAACTCCTTTCTGATATTGCTCCCACTATTTTTCGCCGCAGCAATGGGGGAATTGGTGATCCTCTGCCCATCTTGACTTCTGAGAGACACTGCCTCTCTGAGAGGCTCTTTTTATACCCAATCATGTTGCCAATTGACCTAATAAGTTGCAAATGGGTCCTCCAGCTGTTCCTTATTTGTACATTTAACTTTTCTGGCCTCTTATTGCTACCTGTCCCAACTTTTTTGGAATGTGTAGCTCTCATGAAATCCAAAATGAGCCAATATTTGGCATGACATTTCAAAATGTCTCACTTTCAGCATTTGATATGTTATCTATATTCTATTGTGAATAAAATATAAGTTTATGAGATTTGTAAATTATTCCATTCCTTTTTTACTCACAATTTGTACAGTGTCCCAACTTTTTTGGAACCGGGTTTGTAATTATGAGTTCTACGATGATGTGAATGCTTTTTACTAGTTGTTATCTCGTAATCGCAGTATTTCTGATATGGTGTGAACGTGGCTATCATCACAGACCCCTCTCACCCCAGCCACAACCTGTTTGCACTTCTCCCCTCAGACAGACATTACAGATATATATGTAGAATATCTAGGCATAAAAACATTCCATCCATGCCATCCCCATTTTAAACAGCTAACAGTTACAAAGAATTAAACCCCAAATATAAAATGCAATTTTAAAAATATGCAAATGTGACAAATTTATTTTAAAACAAATTTTTTTTCTTCCTTTTTCTCAGTACTTCGAGTACACATCTCAAAAGGAGATTCGGTTTAACTCCGTGACAGAGCTGTGTGCTGAGGTTCAGGATGGAATGACACACATAGGGATGAAGCATTGTCCACAAGACGGTGCTCCCAGACCTCCCGGTATCATATGGGAGTTCAGAGACGTAAGTCTGCTCGCCTACAGCTCACATTATCACTGAACTGCCATCAGCAAACAGGATGAGACTGCCATCAGCAAACAGGACGAGATAAGAAACAAAAAAAGTTATTGTATATCAGATCTGCTCTGTTGTTGCACCTTAATGCCAAAAATTCCTTATCTGTCATTTGTGTCTTTTCAGGATGGCAGCATATATCACCCTCATTCAAACATGTGTATCACCTCCTACCGCACAGAAGACGGCCGTGCAGATATCCAGATGAGAAGTTGCTCTCCTGGAGACAAACATCAGTACTGGAGCTTTGAGTGACTTTAAAACCCACATGAACTTGGATGTAAGTGCAATTATCAAAAAGAATGTCACTTTTGACTTGACATTAAAAAAGCATTGAAGAACAGGCATGAAAATGGGACCCATCCCTCCATATAGTGCCTCTGCAAACCAAAGTGGACATACTTGTAGTGCCAATTCTTGTGTTTCTTTGTTAGAGAAATTCAATGTGCTATTATAAGTCCAAAGTGCATATTACAACTATTAAGAAACACATTGTAGCAAATTCAACCATCCAGCATGTTGGAACAGCATTTTTGTTTACACTGATGCACTATATGCTTCTAGTGAATCATTTTTAGACTTAGCAGTAACTAATCTTTAGATCAACTGCACAGCGATTTTATTTAATTGTATCAGAAGTGACTGATTTGAGGATGTCATGAGTGGGTTTGTCCTGATTGTCATTGTTGTTTTCTTGTTATATTTTATGTCATTTTGAGGCTGTTTTTTGTATTACTAGGGAATTTAGGGTCTTTTCACCTGATTTTGTTTGAGCTGCATAAACTATTTTGGCACACTGTTGTTGTGGAACTGTACCAGCATTTTAAGTCTCACTCACACTAACAGCAGTGTTCAAGTAGTTTGTTAATAATGCATGTAACACTTCAATTTGAAGTAGATTACAGAAACTGTAATTCAGAGTTGGTATAAAATGTAACGCAATTGTTGGACCAAATCTTTCAAATCCTAAACTGGTTGTCCAAAACCAAGTTTTTTCTCTAGTACACATTTGGGAATTATCCTTTTTTTTCCTTTTTTTATTTTTTTTTTACCAGTTAATAGTTTTTAAGAAAAATTAATTGCTGGAAATTTATTGACTCACCAGAAAGTGCCTGTTCAGACAGAATCTTTTTTAAAAAGTGCATTTTCCTTCACTAATCAGAATATTACAGTACTTTATCAAGATATTACCCTAAGTTAAATTCATAAATGTGACTACCGTATTTTCCGGACTATAAATCACACTTTTTTTCATAGTTTGGCTGGTCCTGCGACTTATAGTCAGGTGCGACTTATTTATCAAAATTAATTTGACATGAACCAAGAGAAATGAACCAAGACAAGTGAACCAGGAGAAAACATTACCTTCTACAGCCGCGAGAGGGCGCTCTATGCTGCTCAGTGCTTCTGTAGTCTACACTGAGCAGCATAGAGTGCCCACTGGCGGCTGTAGACAGTAATGTTTTCGCTTGGTTCTTAGTTCTAAATAAATGCGACTTATAGTCCAATGCGACTTATATATGTTTTTTTACTCATCATGACGTATTTTTGGACTGATGCGACTTATACTCAGGTGCGACTTATTGTCCGAAAAATATGGTAAGTGCTTTTATCACGAGTCTCCCAGCTTTCATACATAACTGAATAATGTATCAGTAAGTTTTGGTAAATATCTTGAAAAAATTATATCGTAAATAACTGTACATGCATAATACCTTTATTTTTGCACTAAAATGCATTTAAAATGGCAACATATTTTTTTAGGTCTCATCCTTTTGTAATTGTCAGTTTAGGGACTGTGGGAAAGTGAACATGAAATTTGAATTACTACTGATAAAGCACAGTTTGTGGTGATCATGTGTTTTACTGATCGACTGTAATGAAGTATTTTTGGAACATGGAAAAATATACAAAGTATTTTTGTCTCAATAAGTTAAATTAAAGTTCTAAATGTTACATTTATTCTGGTGGTTTGTTTATTTTGACAATGTGACCTGTCCTTGACTTTGTTGCTGTGCCATCTAGTGGTGGGAGAATTAACAAGTGGGATTAGAATCAAAACTGTTTTTTTTATTATTATTATTTATTATTCTATTGTTTTATTTCAATGTTTTTGTTACACTTAAATGCATTCAGATAAAATGTTATCAGGTAAAGTCACATCCCCATAAAATAAGGTGTTCGCTGCACAGTTTGAAATTTGTGACCCGAGCCTCTTAAGTAAACCAGATCACGAGAAACCACACGAGGTTTAGCTTCAAATCTTTCATAGCACACTTTCCAGGTGTGCCATGCAACTATATAAATAAAGCTGTACTTTCTCCTATGACTTTTGATTGGATTGTGGGCAATAGGTGCTTGAAAGATCCCCTTGTATGATACCAATTATGTTTGTTTCTGGTTCCTCTCGGAATATTGCTGCAATGAGTAAGATGGAAATTAGACATGAAGGACTCATCACATTTCCCATGAGGTCATTCGGTGGTAGTTCAAACAACTTGATTTCCTCTAAAAGCTGTTCTGTTCATTTAGATAGTTGGCAGTTTGCTATTAAAGGGAGAATCTGTTACACAACCCTCATAATTTTTGCAAAACTCAATCTCAAAAATACAATAGAACATATATGGGGTGTTATGAAGTAAATAGCAGCCTGCATTTTACTCTGATGTCTGATTGGACATGTTAGAAAAGCTGTTTTATACTGTATGTGGTAAATGACTGTGCAGCATTGTGTTCAGTGTACCATAGATTATTACAACACTCTTTGGATCTTTTACAATAAGAGTGTTCAATCAAAAAAACTGTAGCACTCAAATTACCATTTCACCTCTCTGAAGGCCTAATCAATAATTAAACATTAATTTGGATAAACATAAATTTTGCTTGCTACATGGATCATCTTACATATTTATTATAAAATGTTGTTTATAAGAAGGGAATGGATGAGGCAAATACTGTTTCATGCAAATATGTTCAAATTTATTGAACAAATACAAAACTATGTGATATTGTAGAAATTGTGAGAGAAGTGATGTCTACAGGAGTTAATATACACTTCAAATAGAAACTTGATATACAACCTTCAAATAGTTAAAAAGAAGTGTGTTGCTAAAAGGTTAGGCATAACAGTGTTTATAAAGCGGACATGCACTAAATGGATTTGGATTAACGTTCTGTCACAGTGTGTGACCCGGAAGATTCTCTGTGATTTGACCTGGATTTCTTTCTTCCAGTTCTGCTGGCCTTATCTGACAAACAAGCCTGCTAATCTGATTGTGCAAATCCCTCTCTGCACCAATCTACAGCCCTGCTCAGTGCTCTGTAGAACTGTAGGTTGTGCCGCTGTATGGCTGTGGCTCAAAACCAGTAAACGTTTTTTAAAAAGAATATCTAAAACTTGTTCATTGAAACTACTATACTTGTTAAAAATTAAAATAAGTAAACCTGTAAATGGTTCTCTTGTAGGGGTTACTGAGGGCACTGACATCAGGGATAAAACATTTTATAACACAAACCATATCGTAACCAGAGGAAAAAAAGAGTTTTTCCAATTTTTTTTTTTTTTTTTTTTTAATAAAAGCTTCAAAACTGTGGATAGACAGTTGCACCAAACTTCAATGCAAATTCAATGCTTAAATTACTTCATTTGTTTTGGTTTCTCATGTTGTCAAAAAGGAGTCTGAAAAAGTTTTGGAAATTTGATCTCAGATTTCCTCAACTATTTTTTGGTTTTCACAAGATTTATCAAATAACTGATGCAGTGGTCTTGTTTATGGATTGTGATATGAGTTTACTGGAGGTAGAGGTAAAATGCATATTTTTTAGATTATGCATAACTTCTCAAAGATAGTTTTAGATGCATATTGTTTACGCATTTGGACATCTAAGCCAAGCCAAGATACTGACTTGGAACTACAACAACAACAAAAAAAGTTCTTATGTTTCTGTTTATTAATATTACAGTCAATTCATCTGATCAGTATAAAATGACGGATCATTCACATGGTTTAATTACGTTTCCATCGTTTTGCATAAACTTCCTTTTGGCGTCTGTGAATATGATTTTTGTTCATTTTCACGTGTCTCCCGTAAATTAATGTAGTTTCTGCAGATACACGGAAGCAGAACGTGTTCGGCTTGACTTTTCCTCTTCTCAACTCCTCCCCGATTGCAACAATGATACTATAGTAGCCGATCAGTAAAACGACACGCGTTTAATCATGTCGAACGCACCCAAAGCGTTCACTTTAACGGAAGTGCTTTCAACTCCTCCCCTGTCTTCAACCGGCTCTGCTCGCCCGTTCATGTCGATCACACCTCAACAGTGGCTTTCTGTCACAGATTAAATGACCAACTTTCGGTCTGCTTGGATAGTTTGCCCTTCACTGTAGTCGACTTTAAAATGAAATCTGGCACTTTGAAAACGAGGTCCTCTTACCTTGGCGAACTTTCTTCGAACTCCAACTCTTCACGAGATTGAACTTTGGATGACAAACAGTTTGAGGGCACCAAGGCGGACAAAAAGGACACATTATGGCAATATGTGGCAGACGGAGTCGGCCCAAGCTCATTCTGTACATTCTCGGGGCTTTTGTAGTGGGATATTTAGTGTTTCATAGGAGCACACACAGTGATGTCGGACTGGCGAGTCGAAGAGAAGTTACAGTTGAGCAGCACAAAAATGTGGACGAGGAATTACTGAAGAAACCTGTTTACGAGAAGCCTCCTCTAGACGTTAATGCTCTGGGAGAGATGGGTAGAGCTGTTAAACTGGACCTGACCGAAGAAGAGAAGCGAGAGGAGGAGGAGAGCATCAAAAAACATCAGATAAACACTTATGTGAGCGATAGGATATCACTACATCGCAGGCTGCCTGAAAGATGGAACCCACTGTAAGTGTCCATGCTGGACATTAATGTTTAAAGTTTGGTATTTGTGAGATATCCAGCCTTAAAATATCATAAATGTTTGATCTAATGTTTTTAAATGGGTTTATTTTAATAACATTTGAATGTTATATACATGATACAGTTATTAGTTTCAGTCCTCCACGATTTATTGCAAGCCATAAAAGTTGTAAATGTTTTTGTAAACAGTCCCTATCTTGCCTCAATGTTTAATGTGCGATTACAGATAGGGACCGTCTACAAAGTAACAAAGTTCAATATGGCGCTATAACAGTTGGTCATACTCAAATAAATTTAGAATTTTTATAAAAACTTTTTATTGGTTATCTCACAAAAATTATGAGTTTTTAGGATAATTAATAAATATATTGCAGTCAGACCCTTTTATGGACACAAAAAAACATATGAAGTCAAACTATAGGCCAATAACCCATCCCAAATCTAAAGGGTGTGTATTGTTATAATTATATTTGCAGTTAGTTTTACTCTGATAGGTAATAAATAAATATAAAAAATAAAATAACAAGCCAAATATTACTGAACTGTTTTTCTTTGTTGTTGTTTTTGTATTTATTATTTGCGTCATGTTTGTTATTTTGTTATCATGTTGTCATTTTATTATGAGCATTGGGGTTGAACAGATGCATCTGTGATGCTTATTTTAGCTATGTATTTCTAAGTTGGAATTAATATTTTCTTTTATTTTATGTGATATTTTATCTTCGTATAATGACACTGTAAACAAGAATGCGGTCTGACGATGTAGGAAGCAAGGCATTATCTAACAAGATCTGTCTATTCAGATGTAGAAACCTGAAATATGACTATCCGAGCCTGCCCTCAACATCAGTAGTGATAGCCTTCTACAATGAAGCCTGGTCCACACTACTGAGGACAGTGCACAGTGTCCTGGAGACCTCACCGGACCTGCTGCTGACTGAAATCATTCTGGTAGATGACTACAGTGACCGAGGTATCAGTCTGAATGAAAACTTCTCATGCTTCCTTTGAGTACATGCTTATCATAAGATCAAATGAATGAAAATATTAAAGGTATAGCTAATAACTTCAATCAAGTGTATCTGTAATCGTGTGATAGATTCTGTTTATGTAGAGAAAATCAAAATAAAGTATGGGGAAAAAAGATCAAATGTTTAAAAACTAAATCATATTAGGTTGAGTTTGGTGCATCTTTGATTTGAGACACCTAGGAACCATCCACAAAACTAACATTAGCCGTGTTTCCACTGTTGGGCCAGTGTGAGCCAGTGCTTTAAACGGGCTGGGTGGGGCTAATAGCCTCGGGCGTGTAGCACCGAGGCCAAAACAGCACAGCGTTTCCACCGTCTTGCCAGAAGTTTGACTAAAACCCACCCTTCACACGCCACTCAGAAACAACGTCACGAAACCCCATCATTACACCAACAAATAGAAGTTATCAGAAAACTAATAAAGAAATAAGTCACTGGAAATAGCGCGATCACAAAACAAACACGTTTGTTTGCATGCTTTGTTAAATATTTAAATCCAAAAGCATGATGTTTTACTATAATAAGTGATACATTGATCATGATGAATTATCATAATTGAAAATGTCACACAGAAAAGCGTTATCCTGCTTATTCAGTCGAGTCTGTTTATTTGAAGTAACAATAGCTTATATACATCATATTTAGAAATAATGATCATTTCTATATTTTTATAAAAGCTCCCGAACAAAAAGAAAAACATTTATATTTTTATGACATGGGTTAAGTGGGGCTAAACTCTCGGGACGAGACTTATGACAGATAATATAAGTTACTAAATAAATACACGATTGTGATTGAGAATAAGAAGCTTCTTCAAGGGGGCACATTTACCATGTTTACTATGGTAATGTTAATGCCTATCGTGCATTGTCTTTTGCATTGCTTATAAATATTTCTGCCTTGTATGCTGATTATAATCCACATCGGATCAAGCTATTTCAAACATTCGCTGATGACTGAAAGTGCGTTTTGAGCTCAACTTATTTTAAAAAGTCTTTAATGCTGGTGTTATAGCTTAACTTTCTGTTATGATCCGCTGTTATGATTCTGTTATGATCTGTGACGCAGACGCTCTCCAGACGGTGAGAAACTCTGCCTTTGTTCATAATCACTCCTCTAGCCCGCTTTGGCCCAAGGTTTTCATCAGGCCAAAAAACCCGGGCCGTCGAAGCCCCGACGAGGCACGATCAAGCACCGAAAGTGACAGTGGAAACGCGACTGGCCCTGGCACGCACTAGCACACCCGCTTTTGGCCTGACAGTGGAAACGTGGCTATTGCTACCAGACAGTTTTTCATGTGCAGACACCACTCCCATGTTCTTTAGAAAAAGGTGAAAGTACTGTACTGTTGTATGTTTCCTTAGTGAAATGTTTGCTAATTTCTAACCAAACAATGACAAACAATGTGTGTGTAAATCAGACACTGATTTAAAGTATATATATAAACAAAGTCTTACCCAATTTATACTATCTTTTATGTTTCCTTTTTTACTTGAAACATTAACAAAGAAGAAAAACAAGAAAAAAAAGAGTCTTTAATCTTTAATCTTGAGTAAAACTATAAGTAGATATTAATAAAATAGTGTACATATTTACTTATTTAACAGTCATTAGTTAATTTAGATCCAGGCACAGCACAAAGAGGACACACACATCCCCAAGGAGCACAAAAATTAGGTTTGAAAACTTAATTCTAATCGGTGAAATACCACAGTAATAACAGTCTCAGCTCCACCCTGTGGTGAAAAGGCAAGTTGCTCCTTTATATAAAAGCCAATTAGCATCCTTTATTTCTGTCCTAAGTTTTTGTTCCCTCTAGGTCTGCAGCTTTTACTGAGAAGTTCTCATGCATTTGACCAACAGATCATTTAAAGGAGCCTCTAGAGAACTACATCGCCAATCTCAAAAAGGTGCGTCTGATCCGAGCAAGGAAGAGAGAGGGTTTGGTGCGAGCACGGCTCCTGGGGGCTTCCATTGCCACAGGAGAAGTGCTGACCTTCCTCGATTGCCACTGTGAGTGCCATGAAGGCTGGTTGGAGCCTTTACTCCAGAGGTGAGACTGATAAACTCCTCTCTACAAACCTCAAATATGAATATGTTTCATTCAATTTGGTTAGAAATTTGCTCTCTCTTTTTGCATTACAAAATGTGCATGCTTTTGTTCTGGTCACACCTAAACAACATGCTGCATTACTGTTTGTTTTGTGAGAAATGAATATTCATCTGGCTTTGTTAAAAATCTTTAAAACCTGTAGAATAAAGGACGAGCCTTCAGCCGTGGTGTGTCCAGTGATTGATGTTATTGACTGGAACACCTTCCAGTACCTGGGCAACGCTGGAGAACCTCAGATTGGAGGATTTGATTGGAGATTGGTGTTCACGTGGCACACTATCCCAGAACATGAACAGAAACGCAGAAGTTCTCCCACTGATGTCATCAGGTCTGCGCTTCATGGTTGCACCAAATGGAAAACAATGATTTGGTTGATATGTCATTACATTTTCAGCATTGACTGAATAATGATTTTTTTGTGTGTGTGATTTGATTTTTATGACAATGTTTCAGGCAACGGGACCATTTAGGTGAACATATTTGAATGTTTTCTCTCCAAATTAAATGTTTATGCAAATAACTGCAATGAAACAACTGTAAACCCTGCCTTTATGTATATAACCCTGCCTTACTGACCATATGTCCTCATTTTCCTGGACGTGTCCTGGCTGAGAATTGCCTAAAATGTCAGATTTTTTTTTGGCTTTGTTTTGTTGTATTTATTGTTTTCATACTTCCTAAAGGTAATGACTGACAAGTAGTTTGACCAATAGTGTGGAGGCAGAGTACATAATTGTCCAATCGTGGCATGCAAGAAGATGGGATCTAATGTACAGATATGGTCAAATGCAAATACACGTGTATATATATAATGTATAATGCCAAAAGATTTTACATTTTTAAATCTCAGGCAGGACATGTCCAAGAAAAAATGTGGACGTTACTGTAATTTCCCTAGTAGAAGCACAGAAATATTTCTGTCTGTTGCTTTGATCCAGATCTCCTACGATGGCTGGGGGTTTGTTTGCAGTCAACAAGAAGTACTTTCATTACCTGGGCACATATGACACAGGAATGGAGGTGTGGGGTGGAGAGAACCTGGAGTTCTCATTCAGAGTAAGTGCGGTTTGTTGAACCTTTGTTTTTTTTTTTGTTTTTTTATGTATAAATTTTTTTTCCTATCGTTTCTCCCCAAGATTTGGTTTCCTGATGGGAGAATGCCTTTCGGCAGATAGTCACAATCCTAGTTTGAAAACTGTGTGATGAGTCACACAAAGTTAGGAGGTCAGTCTGTGCCTTTATTAAGTGTCTGTCAGCTAACATGATGAATAAAGCGACCTTCAATGTTTATGCAGCATTTACTTACTCATTATTCCTCTCATTACTCAGCTCATCGCCTGAAGCATTGCAACGCTGGTACATAGACAGAAATGTTTCACTTGTGTTTTGAGTGCCTTGAATGCCAGGAGCTGCGTTTTAATCATATTTCAGCAAGATTGCTCAAAGACCAGACAGCTTGCTCTGTCAGTGCGATATGACAGACTGTCATACTGTTTAAAATTGTTTCAATTAATCATGATGTTTAATCATAATTTTTAACAGGTTTTAAAACAAATCTACATGCAGTGTAATAAAGCATCTTTTCTTCTAGAGAGTTTTCTTTTTCCTCTCAACACTGTCCTTTAGCTTGCTCACTGGGGATATTAAGGCAATTTTGTCTGTAAAGTTGAGTTGGAGCAATATTTACTCTTATTATTTAAGCGTTATCGAATACATTTGAATTAAAAATGGAAATTGTTTCACTTCAGGCATTATATTTTAACTATACTTTAATAATAAGGAGAAAAAGATACCCAGACAATTTAAGAGAAATTAAATATTTACCTGATTGTATTTTAAGAATAAAATGCTTTGGCTTTAATATAATGACTGTTACAAAACCCAAGTATGCAATTGTTTAATTTTAATTACAGTATCACAAAGAATATTTTTCTCACATGGTATAAATGGGTCTGTACAAGAAAAAATTCACCTGGAGAAATATCATATTCAGGGGTCCTTAGGAGGCAGCATAATGGACCTGCCTAATTTCAAATATGCCTATAATGCCTAAAAAGATGCCTACGGATTATTTCGGATGTCTAATCCGTTTCCTGTCTTGGGGGTTTTTCAGATCTGGCAGTGTGGAGGGAGTCTGGAAATCCATCCTTGCTCTCACGTGGGTCACGTCTTTCCGAAGAAAGCGCCATACTCGAGAAGCAAGGCCTTGTCCAACAGCGTGCGGGCGGCAGAAGTCTGGATGGACGAATACAAAGAAGTGTATTACCATCGCAGCCCTCATGCTCGTCTGGTACGCCTACTTGTGCAGTCTGTTGCATAACTCTGCTTTTGTTTGCTTGTCTGCTTGTTTTCACACTGTCTATCTTTGAGGTTAGTGTAGATAGACTCACATAGCCCTTGTGAAAGAAGCACATTTTCTTTGCACAAATCTAGATATATCTTCACCCATTTTTACAGAATCTGTTGATTTGCTCTAAATGGATGACATTTAGCAGGTGAGCTGAAACTCCTTAGGTGACACTGGTGTGAAATTACTACAGTAAGAAGTGGCACCTCTTTCAGCCATGTTTGTCATTTAGCCGCCCTTGTGGGAGAGCGCTGTAGTTAAAGAGAGAGGTGCTTTCGGTGATAGATCGGATAGCCCTTTTTTCTCTGAACCTTGGAGATGCTGCCAGGTTGGCACTGCTAACTCGAAATCTATCTGACGAGATGCCAGCAGATAAGGCTGTCTCTCTTTTCGGGTATAAACCACAGGCAAACACTGACCTTGCCAACGTGGATCAGGTTTGACAACCTTCATCCTCCACTTCCACGCAAATTCGTAAGAGGATCGCTCTCTCTTTCAGCATCCGAGTCTCGCGGCATATTTTATTCATGGCCAAAATCTCTGTCGATTGGGCCACGGAGTCCTAAAGATCAACAGAATGAGGCTCTTTGATGGATCTTGATGATCAGAAAGCCTCATTTGACAGCTGCTTGATTGAGCGTGTAGCTGGACGATATGTGCCACCTCAGGACTTTGTTGAGACTGAAGCCTGATCACAGACCGATCATCAATGGGTGCGATGCTGTGGCACCCTGCTGGCACTCACAGTGGGACCATACGTTATTGATGATTCGCTATCAAGTTGGTTAATTGGAAGTACACTTCTTGTCATTCATCTAAGTGCAGATCTGATGAAACACTTCGCCAGAGCTTTACCTTCAACAGATGTTCCTCATACGGGAGAGTATCTCTGGCACCAGTGTGTGGACCATTACTCATCAGTAATTCTTGTCTGGTGGGCGGTTATGAAGAGATACCACTGCCACAAACATACACAGGAATCCTGTTTGTTGAGATGGGGTTACAACTTTATTTTGCAACAGGATGTTGCAGCATGTAGCAGTTTGTGGTGTAACGCTGCAGGGTGATTGCACCGGAATGCTTAAAAAAACAAGATGACAAAATGTTATTAGATGTTTGCTTTTATATTACAGTTTATTATGACAAGTTGCGGTTTATGAAAAGAAATACTCTATTTTAAAAAAGTGTGCAAATAATATGTTGTTGTGGGTTATTGATATGCATAAATATAAATTTCAAACCGCATAATAACAGTGCTCATGAAGTAGCCTAATGAGATGTAAATACATTAAGTAGTAAAATATCTTAAACAGGATCCATAATTTTTAACACTTGTTTCAGGAGGCATATGGTGATGTGACAGACAGACGGAAACTCAGAATGCGTCTTGGCTGTAAAGATTTTAAGTGGCTCCTGGAGAACATCTACCCTGAGATTCAAGTCCCAGAGGACAGGCCTGGAATGTTTGGCATGGTAAGAAGAGACAAACCTCTTATGTTTACATGCACAGCTTTTTTTGTAATTCAGAACAAACACATTGTGATATAAACCTTTACTCATAAAGGTCCTTCTCAAAAAATTAGCATATTGTGATAAAAGTTCATTATTTTCCATAATGTAATGATAAAAATTCAACTTTCATATATTTTAAATTCATTGCACACCAACTGAAATATTTCAGGTCTTTTATTGTTTTAATACTGATGATTTTGGCATACAGCTCATGAAAACCCAAAATTCCTATCTCAAAAAATTAGCATATCATGAAAAGGTTCTCTAAACGAGCTATTAACCTAATCATCTGAATCAACTAATTAACTCTAAACAGCTGCAAAAGATTCCTAAGGCTTTTAAAAACTCCCAGCCTGGTTCATTGCTCAAAACCGCAATCATGGGTAAGATTGCCGACCTGACTGCTGTCCAGAAGGCCATCATTGACACCCTCAAGCGAGAGGGTAAGACACAGAAAGAAATTTCTGAACGAATAGGCTGTTCCCAGAGTGCTGTATCAAGGCACCTCAGTGGGAAGTCTGTGGGAAGGAAAAAGTGTGGCAAAAAATGCTGCACAACGAGAAGAGGTGACCAGACCCTGAGGAAGATTGTGGAGAAGGACCGATTCCAGACCTTGGGGGACCTTCGGAAGCAGTGGACTGAGTCTGGAGTAGAAACATCCAGAGCCACCGTGCACAGGCGTGTGCAGGAAATGGGCTACAGAGAAGCAACACTGGACTGTTGCTCAGTGGTCCAAAGTACTTTTTTCGGATGAAAGCAAATTTTGCATGTCATTCGGAAATCAAGGTGCCAGAGTCTGGAGGAAGACTGGGGAGAAGGAAATGCCAAAATGCCTGAAGTCCAGTGTCAAGTACCCACAGTCAGTGATGGTCTGGGGTGCCATGTCAGCTGCTGGTGTTGGTCCACTGTGTTTTATCAAGGGAAGGGTCAATGCAGCTAGTTATCAGGAGATTTTGGAGCACTTCATGCTTCCATCTGCTGAAAAGCTTTATGGAGATGAAGATTTCGTTTTTCAGCAAGACCTGGCACCTGCTCACAGTGCCAAAACCACTGGTAAATGGTTTACTGACCATGGTATTACTGTGCTCAATTGGCCTGCCAACTCTCCTGACCTGAACCCCATAGAGAATCTGTGGGATATTGTGAAGAGAAAGTTGAGAGACTCAAGACCCAACACTTCCACTATCGAAGCATCCTGGGCCTCCATAACACCTCAGCAGTGCCACAGGCTGATTGCCTCCATGCCACGCCGCATTGAAGCAGTCATTTCTGCAAAAGGATTCCCGACCAACTATTGAGTGCATAACTGAACATAATTATTTGAAGGTTGACTTTTTTTGTATTAAAAACACTTTTCTTTTATTGGTCGGATGAAATATGCTAATTTTTTGAGATAGGCATTTTGGGTTTTCATGAGCTGTATGCCAAAATCATCAGTATTAAAACAATAAAAGACCTGAAATATTTCAGTTGGTGTTCAATGAATTTAAAATATATGAAAGTTTAATTTTTATCATTACATTATGGAAAATAATGAACTTTTATCACAATATGCTAATTTTTTGAGAAGGACCTGTATTATGCTGATAATGTAATTTCTGATTTCGTAGATCACAATTTTGAGTTAACAGAAAGTTCTTAGATTTGATTAAAGATATCTTAGGAGCAGAAATGAAGATGAACAAATTCCCTATGGGTTTGGAACAACATGAGCCGTAGTAAATGATGACAGTTTTAATTTTGGGGAGAGCTGTCCCTTTAAATAAGAAAAATCAGACTTGTGCACCCAATTATTTGAATGTTTCTTTGTTTCTTCTTAATTGTAGTTGAAGAATAAAGGAATGGCCAACTACTGCTTTGACTACAACCCACCTGATGATCATAATATGGTCGGTCACCGGGTCATTCTTTACCCTTGTCACGGCATGGGACAAAACCAGGTAACTTTCATTTTCACAACTCTATTGACAGACAGCCACACCTCTCCAATTAGTCTTCACTGCCACACAATACACAGAGATTGTAATGCTTCCTGAGAAAAATACATCAAAGTGTTTCTCACACTTCTGATGTATTATTAAGACAGCATCCTGATACGGTGCAGTAAATAGTGTGTTGTGCACTCTACAGCACGCTTGTTTTTAAAGCAACTCAAATTTTTTGTAATTTTACAGACTGAAAGGCTACTGATAACTGATTCATTCAATTCATTAAATCCATTACTAATATGCTTACTGAAGGATGATGTTTTGAGTCCCTAGATTTTACAAAAGACAGACAGAATGTTAGTAAACAAGGAAAGACAACGAATTAATTAGCAATTATAGATATAATGCTTATTAAATGTATTATGTCTTCTGAATGTAGTGTACTTATTTGTAGTTCACTTTTTTGTGATAAAAGAAACCAAATATCTCAAATTGTGTGAATTCATATTTTAGACATTTATATGAAGGGCAAATATTGCGCAGTGAAATTTATCAGGCGAAATTCAATCATTGCAATCGGAATCTGTGTTTTGGAGTTTTATTTTTTTCCTTTATCACTACACTGTTCACAATAGACGATGGACCTTTTCTACTCACTCTAATGAGTGCACAGTAATATTTAATATGATGTGTTGAGCGTCTAAATATCTTCCTTTCTCTTTTTGTGACAGTTCTTTGAGTACTCCACACTCCAAGAGATCCGTTATAACACGAGGGACCCTGCAGGCTGCGTCGTGGCTGATCCTGTCTCCACATTCCTCACCATGCATCACTGCAGTAAATCCAGGGAAGCTGTGCCTGAAGACCAGAAGTTCCTTTTCAGAGAGGTGAGATCACTGAACGATTGTCAGTACTAACTGATTGCATGCAAACAGAATTCTATTCAAATGAATTGCATTAATTCATCCTAAATAATCACAGATAGAAGTTTGGGGTTAATAAGACTTTTTTTCTAAATAGTTTTATTCAGCAGACGCTTTAAATTGAGCAAAAGTGAAACCGTAAAGAAACAGTTATTTATAATGTTACAAATGATTTATATTTGAAATAAATGTAGTTCTTTTGAACTTCCTATTCATTGAAAAATACTGAAATATGCATCACAGTTTCCACAAAAAAAATTAAGCAGCATAACTTTCAATATTGAAAGCATTCACCAACTGTTCTTGGAAGCAAACAACGGTCCAAGAAAATGTCACCTTAAAGTGTTACTTGAGAAAGTCACACAGCATGGCAACAGGTTTCAGTGTGGCCTGCAGTGAAATTTCAGAAGCAAGCCTCAGTGTGAACTCTTTGCAAGTACAGCGAGCACCTGAAGAGCAGCGTGACGTCCGCGTGATTCCCTCTAGACTGTGGGGTATTAGAGGAAGGAGGAGGTGCTGGCAGAAAATAAAACCTTCCTGTGCTAGTGCACCAACGCCTTTATAGTATTTGAACAAACCGCTGACTGTAAGTATTAAACTTTAGTCGTGTAACACTTCTCATAATCATTGCATTGGCAGGACGGCTCTCTCTACCATGTTCAGACACAGAAGTGTGTTGAGGCAGTAGCCCGGACCGACACTGGGAGCCCTGGCCCTGCTCTACGGCCCTGCTCCGACTCAACCTCCCAGAAGTGGTTCTTTGAAGAGAGAACATAGCAAAGGTTCTCTCTACACCCTTCACCTGCACAACAGTTCAAAGGGAATTTCATATCGGCTGCTCCGACTTCACACCCGCTTATTAAGCATTCCACTTCCACTTAGGATTGATAGTGCCTTTCTTTTACACGACATGCACAGTACAGACTCTTGTCTGTTAAACTGTAGAAAATATTGTATGTTGTAATGAATTAACTTATTCAATTTGAACATTTTTGAATAGTGTATTAAAATTCATCACTCATAATAGAGTTGTTCAGTTTGTAATCCTGAAACCCTGAGGAGGATAAGCATTTTCGTGCCACAAGTGTTCTCAGAAATGTTCAACGAGTTTTGGATTTCTGAGTAAACTAAGGTATGTGCTCTACAACATGCACTACTGTTCAGAAGTTTGGGTTCAGTAAGATTCAGTAAAAGTGATGGGTAAGGTTTTCATAATGTAAAACAAAAACTTAGATTTGTCAAATAATGCTGAATTTTTTTTTCTCAAACCTCATCCATCATGCTTAGAATATTATAATAATTTTAAAGGATCATGCGAGGCTTAAAACCGGAGTAATGGCTGCTGAATATTTAGCTTTGCCATCATAGGAATAAATTACATTTTAAAATCTATTAAAATAGATAATGGTTATTTAAAACTGTAATATTATTTCACAGTATTCCCGTTTTTTTTTTTTTTTTTTTTTTTTACGGTTTTTCTATGGTTAGCATGAAAGGCTTTTTTCAAAAACATCAAAGGTTCTTACCAGCTCCAAAAGTTTGAACAGTAGTGTGTGTTGTATGATGAAAGTTAAAAGTTTCAAAAACACAGACCTTATTTTAATTAGAAATGGCCATTCTTAAAGCCCACAGGAAGTTCCCAAGGAAACCCATGGTGAATTCGTCTTCTAGGTTGGCCTGCACATAGACATCATTACTGAACACCTCCATTTCTCAGCAAGATATAAACATTGTATTTAAGCACTCATCATAAAATCTGGGTCTCTCTGTCGCAATTGACAATCATTACGATTTTATAAGAAGTTAATTTGAGTTATTTTAATCAGTCAGTGCTGCCAGCTCCATCTGCTGTTGTCTCATCATCCCCTCTTCTCCTGCAAAGTAGCTTCTATTTATTAAAATCTTTTGACATATTTAACTACTTTTTTCTAGTGACTAGCATTTTTAAAGACTCCTCCTCTGTGATCTGTAGGTCCGAACTCGCTCAGGCAGCCTGGTTATGGGTGTATTTTTGGTTGAGTAGTGAGATTAGGCTCAGATGAGCAGCAGTGGCGGCGCTGCTGACATTCTCTTTCCAACCACTAGATGGTGCCAAATTCGCCGTTTTATTGCACGTCCGCTTTGTCCTCCATGCTGTAACATCAGCTTGTATTTACATGCGTGTAATTCCAGTCACCCACGATGCAGTGATTGAGATGCTGGGTTTCACTTTTTATACACAATTACAGTTAAAATTGTACAGTGATTATTACTTGTATCTGAAACCATATGGCAGCCTACCTCTAGTCATTTACCTGCTTTTAAGAAAAGATAATCTGTCATTCGAAGGGGATGAAACAGAACTGGATGTCACAGCAAATACTAGATTAAAGTTGGCCAAATTACTGCAATTTCTTTTTTCATATTTCCCTTAAGTTGTAGAGAAACAGTGCTGGGCTGCGTTTCCCAAAAGCATTGTAAGCTTAAGTACATCGTAGACCCATTGAAACAAATGGAGCTTTTTTTTCTGCGTTTGGGAAACGCAGCCTTAGTTTGTTAGTTTAGGGCAGGGGTGTCAAACTCAGTTCCTGGAGGGCCACAGCCTGCAGGGTTTAGATTCAACACTAATTAAATGCAGCTGATCCAGCTACTCAAGTCCTTCAGGTTTATTTAAGACTATATGGTATGTGTGTCAGAGCAGGGCTGAAACTAAACTCAGCAGGGCTGTGGCTCTCCAGGACAGAGTTTGACAGACCTGGGGCCTGTACCATGAAGCTGGATTAGCTGGCCAGCCAGGTAAATTTCAGGTTATTTTGCACCAATCCTGGATTTTAGGTACCACGTAAGTGGCTTAGCCTTTAGCGGGATTCATTGTCATGTACTTGCACTCCACAGCCAACCTGCTCCGGGGCAGGTCATGTTCTGGGTTAGAGATCTCAAACGGAAGCTGGACCAATCAGATGTAAGCAAAGTGACACATGTCTGACACAAAGTCACTCCCCCAGTTTATCTTGCTCCAAATTAAAGGTCACTAATGCGCAAAAAAAAAAAAAAAAAAAAAAAAAAAAAACCCAACTGGCTTTAATGGTAATTATGGAGTCATTTTATAATTTATATAATTATTATGATTCATATTATTATTATTATTATTATTATTATTATTATTATTATTATTATTAACAGTTATTATAAATCATTTATTTTAAATAAATATTAATGTATACTGATCATGTAATATAAATACGATGTAGTATCAATAGAAAAAATAAATCTGAGCTTACATGTTCGAGTCTCAATCACAATATATTTTCAAATCATTTATTTGTCTTCTTTCATGTTTCATATGAAGTTTAAATTTGTCATATTCTTCAATCTCTTAACCTTTAGTTTTGAATCTTGCTGGGTCTCTTGTGAGATGTAAATCAAACTTGCATTGTGTTGCAAGGCTCGTGATTGGTTGTTCGCCAGTGATGTCACTCATTCATGTGCGCACACTCCACAAACTCAGGATCAAAGCCTGAGTTGACAAAGAAAGTTGATGATCAGCATCATAGTACCAACAAAGCCAGATTGGAGAGGTTTGGTTTTGTCAACTCAAAACTAATCCTTTAACACTGAATTTGTTCATCTACCATCATGGTACAGGCCCCTGGTTTAGAGTATGTGGATATAAACCTCTTTAAATTTTGACCAACTGTGAGTATGTTTTCTAAGCTGAATGATAATTTCTGCAAGCCATTTTATAACGAATTGATTTGATTAACTTAGCTTTCTCAGTTATTTATTACTTCAGTAATAACTGGTGTCCTTAAAATTGCTGGGACGTTGAAAATAGGAAGTAGATTTTTTGTCAAAAATGAACTCATTTACTCACCTTTATATTGTTTCAAAACGTTCCCCTGTGAAACACAAAGTAAGATATTTTGAAGAATGTTTATTCTGCTATTTTCCAAAAAAGGCACTTTATAAAATATAAATGTAGTCCATAAAAGTCATGAGCTATACTCTAAATGGCTATATAGAAATAAAGTTATATAGTTGTTATTGATTGAAAACTATCAATTACTTTCATTCTATTGAAAAAAGCAGCTATGACACGCTTAAAAATCTATTTTTGTGTTCCACAAAGAAAAATATTTTTGAAAGATGGTGGGTAAATAAAGACTTTTTATTTTTATTTTTTATAAAGACATTTAAAATGTTTTAAGTGCCTTACACAGTGTTCAAAGATGGACATTTTAATGTTAAATACAGTATAGGTGAGAGGGAACTTCATGTTTGGTTTACAGAACACATTTTTATTGTTAATCTATAAGGTGACGGGCTAACTGAATATTGTGATGTAGAGAATTGATTTACTGATGTGATTCTGATGTAAGAGCATATGACACGAGCTTAAATTCTGGACAGATGTTCTCATGGCCTCTATAGATAAGAATATGATTGAAAGATTGATAATATTATGAGAACAATTATGTTTGCAATGGTAGGGCTTTTCCTGTCTGTCAAAGCCTCAGATTGGATTATGGGTTCCTTACGGAGGTCAAAAAGAGGATTTTATTCCGTATGGATGGTTTTAAGGACCATTTCCACTATGTCTATATGGCCATTTTATCCTCAATACAATGGAAGTATAAAACACACACAAAAGTGATACATTCTATCGATAAATGTGGTTTAAAATTAATATCTTCGAACATGCCCAGTTACTGATGCATAGGACCAACCCAGAAAAATTTATGGCCATAAAAGTTGTGTGGTTGGTTACTGCAGCAGTGAGTTTGCACTTTTCTTGGAATAATTAATGATTTTTACTGTAATTTTATTTTCCTGATGGAAGAATGTTGAAACCATGTGTTTTGAAACAGTATCAATGCTGGAAGAAAATTCAGGTAACTTTATGCTGTTATGTAAGTGACCTTAACATCAGAAATGAAGGTATACTTTTTTTTGTTTTTATCAATGCATTAATTATGGTTATTAATGTCTCATATCTAACTTAAAGGTGCACTTATTTTTTTCTTTCTACGCTACACCATTTTAAGTCATTCACAATCAGAAGTTATTCATCTATTGATATGCACATTTTCAGAAATAAGGGTTATTTAACGCAATTATTTAAGTATTTAACACAAGCCAGCCCACTCCATGTAAAATATGAATAAAGCTGCTTTTATTAGGCAACTGATATGATTGCAGTCTTCATCTCATATGAGGATAATTTATTTTATACATATTTAAATTAGGAAAAAATCTGAGTGCATTTTTGAATTGTAATGACATTTTTTCTAGATCTAAAGAATGAAAGTCGCTTTAACTTAAATTGATTTCATGTTTGACTTTTTACACATTAAAGCCATTAAATAACATCCTAATGTGTGCCTGTCTTTCTTTACCAACAACTGACAACCCCGGCAATCTTTTTTTCACCGTATTGCACCCTCTCGTCTCTCCAGCAAGCGGTCGTATTCAGACACTTCACTCAGGTTATTGTGAAAAGTAATAAATCGCAAACTTTTCACATTTGGTTCACCCTCTCAATGTTTGTTCTTTCCATCCATGTTGGAGTCGCAGCGAGACGATGGAGGTGTCATTGGCAGCCGTTTGGAGTAAGTGCTCATGCCAAGATGCTCCTCACTATTTCTCTGCCCCGCAGTCATTCTCAATTACTCATTCATGATGTGCGTCTGTTTGATATTTCATACTGTTTGTGGGCTTCTTTTGTATGGTGTCATCTGCCTCGCTCTCCGGGTGCAGGATGGGATTAGTTTGGAACACTCTGGCTTTAGGAAAACAGGGTCATGGAATGAAGCTTTGGAAGCCGGCAGATCACACCCGCTCTGCTGCCAGAGAGGCGTTAGATGTGCCTTCTGAGTGAATCACTGTGGAGAACCTTATTTTAGTCTCGCTGCATCCGCACAACTTCTTTCTGCCGCTGCACTGTTGTCATCGGCAAATGGGATTACGACCGCATCACTTTTTAGCTTTAGAAAAGGGCATTAAATATTGAAATGATCTCTGTGGTGAAAACGGCACTCACCTCCGTGTGATGCATTTGGGATCTGAAGGCAGCTTGCTCGCCTACATCCCATGTGTTGCTTGACAAGGTCTCTCTGTACACCGAGCTTCTCTTTTCAGAGATGAAAATAAGCTTGATTTGGCAAAGCGAGATGAGATGTATACTGACAGATGCATGCTATCGCTCTCAACACGGTTTGTTCAACTGGCTCATGTTGTCGAACAAATGACTGCACAGCCTTCTCTGTGAACGGCTGATTTCGCCCCATTCCCATTACTCCAGGTGTTCAGTGAGGTTAGGGGTGATCATTCCAAATGATCCTGGTGCATTTGCATTGTGAAGTCACAGGTTTAGCATCTTCATAACATTTTAGCACTTTCAGGTGATGAAGCTAAACCTGCCACGAGAAACCTCTTTCAAAATTCCTGATGTGTGAAGTATCAACCATTCAGGGGTTAAAAGTGACTTTGAAAATGAATGGGATCTCTACTTCTCAGATCCCATTAACATATTTTTTTTTTAAAGAAAAATGGTGATCATTATTTAAATTCTTTAAGGAACTCTAAACATTCAATTTCTTGTAAGACTCCTTAATTTCTTTGAGCTTGTAAATCTTACATTTGTAATGTACATTATGTGTATATAAGCAGTGGTAGCACAACAGCTTTTTGTAACAACAAACTAACTGAATATGGTCCAAACTCTCAGCATCCTACTAAATGAGCTGTTCTGTGAAAGTATACAAAATGACCGAGAGACAGAGTGCACCTTAAAACACTCACTGTACCAATTCTGACCGCAGCCTGCTGTGCTGTAGCCAATTAAGACAGTTATATTTTAGGATGCATAATTCAGCAATCTCTGTCAAGTAAAAGTGATATTTTTGTATGCTGTTTCATTACAAATCACTTATACAGAACATGTAAACATCTGAGGGTTAGAACCTTATTCTGGTTTCCTTGGTTACACTAAACAATAATTTAAAAAGTAACAGAAAGGAATACTGTTGCTTTTGTATAATGATATGAAAAATATGTTGGCGATGTTGTGAAGGACATTAAAGGTAAGAGTGTAGTTTTTATGTGTTTGGATCCAGGTTTGCTTTGTTGTGGCCTGCAGTAAGAGGTTATGCCTCCAAGCTTTTTGAAAATGACTATTGACACTATTATGTATAATTTAACTCCCAATGGAGCTGCATTCTGTACTTTCATGCCCCATTTTCTTCTCTTTCTGCCTCTCTTCTGCCACTTTATTAAATGGAGGACTTATTCTTTTGATTTGTTCTACACTGTATTCATTTTAAATCTTATTGTGCTTCTGCGTTTCTTTCCAAATTGCCCTAGAATTAGAATAATTTACACCATTTGTGGCGAAGATGTTTTTATATACTCCATTTGCAGTGGCATTTGTTTCTTAAACACATGGATAACTCAAAGAATTACCTCAACTGCAACATGATTTCATTTGATTTATTTATGGCCAATTGCCTTTACCCGTCTCAGCTGTTTGTTTCTCCTCTCAAACTAGAGCTTGACTTCATTCTAGAGAAAGACTGTCATCTTTCATAGGATCCATGTGAAACGCAGCCACTGAAACGCTGCCATTACGGACGTTGATGCCAGACGATCTGCAAGGGAAGGTAACTTTGAGGTGATGGAGAACATTGCCCATTCTAGACACACAGACTGTTGGGAGTGAATTGATTAGATTATGTGCCTTTGGTACATTTGTATGGAAGCTGCCTGCTGCTCTTCACAAAGTCACAGAAACACCGCTGAGAATCAAGAAGATTGAAGCAGTCATTTGTTTTTTGTCTTGTATTTATTGTTTGTCATCGAGGTATTCATTTAAGTATTTAGGATGAATTAATTAAAAAAATTTAAGGGACCATATCAAGCAAGACGATTTTGCTCCATGTTTTTTAGAGCATGAGAACTTACAATACAGTTAAAAAGTTTGGGGCAGTATTTATATTTTAAATAAATGCTGTTCTATTTCACTTCTTGCCTAGATTATCAGCCACTGAAAATTCAGCTTTGCCATCACCTGAATAAATTAAATTTTATGATATATTAAAGTAGAAAAAAATGTTTTAGTTCTGTTTTTGCTGTATTTTTTTGGTCAGATAAATGCAGATTTGGGTCAAATAGCATGTGCTGTCCTATCCTTTAATTTAGTCTCAGCCTCAGATGTCATGCCCACGGACCGGTGCATATGCAGCGTCTGATGCATCTGGGACACAAAAGTGGACACACTTCAGGAGTGTCAAAGTTGTCATCTGATTAGTTGAATTAATACAGGATTTCTGGGAGACGTGTGTGTCACGTTCTTTAATGTTCCGCCCGGAAACAAAAATGCTTTGGCGCCAAACCCTGCTCATGAAAGAAGAAAGGCGTTGAGTTTACAACTGTGACGGCAAGCGCTTATCAGTATCAACTAAACGACTCTTTGCAACCACTTCTTATGCCTTTTGTTAATTATGTAGCATTTCGGACTAATACCAATGACTAGAATACCCAATACGTGTCACTCGTATAGTTTTGAATGGGGGAAAATCAACACTCAATATGGCCGCTCTATCGAACAAAGCCCCGCCTTCTGTGCGTAGGTCTGCACATGCGCAGTGGTTGATGTAGCCTGAAAAATTACTTTCTTACTTTTTTTTCGCTATTTGAGCAAAAGAAACAACATTTATGAGACAGTTGTTGTTGATAGGCAAGTATTAGCTATCATACTTCATCCTTATTACCTCACTTTACCGCAGCAAACCAGAAAGATTTTTCCTTTTTTTTACAGTTTAGTGTTAGTAAATGCTCCTTTTGGACTGGGGAGGAAGTGTTCAGTACTTGAAGTTACTTTATGTCCAAAGTTGAGCAAAAATTAAATTTCTCTGTTTGACATATTTAAGCAGGAAAAAATATATTTGTTAGGGTGAAGCTTTATGTGACTTCAAATCGATGTTCAAGTCAATGTTGGAGCCTTTTTTTGTATTTCATCCGTTTTATTGATTTACCATGAAACTCATATCCTCTCATCCCATTTCAACATGTAGAAAGAAAATTGTCTGTGGCATGTAATCACAGTGACCGAGAAGCAAACAGTCTTGGGAAAAGCATATATCTTAGACTTGTTAAAGGTCAAAGTGAATCAAACCCATTTTTCATCATTTTTTTTTTTTTTTTAAATGTTTGACCTTTTGATTTAAATGCTGATCTTTTTTTTCTTTTGTCACAGGTTATTTGTCAATGTCTGTTAGCATTCAAGGACAACAATAAACCATAAAGTTTATTTGAAAACGGTTGAGGTCAGAAGAGTCTTGCGAACCATGGAGAAACCTGGAGTTAAGCCCAGCTGCTCTAAGATCCTCCCAAAGCTATGCACTGTCAACCTCAGTTTCTGCACTGGGATCAACCATGTTTCCAGAGACCTTCTGACTTTGGGACTAAACGCATGTTTTATCCGAACTGTAACAGCGACGAAAGAGTTTTGTGGGATTACAAGGTACAAGTGCTCAGGCTGTCTGTGTTTCTACAGTGAACTTGAGCAGTTGATGACACACATCGAGCAGGGCTGGAGAGAAGGCTACAGCTGTAGAGCATTCTACCGTAAGCTGAAGGACATGAAGGACTGCAGGGAGTTACTGACTGTACAGGAAGAAAAAGAAGAAGCTCCAGCTTCTGAAAGTGACCCTCAGCTCTGTGCCTCCTTGGCTCTGAGGCAGAGCAATAGAGATGAGAAGCTGGACATGGTCCTCAAGTGGCTGCAGGAGTGCCTGTCAAGTTGCTGGCAATAATTTCATTAAAACATTTATGGCTGCATTTGTTTGCGATTTTAGATTTTCAGAGGAAGTTTTGCTGAGTGTCCTGCTTTTTTCAATACAATGACAGTGAATGGGGACAGCGGCTGTGAAGCTCCAAGAAGAACTGTAAAAGTATCAAAAGATTGGTTCATATGACTTGTGCATTATATCTTCTAAAATCATTAAATAGCTTTAAGGGAGGAAGAGACCGAAATTTGTAATTATTCAGTGATAACCCTCTTCTTCTTAGCAATTTAAGCTTTTTTTTTGTACTTTCTTAAATCCAAATATGGCTGACTAATATGTGACATGCCAAGTTTGATATTGATACACTACCGTTTTTTTCTTTTGTTTCATGTTTTTGAAAGTCTTTTATTCACGCCAAGGCTGCATTTACTTATCAACAATAAAGTAAAAACAGTAATATTGTGATTGCAAAGTTGAATTTTCAGCAGCCATTACTCCAGTCTTCAGTGTCAGTCTTCATTCTAATATGCTTATTATTTGCTGCTCAAGAAACATTTATCTTCAATCAATGTTAATGTAAATCAATGTGTTTTCGGAGGTCAGCAGCCCTAATCCTTATTCACTCTCATTCTATGGAAAAGAGCTGTCAGGACATTTGGCAAACCATCTTTTGTGTTTTACTTCAGAAAGTAAGTCATAAAGGTGAGGAAAGAGGGTTAGTAAACTAGTCAGCATAATAATATGTATAAAGGACTCTTCAGAACAGTCAGTTTAGACTTCTGAACGAAACCCTTCATCATGTTGCAAGGTTGCATCAAAAACTGAAGATTTCCCACACTACTTATGGATTGTGATGCTGAATTTAAATTTACAATTATTTCGAGACAATTACTTGCAGTGTAAACAATATTACAGTTTCCTATTTAGGATTAGTCTGAGAGGTGGAGAAAATGTTTCCATATTGACAGTGTGATGAGCAGTCAGAACACATATCACACTTGCATGGCAGAGTGGAATCTGCTCGTCTTGTCATACCAGAACTAATATTTATGGCATTTACTGTCAAGAATGTTTCATTCTGGGAGGGGGAAAGAATCCAGTCGCCACATTTGAAATAGCTCATTTCTGTTCATTACAGTAATCTATCTATCTATCTATACCTCCATTGATAAACTTACTGCCTTTAGATGTGTTTTGTAAGGGAGACAGCAAGAAAGACATGGAAGATAAAATATATTTGTGATGTGTCAGGCAAAGAAGGAGGAGTGTCCTCTGACAGTTTTTATTTTGTGGTGGGAGAGTGAAGTGGAAGTGCTTTGAAAGCCGTTTGACAAAGAATCCATGTGTCACTCAGAGCTCACACATGAACAGCCACCTAAAACATTTGAAGAGATCCACTGCTGACAGGCATGGTGGCATCGCTGTAAAGCCCTCATCTATTTTTCCGTCTGGAGTACAATCTCTTTGTTGTCGGATAGCATAGATTACATATTCTCTTTTTTGAGAATGTCAGAGATTCCTCAAATTCCAGGGCAGAGACTGCAGAGACATTTGCATGTGCGCTAAACCCAATGTTTAGCTATCGCTGCTACAGGGTGTCCTGTCTTTCTCAGACAAGACGGCTGGTGTTTCCTGCCACAATAGATTGGTTGGCTGTCTCTGCAGTAGGTGAGTGGGCTGTGAAGAGATTGTGTGCAGGGGTGTCTGTGTCTTGCCAAGACACCGACCTTTTCAAAGAGGCAATCGATGAGGCCCAGCACCGGGCTCTGGAACATTCAAGCCTGTCAGGTGGGTGGGAGGAAGTTCATATAGACAGCAGTGGCGTGCTAATTGCTCGTGGTTGCTGGTGCCCCCACTGTTTTGGTGCAGGTGGTGAGGGTCTGTGTCCCTGTGGTATCTACACCAGCCTTAAAGGCCTTTCCACACAGAGCGTGAAAAAGCTAAACAAATATCAGACGCGATGATGCGCTTTTTTTTTCGCAACCAGGCTGAAGAATCTTTTCAGCTTAGCAAAGCGAAAACATGGTATAACTTTAGTCAAACGAACCAGGATTGTCTCGCACTGCACTCTGCTGTGATGGGTCTGTTATCGTGCAGGTCTCTAATAGGAAGGTGCCTGTTATAATGTTATGATCGAGGCTCTGGACTCTGAGCATAACTTGTTTTTCTATTACAAACTCTAAAATATTTTCAACAAAAACGTTAATGGCCTGGCAGTGACAAATAGCCTTGTTTTATATTTAATTTAATTACATTAATGTTATAAGTTGAGATTTAGGCTACGATACATATTTTAACTGTTACTATGTAAAAGGAACACTGCTGTAAAAAGCACCTTATTTGTTTAAAGTGTTTGCAAACCAAATGTTATTACACTTTTGTTCATATAGTAGGCCTACTTTTAAATGAAAAAAGTGCACAATACATTACTTTTGAATGCATTATTAGTTTTGTGCATAACTGCGCGATTAATTGCGATTAATCGCAGAGAATAATGTGATTAATCGCAATTAAAAAAAAAAATTAATAAATCGTTGCCCAGCACTAGATGATATATTTTCTCTGTGTTTTGTATGCAGCTCATGGTATTTTTATAGCAATAAAGGATGTTTATGACGAATATTAGCAGTGTAGCATTATTAAATATACAAAAAGTGCATGTGTCTACTTATTTTAGAATCAAAACTCTAAATCAAAATTGGTAGTTATTACAAGCACTCAATGATGGGTAAGTAATCCATTTTCAAGTGTAGCTTGACGCTAATTGTACTTCTGCTTATTACTTGTATTATATTTTAGGATGTTGCCTATACTTGTAAGCATTATAGATTAGATAGTTAGAGGAAAAATGCATTGCTGGTCGGTGCAACCTAGCGTGCAGGTGTGAAAAAGCAGAAGTTTTTTTCCGGCTATTTGCCTCGCCTTTTCGCATCGCATTCAGTGTGGAAAGGCCGTGGGGGCTACAATTTGTGGAAAACTCACTCTTGCTGTTATGTAGTGTTGAGGGTGGTTGCTAGGTGGCTGCTAATCAGATGCTTACTAGCTCAAATCTAAAAAAGGTTTCTCTTGTGCCCAGGTCTTCTTTGGAATGCAAATTAATCTTCTGTGGCTTTCTTCATTCAAGCCCTAAGTGGTAACGTGGGGTCTCCATTTGAGGGAGTCTCTGGAATCAATCCAGCCATTTTCTAAAGTCTGTAATTTACTTCCAATGAGAATTCATCGAAAATGTGTTATATTATGCATTCTAAGCTATACCGCTAGCTTCCCTTGGGCCAAAACATACTTTATTCATTTTTTTAAATATGCATTCAATATCCTTGCTTTGAAATAGCTACATAATTTATCCTTCCTCAATATCTTGGACTACCAACCTCTACATACTTCTGTGAATGTTTCTGTTTCATCTGAATACTATACTCCACCTGTCAAGTTTTTCAAAATCACCATAGGCCTCTGAACTTGTGCATTTATCTGTATTACAGTATTCGTGATGAGGTGACAAGGATAGTGGCAGGTTGCCTAGCAGTTGGTCTCTTTCTCCTAATGAGACAAGTCAGCATCATTATTGATTGACCTGGTCACTCGATGCATGTCTCAGATGCTTAATGGGATGATGGGGTGGCGTGCTGAGAGAAGGAAGAATGTGTCAGCAGCGGGAAAACACTGAATTGTGTGTGGGCAACAAGAAGTGAATAAAATTATGTGGATGTTTTTAGGAGCTTTTCTCTTCAAATCTAATTTTAGGTTAAATATTACAGGTCAATTTATATGGTTGTTTGCTTTTTTTGAATATAGCTTTTCTGAGCAGATCATTAAATAAGAATGTAAGAGCAATTTTCTTTTCTATCTGGCAGTACTTTGTTTTATTTATCCGAAATCCCTCTTATGAAGATAGCTAAATTTATAGTATTGCACAATATGAACACAAAATGTGTGTGTATTGGCATATTTTATAACTTAGCATAAAGTGGGGGAAATATTTATTTGATCCCCTGCTGATTTTGTAAGTTTGCCCTCTCACAAAGAAATGGAAGGTCTCTAATCTTTATGGTAGGTTTATTTTGACGTACAGAGGGAATATCAACCGAAAAAATCCAGAAAAAAAAACACATTATATAAAGGTTAGAAATTGATCTGCATTTCAATGAGTGAAATAAGTATTGTATCCCCAACCAAAGCATGATTTAGTACTTGGTGAAGAAACCCTTGTTGGCAAGCACTGAGGTTAAACATTTTTTTGTAGTTGGTCACCAGGTTTGCACCCAACTCAGGAGGGATGTTGGTCCACTCCTCTTTAGAGATCCTCTCTAAACCCTTAAGGTTTCTTAGCTGTTGTTTGTCAACTCGAAGCATCAGCTGCCTCCACAGATTTGATTTAGGATTGAGGTCTGGAGACTGGCTAGGCCACTCCATGACCTTAATGTGCTTCTTCTTGAGCCACTCCTTTGTTGTCTTGCAGTATGTTTCAGTCATTGTCATGCTGGAATACCCATCCATGACCCATCTTCATTGGCAGAGGGAAGGAGGTTCTTGTCCAAGATTTTACAGTACATGGCCTAGTCCTTTTGACCCTTAATGCGGTGAAGTCGCAAAGCATAATGTTTCCACCTCCGTCTTTGACTGTAGGGATGGTGTTCTTGAGGTCATAGTCAGCATTTCTTTCCCTCCAAACACGGCGAGTATAGTTAATGCCAAAGAGCTCAATTTTGGTCTCATCTGACCACAGCACTTTCTCCCAAGTTTTCTCTGAATCATTTAGATTTGAATTTGCAAACTTTAAACGGGCCTGTGCATGTGCCTTCTTGAGCAGGGGGACCTTGCTGGCACTGCAGATTTTCTGTCCATTGCGGCGTAATGCGTGACCAATGTTTTGCTTGGTGACTGTGATCCCAAGATCTTGCACACAGCTTTTTTTGTTCTGGATTTTTTGGTTGATATGTGAAAAATTAAAGACCCTTCTTTTTTTGCCTTTTTTTTTTGTAAGCGGGCAAACTTAAGCAGGGGATCAACTAAATATTTTCCCCACTCTATATATATATATCACATTGTCCATCTGATTACTCCATCTATAATGCATTGCCATTAGGGGTATTCCAGTATTTCTATTAATGTAAAACAGAAAAGGAGATCTTAATGCACTTTCTGTCTGCGTTTGCTCCACTAACCTCAGACAGCAAATACATCAGCACTCCATCACCAATCCATACTGCTAAGTGTTTCAAATTGTCATTAGCCTTGTCTGTCTATGAAATTCCATTCCAGCCATTAAAACCAGACTTCCTTTCTGGAATAAAAATTCCCTCTCCTTGAATTACAGTGCATTCCATAATCTATGGTTCTAGTCCTGAAGCAAAGTGTAAAGGGAAAGACATCCATGGTGCATGTGTGGAAGGCTTCATTAGTGTGCGGGGAACTTAAACTGTGTTAAGACGCAACATATATGCATTCACTCGCAAAAGTATTGGATTCCCACCCCCCCAAAATGTGCATTCTTTTGCAAAAGTACTGCCTTCCCCCAAGAAACTTTGTGCTGTCCTGAAGAACATTTGTGTTTTCTCTACAAAGTATTGCTTTCCCCTGATAAATTTTTCGTGCTTTTTTGTTGAGCTGTTTCAAACAAATAGTGATTTAGCAAAGGCCCAAGAGTTATTTACCTGCCTTCCTACGCTTTGTGTTTCAGCCTTTGTTCATTCTACCTGTGGCTTCAATAGCTCCTTGTTTGGAGACATGGCAGAAACTAAATCTGCTCAAATCGAGAGCTGTAAAGTAAACAAACAAAGTATTTGGTTAAAGGTCAAAGATTTATATATATAAAAAACTTTATTCAGCATTTTATTCATGTGCTGTAAATTACAGATTTGATCTAAGTCACAAAGAAGGCAATGCATAGAACAGTATTCCACCCTTTAATAATTTCACGCTCATACAATATGAATCTGATGTGTATGCTGGTGTGGCCATGGCCCTGAGGGAATCTCAGCTCCTTTGTTTCAAGCCATCCTATTTTTTTTTTTTTCTCAGCCCAAGCCTGACTTATTCTGAATACAAAGAGAAAACAGCAGATCTTGAGACAGAGCCCGTGATTTGCAGTGGATTTTTGGAGTTTGTAATTGGAGCGGGGAGATTTAAGGAGGATGACCTGAATGCCTGGAGGGCTGACAGAGAGATATGTAGTGTGGGTAGAATGGATGCAGGGTTAATTGTCCAGAACCGACAGCCATCATGAGTGACTGAAGACCACACGACTCACTACAACATGCCATGTGAAGCTTTTGAGGCTTGTGACATTCGTAGGGTATTTCAGGAGCCTTCAAGCCAGTCACATCATAGCTGGATATGAATCCCAACCAACCAGTTCAGACCTGTCATCATTCAGCTGCATGGCTGGAAAAGTCTTGAAACGGAAAGGTTTGAAATATTCTGATTTATTTCACCGGTTCTTTGTACTGGTTTTATATATATATATACATGTAACTGGCTAATAATTTTCCAAGTGTACCAATCAGTTTTTGTGAAAAACAACCACATATTTAAGCAACTGTACAACACAATTGTGCTGGCCCCCAAAGGCGTTATGTAGTTTGGTAGGCCAAAACCCCCAAACAAGCATTTTATCACTTTTGGTTTCATCGTCTGAAGTCAGTGGGTTTTAAAATGGGGTTTTGGTTAAATGCCTGAAATAAGGTCTGTATTTTCCCACTTTATTCAACATTTTCCCACTTTATACAACATAAAATACATAAATAATACCCCTTGTGATTTAAAAAAAGAAGCTTTTACTTTAAACGGCATTACAGAGGTTGTCTGGGACATTAAACAAAAAAAAAAGTACAAACAAGTTAAATCATCTACTCACTGATCTGATTTTACTGATTCGTTGTGTTTAGAAATCATGCTCTGGCTAGCTATTTTAACTCAAACTTTTGGGTAAAATAGATGGAAAGAGTTCTTGGAACTCAATTACATTTAGGCATCAAAATTTGTGTTCATTTGTGAAGATTATTATGATAAACAAAACATGTAAGAATCATAAACTTTTGCTGTTCACAGAGCTTATTTTCTGCAACAGTCCAAAAGCCAATGGAAAAATTCTATTGGGTTTTTGCAGAGAGAACCAGGGTGATACAAACTTCCAGCTTGGCCTATGTTGGTTAGCCAGCTACCATTAAAAACAGAAGGAGCAGGTGAACGTCTCCACCAAATTCTAGGCTGAAGTGTGAATGTTTATTATATTTTATTTATTTCTATTCTATTTATGTAATTCAGTGTTTTTATTGTTTAATTTCATTATTGTTATTTTAATTAAAAATTGTATGCCTCTGGTCAGAACAAGTGAGACAATATCTATAAACAGCTTCTCTCTATAAACAGCAGAAATGGTAGTATTGGCAAAGAAATGAGTGGTGTTCTCTTCTTAAGTAGCACGAAACAGGGCAAGCCTTCAGCACATTCACTAATGAGCAGAGCATCTGTTTGCTCAAACACATACAGGTCGAAGGCTCACTATGCTGAAACAGCACTGAGACGCATTTACAACCTCCTCTGGCTCCCCCTGTGCATGAGTTGCTGGGAAAATGAGTTGTCTGCAAACTCATCAGCCTAATCTGAAGTCTCAAGTTTGGACAGGATATTGCTCACATTAAGGACAGCCAAGCATCTGTCTGAGTACAGTGGGAGAGTGGGAAGTCTCTTACTGATGTTGAACCTTGGAGGTGATGGATGTGACAGTGAGTTGGACTCTCCACAGACACTTAACCATATTGATCACGTTGTTTGTTGGGGGTTGTTTCTGTACAGTCAGTGGGGAAACAGGCCTCAGGAGGTAGTCAATCTCCCTCCGACTGGACAAAGGTGGGGCCAGAAATGTGAGCGCTTTTATTTTGCTTGACAGAATAGCCAAAGAGGATGATATAGAGACAGTACTGGCACTCACATCACCATATTTTAAAATATGATTAACAAATTGTGATCTATCCATCAGCAACAAATCAGCATATTAACATGATTTATTAAGGATCAAACAACACTGAAGACTGGAATGGATGCTGAAAATCGAAAGTTGCCATTACATAAAAAAAAAAAAAGTAATAATAATAATAAAAAACTGCAATACTGGTAAGTTGTTAACTGTATTTTTGACCAAAACAAATATAAAAAAATGTATTTAGAAATTTGTTACAGGGAAGTGAAAAACTACATAAAAGTTTAACTCGGTGAAAAAAGTAAATCATATACAGTGCTGTTCTCCATATTTGTGAGATCAGTGCAGAATTTATCAGCAGTGAATCTTGGATTAAGATGCTAGGAAATTGTGGCTAATTAAGAGTGGCCTAAAAGAATTCTTCTTAATCTCAATCCGGAGATGTAGGCCACTCTTTTGTTTTTCCAACAATTGAATCCTTAATCTGTATATAATCTAGAGAACAGTAAGAAAATAATCTCGAAGCAGGATAAAATAAAGAAAATCAAAGAAGATCAGGAAGTGTCATCACAGTTTAGATACATTACATGATTGATACAAAGAGATTCACAGAGAAGTCCGTGCACCCTCCCAACTGAAATTTTTATATTTGTGATTTCCAAACTGTTTGTCTCGGACAACTACAGTAAAAGACTGTGCTGTGGATGTGTACTGGATCTATAATAGACCTATTATATCCAAAATCTATTCAGTTTACTCCAAATGGAGTATGTTTTTTACACAGCCTGCTGTAAAGGGGATGAGAATCAATCATACAGAATCTAGTTGGTATGCATGGGATTCACAAAACTGGGACTTCTGACTCACAAAACAGAAGCAATTCTTCAACAGCCGTGAAAGCTTCCCATCTACATATGCGTGCCAGAAACAAATGAGAACAATTGCACTTTTTTGCTCACGCAATACATCACAGAGCATGGCTCCTTTTTCAATAGAGCACTCTAGTCTCAAGAAGCTTTTTATACTTTGATTAGACTTGTGCTAGTATTCTTGAAGGTCAACATTGTTCATATTCTGCTCTCTAATAAAGTGTTCCTAAAAGTGTGTTATTTGGACTTCTTAAAATACCTTCTCTTTTGGGCACAGGTCTGTTCTGGAAGTGCAAAAGCTATACTCTCAGAGCTCAAAAAGCTTCGAAAGCTCTGAGACCAGAAAAGTTAATCACTGCAATTTCATTTTCAATTTTGGTGAGAGACTTGAGGGACCTTCCCCAGAGACGGAAGCTGTCTTACCAGTGGAATCACAGAGAAAAGGTATGAGGCCTTCAGAATGACTTTTTGTAGAGTATTCAGCTCAGAGTATTCACCAGAGCATGACCACTGAAATCTGAGCCTGTGTTCAGATGCACTGATTTTGCCAGTTCTGTTTTTCACCTAGAGTGACAAAAAAGAACAACAGTGCTATAAAGGGCCATATTGCTGATATGATTTTATACACAAACTTTGAGAAGTCGGTGTTAACAGGAATATGTATTTTTGGGGTTGTTAAGATTTTTTTTTTAATGTTTTTGACAGAAACTCTTCTGTCCCTGCTGATTAAAAAAAAAATACAGTAAAATAGTTATATTGTGAGATATTATTACAATAGCTGTTTGTATTTGAATATATTGTAATATATAATTTGTTCCTTTGATGCAATGCTGAATTGTCAGCATCAATACTCCAGTCTTCAGTGTCACATGATCCTTTAGAAATAATTCTAATATGCTGATTTGTTGCTCAATTTGTTGCATTTTTATTAATTTAATGCATTGTTGCTGAATAAAAGTATTTAAAAAAAAAAACTGATGCCAAACTTTTGAAAAGTGTAAATACTTCCTCTGTAAATGGTAATTTACTATTTATATTACATAATTTCTATAACAAATCTTACATTTTCATGATTCTGTAGAAGTGTCGTGAATGACATGTTTTAATTCATATTTGTCTAAATTATTATCTCTTAAATTTGATAACATTTTATGATACCATGTCCTTAATAAATGTCTAGATCTTGACATGGCTACTTCATAAGGCTTAATTTTTCATTCACGCTGTTTTGAATATATGACATTCAAAATTCAGGATGCATCCAGCAGGAATGCATTGGCAGTGCTGCGCTGAAGAATGTCCTCAGGCTGTCCCATTAATCTCTATTAAGTGGAGACATGTCAGACAGGACTATGTGTGTGTGTGGCAGGTTGGCAGATAGCTGTGTGTTCACCTGCATCAAGTGTGGACTTCACAGGATCTTCAGGGCATTAATACACCCAGGTTCTTTGAGACATTTCAACATAAATATATTCAGATATACTTATTTACTAATTTATTGTGTCAGTTGATATAATAAAGAAATAATAGTGTTCCTGTAGCTCAACTGGTAGAGTGTTGCATTTGCCAGCAAACTAACGCAAGGTTGGGGGTTCAATTCCCCGGGAACACATAATAGGTAAAAATTGATAGCCTGAATGCACTGTAAGTCGCTTTGGATAAAAGTGTCTGCTAAATGCATAAATTTAATTTAATAACACACCACAAATCCTGAAGAAACAGTAACAAAAACACAGTGACAGAAATGTCAAAAATAGCGCATGGGTCTGTCACGTGATTAAGGAATGACTCGACCCGAAAGACTCATGAGATGAACTAATCAATTCTCTTTCGGGCTCAGACTGCATTGGTTTAGCGTATAGGCCTGTCACGTGATTAAGGAATGACTTTAAACCCGAAGACTTGTCAGACAAGAGGTGAGGTGAGCTAATCACAGACTGAAGAAAAATGAATTAATCTTTTCTGTATCTTATAGCATTTTAGTTTTGTATTGTTTGTAGTGTCATTAACGTTTGCGTAAGTACTATATGTGTTGGGGAAGTAACACGTAACATTTTAATTACATTTTGCTAAAATGAACTAAATGAATGAAATGACTCGAAAAAAAGATTCGTTCATTTTGCTGAACGAGAGTCAAAAGTCTGTCTGTAAAAGAGTCTATAAATGATCCAAACTTCCTATCACTAGTTCTCAGCTGCAGGCGTGTGAGGCATCTTCTTGTTCTTCTTGCTTTATGGTGGATCGCAGACTTATAACTGCATTACAGCCACCTATCTCTTAAATGGTCTATTGACACTCCTAATTGAGATTGTAGATAGAGTGGCAATAGTCAATTTGAGAGATAGGTGGTGGCAAGTCTGCGATTTGCTGTAAAGCAAGAATATGCCTCATGTGCCTGCTTGAGAACGTAACAATTCACACATTGTGTGAATCAGAGGTAAAAATTTATATATATATATATATATATATATATATATATATATATATATATATATATATAAACTGTTCTGTTTCTTGCACAGCTTTTACAATCCTTAATGCAATAAAATAATTTAATACAATTAAAGCAAAATTACTGAAGCACAATTCTCTTCTACCCCTTTAACAAATTTTGCTTCTCTGTTTGCATGGTCATTTTAATCCACTAAACTTAAATGACCATGCAAACGCTAAAGTTTTCAGTCTAATGATCCAGTAAGCAAATGCATTCAAACAGTCCATCCAAAACAGTACTGATGGAAACCAGGCTGATTACATCAGAGATTGCAGAGAGAACAGAAACTTGCGTTGCGTTTTCTGTGAATTATTAATTCCAGTGTGTATTGAGCACAAGCTCTGTCATAATCTGTGACTGTCTCTGAGTGTGAGCTGTGTGAAGTATACACTAAACAGAATGTCAACAGATTCAAAACATGGCTGTATCGCCAAATGAGACACAAACTACGTCTTTTCAACTGGATAACCAGTCTTGCTAGTACAGTTTTGATGGATGAAGACTGCAATCAAGGTAAAGACGATATCATACAGTAAGCATGCGAGAGTCTGTTATATTAATGTGTGTATAAGTGCTCTTGATGCAATGATCGCGCATCATATTTATGCACAGCACAGACATTTCCGTACATTCACATTTTCCACACATTCACGATAATTTTTTTTATGTCATGTGTATGTTGCTGTGTTTAGTTATTCTGAATGGATCTTGTTTAATGTTTTAATGTTTACTGTAGTAGATATATGCATTCAGCAGACGGTTGGTTTAGGAGTTTTTGGCATCTCCATGTGGTCCTGTTCGGTATCAGAACTTGACTCTCTAAAAAAGTTAAAAAACTCTTTGCTGTTTTTTTTCTTTCTTATGTGCTTATATGGGGTCCTTTTGTAGTTTAAGTGTGCTTTTTTGGAAAGACATTTAATTGTATTTTATTTACATTTTGCAATCTCATCGTCCTTATTATAACTTAAATAACTTTATTTTGGAGATTAATTATTATACTGCAATCTAAAGTATTTGTAAAATGCACAGATGTGTATGTGAATGTCTTGAAAAGTTCACAGCTAATGAATAAAAATAAAATCTGTAAATGAATCAAATTAAATTATAAATTATTTGATTTTTACAATGCTCTTTTTTTAATCCATCACATTTGTGTCAGATTCTTATCATATTCTCTAGCAGAAAAGGAGGGAGGTGTCTTGCATAAAGCAAACAGATGGGACCTACTACTTGACCTATTTCTTCATCTGAAAATCACACAACAGAAAGAAATATATAGACAGTGGTGAAAGATGTCACCAAGGCTATGTAAAGAGTCTCCGTATAGTGATTGAACCAGTAACATAAGAGCCCTCAGTTTACCAATACGCTGATAGTGCATTCCTCTACAGGGCTGTTTTTATGATTTACTGTATTAGGGCTGGATGGTACTTTTATTTATAGTGCTCTTATCATTGGTATCATTCTTGGTTAATGTTGTCAGGCCCCTACCAAGATGCAGTGAATCTATCTGTCTACCATTCATCCTATAATCAACGTTTTTTGCAGTTCACTTAAATAGTTCTGCTGGTGTGACAAGTGAAATTTAACAATCATTAAAATTCTGTGTAGTTTCTCACTTAATATGTATTCATGAAAAACTGCATGTATAATAATGAACAAAAAATAGAAAATTATTTTTAAAAAATGTTAGGTAAAGCATGTCATAATGCAGGGCACACCTGAACATGTGAACATTTTTAATAATAAAAGAAAAAAAATAATAAAAACACTTACAGAACACCAATTAACGGTCAACTTCTCCGTGAATACAGAACAAAAACAGTTATTTAAATGCAAGTAGTACATTGCCTTTATGTTTTCTGCTTGGCAATTGTTAAATGTATGTGTACAACATATTTAGATATTGTTTAAAATGATAATATTAATATATGTTAATACAAGCACCTTGGACACAAACGTTGTCTAGTCTTCAGTCAGAGGTGACTTCCGGTTATTATTTTCATAACAAAACAAATCTAGTTCAATTCTAAAATGTCTGAAATAATGCATAATAATAATAATAATAATAATAATGATAATAATAATAATAATAATAATAATAATAATAATAATAATAATAATAAAGTTATTCACATACTATTAATTATAGCTAGGTGGCAGTGTTTATTTTTCTGTAATCTTGTGTGATGGCCAAAAAAATTATAATAATGTATGCAAGATGATGTGCTCTTAATTGTAGAATGTCAAGTCCTTACTCACGATTGAATCGTTCAAAACTAACTAGCTTTTATGACACTCGACGCCCCTCTGGTTACGTTTACGTTCTGAATATTTTTTTAAAACTTACTCTATTGGGCACAGGTGGGCAATTGACTTCACGTATTACCTCAGAGGAGACAGTGTGTAGGTTATTGAACGCGTTACGAGTGAACAGCTACCTTGTCGGTCGGTTGTTTTTTGAGAGAACATCGCAAGCAGTGAAGAATGTTTTCTGCCCGTGTCGCGCGCGCTCACACACGCGTGCACGCATACATGTACAGAGCGGCCAGCGCGCGAAAGAAGTGAACCGCATCCGTCGAAGCTGCAGCATCGGAGTCACACGGATATCCTCACTCGGATTGCTTTTACATACCAGGACTCGCCCTCCACCGCCTCACCTATGCGGTTTTCACATACGGATGCAACTCCTCACCTGCTCGGATTATATGCGGCTGTTACAATTACATTCGCAATAGCGGTTGTCTCAAATCAGAGAGCGCGCACCTCTGCGTAACGCACAGCCGGTGGATTGTGATGTGCGCATTTGGTGGTGTGTAGTGGAGGTTAAAGTAAGGATTTGATCGGACAGGATTTGGTAAGAACCCGTAAAAAGGGTAGGAGCTTAGTTTATAACCCCTGCGACTGGACACCTGGTTTTACACATCATTTCTACTCTCGAGATCTAGTGCGCGAGAGGCTGTAGTATTGCCTGTCATGTTTTTTCTCTTTGACTGATCGCGGCATCCAAGAGAACCCTAGAGATTGCGATGCCAGGACAGTAAGAAGGTGGGTCTCAGTTGTTCGGTAGCATGGCTCCGTCCAGGAGGGACTGCAGATGTGACATGATCTTTTTGTCGGGATGCCTACTCCTGTCCGTATTGGGATTTCAACCTGCATTGGCGAAGGTCTGCAACGATTACACAAGGCACAGCCTGGACAACAACTGGTACACGAAAGATGGTGAGAAGTTGCCCATCATGGTCCTGATGCCGATGAATGAATCAGCGCTGATGAGCAGCATCAGTCAAGGCATCGAGCCGGCCGTTCAGCTGGCCATCCAGCACATCCGCGAGTCCAGGCAGTACTCCTTCTCGCTCATCACCAAAATCTACGACACGGAGGTAAATGAGTGCATTGACGTCTACGTGGATGCTGCGGGGGTAAACTGCGGGCAGTGCGTTCGGCGCGCGCTCATGTGGAAGACGCGATTTTCTAGGGTTTGTGCACTGTCGAGCGGTTGTTACCTGTCAGATGTATGGAGGAGGCAAAACCGAGCAAGTCTGTGCTAGTGAAGTGTACACAGGTGTTGTCTTGGTGAGCTGCGCACGTGCCAATGGCTCGTGCCGTAAGTGCAGCATGTTTTCTTACAATCGGTTACCTACAGAAAACCATTGTCTTGACTCTTGCTCATTTGCATGAATGGGTCAGTATTAATCCTCAATTTGTCCGCGGTTTGTGGCTGGTTCATTCAGTTCGGAGTTCTGCATCTACAGTATTAGAACATCCAGCTGTAAGCTGGTACACAAGGATGTTAATTCATGTAAACTGGAAGTAATGATTTCTTTATACTATTTCCTATTTGTGGCCATCTTAGGTTGGTAAGCTGTTTTTTTTATTTACAGGGTTTAAAAACTGACCACAAATAGGAAATAGTATAAAGAAATCATCTTTATACTGATCTACTGATCTTAGCCGGTTTCAGCTGGTCTCCCAGCCTGTCCAACTGAAAAGAGCAAGTAGACTGGCCTGGAGAGACCAGAGAAGGTTAGGCTGGTATAAGATTTTGTTGTGCAGCAGGGCAGTGTTGGTTTTCTTTACACCTGAAGATGGCAGTAATTAATTTTCCTGCCCCCCCCCCCCCCCATATGACCAAAGGTCTTCCAGCCGAGAATAAATACATATTTTGAGTGCTTCATACTAATTTGAGGTCTCTGTAATTCCGAATGGAATACATTTGTTGAATTTAATTAATTTAACCTTTTGTTTTTTGTGTGTTATTTTTGATGTGGTCATTTCAACGTCTATAGTTAAGTTTAAGTAAGAAGTTTATACTTCTGCAGCACTGATAACATATAATGAAATTGTTAATTAACTTACAAAGGTACGACCGAATAAATAACACTGTAGGCAAAGGGTAAGCCCATGGGTAATTCTTTTAATGAAGTGTATATTAAATTTCATGCTCTTATGGGTTGTTTTTTTAAACAGTAACATCTGAGAAAAAGTGAAAATTACTCCTTTGTGCAATAGGCATTTTTGGCCTCTCACCATGTGCTATTTGTGATAGTGTGATAACCTGGGAAGATGAGGAGCTAATCAATCGGTATTTATCACCATACTTTCATATGTGTGACAACAGGGAAAATGGGAAAGCGCGGGAAAATGGGTAGCTAGATGTTTGTGTAATTACCAAAGTGTAAATTACCAAGGCGTTAAAATATCTGTGGATGCTATCTCGCTAGCTTTAAAACAGACTGTCACTACATGTTCTGCAATGCTCTAAACTGCTTGAGATGAGCATGAAGATCCATGACCCCTGTCCCCTGATGTCCAGTGGTGCCTTGGCAATCTATTGTGCATTGATTGTCATAGTGATTTACTATTGTTTTGTTAAACAAAACAGTTTCTTCTTACAAACACACAATGGTGTCTTGTCTTTGATTTGGCCAGGATGCACTCATGCATCTGAAAGGCTTCTGAATAATATTCCTCTACACTCTCTGTCACAGTCATAATGAGCCGAATATGTCAATGGTTGGCACTTGGCAGCTAATCTTTACAGCAGCTAGATGAACAGATTTTAAATCAGACATCTGTAGATCTAAGGGGTAAAGCAATAAGCAATGTGCAGGCCTCATACATAAAACAAAAATCATGCTAACTTTAAAAAAAATCAGGAGCTTGGTATAAAATTCTACTTAATGGCAAATACAAATGATTGATGTTTCAGACTTTATATTGATGTAAGTGATATTTGTAATCATAAATATGTATAGTATAAATATATATTAATACATATATAAAGTGGTGTTATTAATTGTAAATAATCATGTATAGACATTAACTGCAGTGTGTGTGCAATTATAATATAATACATTACGTATTATGACACAGTATTTGTTGTCGCTTAACACTAACATAAAACTGTTGGTATCAAGAGAATTGTAAAAAAAAAAAAAAAAATGGCTGATTTACAGACATCTCAAATAATGATGACCTGATTAGATTGTCTATGACAAGTTTGATTGTATTTACAGCATTATCTTCAAACATTTGGCCCTCACAAGTATCGCCAAACCTGTTTCTACACACACTCACACTGACACGATACTTGCAAACAGTAAACAAAGCAAACAGTAATAGCTGTGTGCATATGCATGCAAGGATTTAACAGGGCAGATGTAAGTAATCAGTCCCAGAGCAGAGGCTCTTTATCCCTTTATCCCCTCTCAATGCATCCCCAGGCAGGCAGAACCCATCCGCTCGCCTGCGCCTGGGTGCTGCCAGCCGTGCCCACAGCGCTTAACCTTTTACAGATCGACTTGAAAGATCTGGAGAGAAATTAAAGAGAGAAGCCCACGTAACATTTGCACTGCGAAGGACCCCCTCAGTATCTTCAGTGGACTGGAGATCATTAGCTGTGTTAAAGGTCACGGTTTGGTCTTAGATCATTCTGACAGCAGGCATGCCCATCGTTTTTGTAGGGGTCCACTTTCATCTGCAGTAAATGATATTGTTTGCCTTGAGTAGTTTTCATCTGCACAAATAGAAATGGAAAAGCCTTGATGTACTTTTATTGTGCAATTATCTTGAAAAGGCCTCAACTCTTATCTGTTGTAGTGCTTATTTACCTGCATACGGATATCTTTCAGATCTGTAGACGAAGTTTCTCATTCATGGAAGTGTTTTTTATTCTTTGTGGTATATAATGGATTATGTGTTTTTAGTTCACAATTTGAGAATTAAATTTGCTTCAGACTAAATCGCTATGTTCCACATTGCTCTGTTGGAGAAATGAGAGGGGGTGACAAAAAGGAAAAAGGTAAGAGAAAAAAGCCCCCCAGACAAGTCATTTAGTGTTCATTGTAAAGCTTTGTGACTGTAGATCTGATGCGTTTTATGTGTCTTTTTGAAATGCCCATGTTAAAAATACAGCCATCTACAAATGATTTGATCTGTTATCTTATCTTTCTAATAGGCAAGCTTGAGAGGCTGTACTTTTCATATGTAGAAATTGGTTTCCCTTCATGAGGGGAGCTTGACTCTATTGAAGTGATACTATTGACCTCTTTGAGCCCAGCTCATACTACCACCCTGATGTCATGCGTACCGATATCAGTGGAGCTTACGGCTCACGGAGGAGCAAATGCATCTTGTCAGATATGCACACAGAGTGCAGGGACCCTTGCAGACCTATGAGCCCTCGCCATACATTTCAGTTATTCTCAAAAGACCAAAAGCTCCAAGACTCAGTCGTCTTGTCGCAATGAGTTACGATTTTTCTACAAAGCATTGCCATAATAGCTCACATTAAATTAAACTGTAATGCACCTTAAGATGACAGTGTATGTGTGTGTTTGAACATCGATACCTCGATTTTCTAGCAAAATAACATTGGACAAAGGAAGTAATTGATTGAAATTTGCTTAAATTATGTATTTATTAATACAAATTTGATGTTTCAAGCTGCTATGATATTTTACCTATTGATACTCTAACAATATATGGCAAGAAATGCATTTTCCCATATTTCTATTTGAAAAAATTACTTATCTCAACAATAATAGTAGTTGCTTGTGATTTAGTATTATATTATATTATATTATATTATATTATATTATATTATATTATATTATATTATATTATATTATATTATATTATACATACACACACATATATAGTTCTTAAGCTTGCTATAAATATTATACTGTTCAATTATTTTTGCTTTTATTTATATCTTTTTTTCTTTTCTTTTTCACACCTAACCGACTTCAGTTGGATCCTGCTTCGATTTTACTCTGTCAGGGGACACATTAAAGCATTAATGAGCTCTGTAGTCCTGTCATCTTCAGCTCTATGTCACCGTTCATCTGTAATGAGACAATGTGGACATCAGCTGGATCCCTGCAACTGCTCTTTGGACTTTTATTGAAATATACTGGGGGAAAATGAGCACTAACAAATGTAAAGTTTAAAGTAATAGCTCTATAAAGGCCTTCATTTATCATACAGTGAGGGAGAATAACAGAGACTGGAGCCTGAATTCAGTATTTTGTCAAAATTGTGTTGTGATTCAGTTCAAACTGCTTCCTCCCGGTGCTTTTTTGTTCTACATGCTGATAAACAGAGGCCTTGCCCTTCCCAGAGGTCAGGAGGTCAGGCATCTAAATGAAGACTCTTGTGGGTTGACATGCTGTATAATTTAATGTATTTTGGCTGATGTATTACTTTACTAAAGCATAGCTTTTTGTTATTTAATTAATTGTCAGTGTTTGTTGTTGGATTGTGAAACAGGGCTCTAATTGCTGACCTTTTAGTGAGTCACACTCATAGCTTGCAGTTATTCTAGTATTATTCTTTTCTGCGGCTCGTTGACCTAGACGGCCACATCTCAAGGACTCAGGTCACCATGGAGTATGGTGCTGAATAGGTTTTTTAAGCACAATATCATGGTATTTGCTGTCGAAGTAGTTAGGTCAGGCAGCATGGTTTGTTTCAAGCCCATAAACCACTCTTTTATTTAAAATGAAATGTTACTATTAAGGTGCATCAAGATGCTTGTGTAAGTGAACTTGTCCTTCAACCTCAACGTCCCAGTCAAACAGCCTCCCAAAAAGTGATCTAGTCAATTTTTCATGGATAAAATCAAGACCCAACCTACTTGTTTTCAATGTTGACTTCAGACATATTAGCCAACTTTCTTTAAAGTAAATGTATATCATGCAAATATCTCAAACAGTGTTGTATGTTTAACTACAAACTGGGTTTCCAAGCATATTTTACAATTTCACTAACTGTAGCATGTTGGCTGGTGTTATGGATTATTGCAGATCTGTTATCCTTGAATTATTGATGTTGTTTTTGCTAAATGGAGGCTACTTGAGTTGTGTTGTGTTTGACAGATGCTTTATTTTTGGTTTGAAAAGTATAAAATGCACCAGTCTCTCAATTTAAGTAATAGCACATAGACACACTCATCTGACACATTCCGCAGCTGTTTTTAGAGGTGGTATTCATTTCTTTGACTATCCAGCAGGCTAAAGTTGCAAATGTTCCAAAAAGTGCTGGTTTGTCACATCTGGTTGCACCATAAATGCAAAACAAACGTCCAGCGATTGTTTCTGCTGTTGAGGGCAGTGAGGAAAGGGACTGATTAGATGCCAGAAGAGGAGAAATGTGGGTGGTGGAAGTTCCAAGCCGATTTCTCTCACTGCCCTCCAAAACGCTGTGGGAAAAATGGACACAGCTTGAGTCTGGCTTCTGGTTGAAACTGACCTGAAGAACGTCAGACTTGACCCTCCCACACAGATATTTTGAGTGTGCTTTGTCTAATAGTGTGTCTGAATGATTTAGATTTGTTTGAGAAAACCTGATATTTGTGCTTTTTACATTTTCGTCTTTATAGACTATAAACTGTATGCTAGTGATTGTGTATTTATGAAATTTAGAGATAGAAATAAGCACTGATATGTGTGCATTTTCATAATGAAAATGCAAATGGACAGTATGACGCACCTGTATATTCATTTGACAGTCAAGGTATGTTTTCTAACTGTAAACAAACTGAAAGTTAAATTAAATGAGGGGATTTAGGTTTTGTCATTAGAGATTGGCCAAATGCCATGTGAATGCTGTCTTTCTCCAGGGGCGAGCGCTGAGTAATAAGCGTAAAGTTTGCCCTTGTCAGTCCTCTAATTACATTAAATCCTGTGTAATTCCTGGACAGCAAAGAAGGAGCCGCTGATGCACAGACAAAATGTGTGTGTGTGTGTGTGTGTGTGTGTGTCTGTGTATGTGCAAAAATGTTGTAAGCAAGCCCATGGGATGTGTCTCTTTGGGGACGGATGGATGGTCTGGTCACAGCTGTTCAGTGTGGTGGTCCACAGGCAGATGCTGGCAAGTACCACAGCAAATCTTCCACACACTCAATTAGTACACTGAGGACTGTATGTTTTTAACAGTCAATCTAAGTTAAGTTTTAGGAATTTTCCTTAAAGAGTTGTAAAAATCTTATATAGGGCTTGTGTATGTATGTTTGTATGTACTGTATATACGTATGAATATTTTTTTTTTCTTTTTATATTTAAAATATAAAATTGTGTGTGTTATTTAGTAGCTATTTATTTTAGTTGATGTATGTAGCATGCTGACAGTATGCAATGATTTAGCAATTCAATTTCATCGGCTTTAAAGCACAGCAGAACCTGCGGGATTCAGCCTGTGGTCAACCTAATATAGTCAAAAACATGTTTTGAAACCCTTGCATTCTGCAGTTAATCTAACTTTCTGTCTTATGTGAACCCAAAATCTTCTGAATTATACGTAAGACCCGATTACTCAACTAGTTGTTCAGGTAATCCATTGACTAGTGAAGTAGTATTTTTTTATGCCATATCATTCCACCAGGTCGTAATTATTTAGAATGTATGAGATTGTAACAATTTTGATGTGAAACTTTCACTTACAGTGTCCGAACAAATCAGGTGCAGCTGTACTGCTCACTGGCTTGCAGTGCTTAACGCATTTACCGTCATGACGTCACACTGTTAGATGCAAGTCAGATTAATGAACAAAATCTCTTTAATTGACACACTTTCATTATCATGTCCGTTAACATTCTATCATTGCAAAGAAATGCAAAGCCTAAATGTTAGTCATCCCAGTCCTAGTCTTGCATAGCCAGACCTTCAAGCTAAAGGTCTGGGAATTCATGGCAGCTTTCATCGGCCAAGGCCCAGCCACGAGGCCATTTGACAGACATGTCCAACAACCAATCACAGTTTGTTTCGTTCATCGTCACGTTTCATGGCGTGCAAATGTCACCACAATAACACACAGGTGTAAAACTTTCGAACGTATTTGAAAGATTCTATGCCGCAAACTTAAAATCACATAATTTTGAAAATCCAGCATTTAGTTGATCCTGATAAGCGCTCGTTGTCACAGTTGTAAACGGCTTTCTTCTTTCGTGAGCCGGTTTGGCGCCACGGTATCTTTGTTTCCAGGCGGAACGTCAAAGAACATGACACAAACGTCTTGCAGAAATCCTGTAGAATTCAACCAATCCAATAACGACTTCGGCATTCCTGAAGTTTTTCCGCTTTTGTGTCTCATATGCATTAGACGTTTAGCCAACGGTCTGTGGCTGAGACTATCCCAGTCCTATCTCCAGCCATATAATATGTGTTTAGTGGGTTCATCCTTAAATGGACAATCTCATAGGCCATTGAGCACAGAGTGGTATGCGGTGCCTGATGGATGGGGGTGGCTTGTAGAGAGAAAGAAGGCCAGTCTCTGTCTAATGAAGTATTACTGGAAAGCTGCTATCCACAGGCCTCAGACTGCCTAGAGGTAGTGGTGTAGTTTGCTCATTTATAAAACCCAAAATCTCTCTTTCCCAAAATCACTCAAGGGCTTTACACTTCAACCCTCTGTACCCACAGATACTGTACCTGAGCTGATTTGGGAAGTTGTACTTTTCAGTATAGGGCAAACTCAAATTGTAGAGTTACACACAATTGTATTTGTGCTTCTAAAATTATGAGATTGAGTTGTGTGTGGTGATGGTTCACATACACTCAAAGAGCAACTTGAAGTGAGCTCCTCTACAGTTGAGGTCCTCAGTTTAGGTCCTACAGTTTAGGCACTTCAGTTTGTGGTGCTCCACTGCTGCTGAATCTATAGCAGCACAGCAATATATGTATGTGTGTGTATATATATATATATATATATATATATATATATATATATATTGTGAAAAGTTTAAGAAATGTTAGTGGATCTAACAGAAAGCGGGTTAACTCCGTGTCAGCGCGCGCTCTGATCGGTAATTTATTAAGGAGATCGGTCACAAAACTCATCATCCGAGCCAACGTTTTTGGAGCAAATTTCTAAGCCGCACCCGCCCGCCATCCGCTGATTGTTTTGCGGTCTATGGCCATGCAATGCTTTGCTGATGCGAGTCGCAAAAAAAATGCCATTGTCTGTTCTAGAAAGGATGCAGCAAAGATATTTAATGCTATTGTATGAGGCATAGGCCTACGCTGAGTTTCATTTACAATGAGATGCGCTCTAGTGCAGTGCAAGTGAACGCGGCGCGCTGGTGCTTCCATGTCGGTTATCATTGTCTGCTATATTTGCTTTTTATTTATTAAAATACACGCAATTGGTTGATGAAACATTTATTCAAATTGAGACAAAATTTGTACAAAACGAAATTCGTTTTTAAGAAAGGTTTTCTACAAAGCAAAATTTTATGAAGTGGTAAATATCATGTCTGACGATTTACAAAACTTCATTAAGTGGTAAAAACCATGTCTCCCGATATATTGCGCATCTTATGATCCTATCTAAAAAATGTTTGTAAAAAATATTTTAATGACACGGTTTTGGCGGTTATAGAGTTCTAATGACGGTGTTCAACTATAACCGCCGGTCTCACGGTTATATACGAATCGTCACACCCCTAAATGACTCTTAAGAACTGGTTCTTTTAATAAATCATTTAAAAAGAATGACAAACAAGTTGCAGAATTATGCACTTAATTATCTCAACATCTGTCTCATTTAATGAACTGCAAGTTATTTTCAGGGACATTTAATACATTTGTGTATCAGAACAGAATTCTGTAGGAAACACTGACTTTTCATTTTCCTTTTTTTTTCTTCACAGTACAAATGGGCTTGGGGACCACTGGTATTAGAATGAATTCTGATGTTAGTCTTAACTTATGCCTTGAGAAATGGTCTGCCATTCTAATGCCCCCAGTGCTCATATTGATTTGATGACTACAGATAAAGTATTGGCAAGATGCCTGCAGTTTCTTGGGCTTTGGCCAAGGACACAGAAAACCAACAGTTTTGGCAAGTTCATCATCACAAAGCTCTCGGCATACAGCTTCGCACAACTGGGAGGGAGAAGTTCTGAGCACAAGCACTGAACCATAAGCTAAACATATCGCCTGTCTCGCAGTCTGTAATTACACAAAATGGTGGGATGAATAATTGCATAGACGGGCTTCTGACAACGTTTAACAAAGTCCCGAAAAGGCGGACAGGCTGGTTCAGTGTAGTCCTTATGCGAGCAGGGTGTATTAAACGGAGGAGTAAAGTCTTGAAGGTGCGTTTGAGGTTGAGAAGCTCTAACCCTTTATTGTTACTGACACAGATCAAGTTTTTGGCCATATTGTGCCCCAAATGAACAGATTCTCTTTAGTTGAGCATGACTGATGTTCTGCTGGTAGATTGAGAAGCCTGTTTCTGTAATCTAATAGAAGTGATTGTTATTTCATTACTGTATGTGTTTTGGATCATTCCAGACCATTAGATGCTTCACAAAGAGATTGGGTTCATTCTTCATATTAATTCTCTTTCATATTCCAGATGCCTGTGACAATGATATGGTGTCATAATTCACCCTTTTTCTTTAGAAAAGACTTTCATATTAACTGTAATGGCTATTACTGGAGCCACCAATGACCAATTAGACCCACTGTAGAGTATTTGCTCCATGCATGTTGAATTTAAGGTTATAGCAACATCTAAAGAGGTTATAATATGATGATCTCCAACTGACCAAAGAACAAAGTTTTACCTGGATAGCTGGCATCAGGTAGTCTCCAGAAACCTGCTGCAACCTTTAATGCATATTCTGTTAAAATTGCAGTGAAACGGAATGGTGACAGATCTTTTCTTCCATCCAAGTGAAGCAAATTATGTAAAAAAATAAAATTAAATGTGTCTGTTGTTGATTGCATGAAGTCAGATCTAAATGTGAGATGACTGTAAGAAAGAGGCAGGGTTTAGAGACCAAAATCATTGGAGAATGTTTGAAATCAGTTATAAGATGTGCCTTTGTATGCAAACGTTGTCTTTGCCCAATAGCTTTTGGATGCATTGTTTAAAGGGATAAACCAAACAGTTTTAGTTCTGATTGTTTTCCATTATATGTCTTGACCTTAGTCAAAGCGAACTGACACCCTTTGGTTACCCACATTCTTCGAAATGTCTTCTTTTATGTTCCACAATATAAAGAAAATCATACAGGTTTGGAATGACAGGAGGGTGACAAAATGCTGACAGACATTTTCATTTTTGGGTGAACTGTCCTTATAAGCTTTGAGGTTTGACTAGAAACCTTGTTAGATGGGCAACAGATGTTGCTAGAGATAAAGTTGTGTTGAACCAGGAATATTAATGTTCACCAGCAAGATTACTTTATTGATGGATACTGTTATTCAGAAACTGCAGCAGTTCCTTAGTTTCTCTCTCACTTTCCAAATCATTCTCTGTGTCTTATCAGGTAGACCCGAAGACAACAGGTGAGAGAGTAGCAATTGGTCAGCTAGCATAACACTGAAAAAATTAGCTCACTTTCACCTCAGCATTATTGAACATTCTGCCCTTGTCCCACAGACACAAACAAACTGCTTTCAGAGCCACAAACCCTTTTTCCAACAAATATCACAACAGTGCTTTTACGTTTAACCACAGTTATCGCACAGATAAGGCTTAACAATCACCGGTGACGACCTGTTGCCCTTGAGCCTCTTTGTGTAAAATAAATGAGAGAGTCTCACCTTTACCAGATCATTGCTTCTCAGATGTATGAATCAGAATAATACATGCTCCCCTGTGGTTGTTTGCATCTACCGTCTACATAAATATTATTTATGTGCTCGGGCACTGGACTCTTCTGCTCTGTTGACTCTGCCTCACGCAGGGGAGCTCTATTGATTTCTGCCTGTCCTTTATGCCTGCATTTTGAACTGTATGAATTAGCATTTCTCCTCCACTCTCTGTTTTATCTGCACACACCGCTTTGAAGTGGAAATACCCTAAAGATAAGAAGCACCAATAAATGTGACATCAATAAATGATCACGTTTCGTGTTTTTATAATATTAGAATATAACCATAGCCGTGTTAATTCTTTCATTGGGAATGGACAGTTTGGCCTATTGTGATGTTGACAACCTGGAAATGGATTCTCTCGCTCGTACCGCCATGATTAAATAGCGATTGATAAGATTGCTGTGAAGATGGTCATTTTTCTGCTGCCCTTTCAAAATAGATTGTTATGGGAATGGAGAGATCTAAACTCTTGTTTCTCTTTCTTTGATAGAGGGCAAATGTAAATGTCAGTTATGTCAGGCAGCGGAAAGGTCTAGAAGCCTGGGAGAAAGTGCTAAATGAGTTCTGACAGCAGAAGAGAGCTTGGGAATTCGGCCAAGGAACGCAAATATACAAAAACATTATGCGCACCCCAAAAGTGTTTCGTTGGGTCAGTGCTTATGCACTGTGTTATTAGCTCAGTTCCGAAATCTTGTGAGCTGTTGACTTTTAGGACCGTATAGTCAACAATCCATAAAATAACAGAAAAAGTACTGGCAGCTTATTACACAGGACAATATCCAGTAATTTTTCTATTTACTCTAAAACACAACGCAGAGCAGTGTAAAATTCATAATACTGTTAAAAAAAAACTGAAATTACAGAATTCTTTTCAAATTATACAGTATATTGCGTGCCCTATTTTTACAGATTTTTTTTTGAGTATTGTGTTCAAAGTTTGGGGTCCATTAGATTTTTTTTAACACTTTTATTCAGCCAGGATGCATTATAATGATCAAAAGTGACAATATATTTTTCATGTTACAGTTTCTACAAAAATATTAAGCAGCACAACTATTTTCAACACTGACAAGCACAAAATCAGCATATGAGAATGATTTCTGAAGGATCATGTGACACTGAAAACTGTAATGACCGTAATTATGCTGAAAATTCAGCTCTGCCATCATAGAAATAAAATATGTTTTAAAATGTATCATAATAGAAAGAAGCTTTTAACTTAAAACTTAATATTTCATGATATTACTATATTTATGAAAATAAGAGACATCTTTCAAAAACATTACAAAATCAAACCGACCCCAGACTTTCAAATCAACAGTGGTGTCATAAATGTTGCAAATCATGTTAAAATTGGTATTAGCTGGTTATTATTTGGTGATTGGCTCTTTTAACTCAAAAGCAAGTCTTCCATCTTTACAGCTGCCATTTTGAGTGGCATAAGATGTGATTTATAGTGCACTCCAAGTGTCAGTCAATGTGAAGAACGCCACTTATTTCTAGATTTACTTTTGCTAAGTTCCATAATGCAGAACAATTATCATTAAAATAAGCAAAGGAGTAACAGATTCAACAAACAAATAAATAAATGTTCCTTTATTTTAGTCATTAAGCTTATTTTGAACAAAAACGAAGCTCATAGAGACACAGTCAACAGTTTTGAAGAAAACTAATCAGACTTGGACTTATTACTCAATTAAATTGAGTGAATGGCTGAAGTGCTCTTGGAGGGATTCTAGTCCTTTATCAAGATTGCACACATATTGTAAATAACATTGCGATATTTAGATATAAATTTGTATCTAAATAAACATTTAGTAATCGCCTGTTATATTTAATGAGAATATGTAAAGCTCAGCTTTTCATATCATATGGTCATTGGACTTGCTGGAGTGTGTCATTAAACACCTCAACTGCTGCACCTGAGGTGCCATATGTGCACCATTTTTCTGGCAGCAAGAGAGAAGATGTGCCTGAGAGAAAGATGTTTAACATGCTGCCTTTCTAACAGACCTTTGAGGCCAACCACCACCTCCCTGTCTCCCCCCACCAAAAATTCCCAAAAAACTACTCTATCACCGCCGCCAGACTTATCTGGTACAATGCTGTAATTCCTGCAGAAAAGGAACAGGGACAATGTTAGGACCTATTTAATTCATTTATTCATGAGTGTAATTGAAATATTAACATCGGCGGCAGACGGTGAAGGCTTGGCGCTGGGACACGAATCTGTTCGTACGGCACTCTGCTCTGAATATTTTATTTAGATGCTCCATTCGTGGCTTCAGAGCACAGGTTAATCTATTCACTGTTCCGACACTCATGGGACCCTTGTACTGCCGTCATTAAAGTCCCACACAAGATGTCTAATAATGATACCTATTAGCGCAATACAAGAAACGACTTCTCTGAAATTTACATTTTCTTGTTTTGTGTCTAATTGCAAAGAGGACTAATTTCCCTCCCTAATAATAATGGGAAAAAACTCTCATTAAAGCTAAACGATTAATCTTCCGACTACAGAGTAGGAGGGCTTTTGGTTGGGAGGGATTTTTTGGGTGATGTATTATGAGCAGGCTTGTTGGAGTATGCATGCCCACACATTCGATTAATTTTACCCAAGTGTGCTGTGCGTGAGGCTTTTGGTAAAAACAGATGCAGCAGCCAAGTTTTATTCTGTACGTAAATGGCTGTCTTGGGTCTTTGTTGAAGGTGGATGTGTAGATGTCGGGAATAAGGGTAAGATCAAATGGAGATGCACAGGGGGAGTTTACCAAGACGCTCTCTCTTGCCATGTGCTCGTGCTGTCACATGTCGTTGCCACGGCAGCAGCGAGGAAAACACCACCCACTGGGACGCGAGGCCTGCGCTGAGGCGTCGGGTTGGCACTCTTTCTCTCTCCTCGGGCTTTATCAAAGGGAAATGCTGAAACACAGGGAGATGGAGCTGCCACTAACCATCATAATCGCAGCCGTACCACATTAATAAGGGAGACTGCATAAATGTCTGCAGGAAAACTGGGTTTTGTGCAAGGGAGGGGACGGGACACTTTGTGTGTGTGTAGGTTTGGTGTGTAATGCATAACTGTGGCCCATGTGATTCCTCAGGTCTGGTAAAGTCCATAGGGCCTGTGGACATGTTCCTGCAGGAGTCACAGTTCACACTTCTCACTGTTTTCCTGCCTCCCTCCCCCACAGAGCATCATTGTTCTGTGTGCATGTCCGTAACCATGTGTTTTACACTGCGTGTGCTCTGTGACTTCAGTTGACAAGGGCAGATTCTACCTACAGCCTGATTTTTTGTATGTTTGTGTTGATTTAATGTGGAATTAGTTTGTTTTAAACTTGGATTTAATTCATTTTTTTTTATTTTTTGTATATGTATTTTTAAAAAGGTTTATGCATTTGTATTTTTTAGCTGATAATTACAAATTGAGAAAAAATAAAATATAATACAAGTCTACAATAATAGAGATAATGATTTGTTTTGTTGTTTCTTTTTTTATATTTTTAATATTTGTTATTAATAAAATAATAAAATACAATTCTTTTTGACTGGTTTCTTTTCACATATTTGTTTAGATTAGTTTTTTCTTATTCATTTAGCTGACAATTACATATTGAAAAAGGAGACAGAATTCTGCAATAATAGAGATTATGATTGTTGTTCTTATTGTTTTAATAATAACTTTTGTCTGGTGTGGGAAAAAAAACATATTCGTTTTTTGTTTTGTTTTTTCATAAAAAAACTAAAAAAAAAACATTGATGTATGATTGCATTTGTTTTTCTTCGATCAGTTTTCACTGCTGCTGTTATGATAGAGAAACAGTTTGAAGAGAATCATTCTAAGCAAATTAAAATGTCAGTGTTACTGACTATACTTGAAATATATTATACAAACCGTCACCCGTTTATGAGCCTTGAAGTAAATGGTGAGTATAAAGGGTCCTGTGGCATACACAGCCTGGGATCTTCATTGACAGTTAGTGTACCTCTGGTAAAGGTTAGAGAGAATTAAGGACGCCACAGGAGCCTGCAAAGACCAGGCAATTATTCAGCATGCCCTTTTCACATCAGCAAAACAAGGTGAATTTACACCCAAGTGCAGCAGGTTTGTGTTGTTAGGTGATACTTAAGGCAGGGAATCTCTAGCTATTTCAAGCTTGAAGTTGAGAGAAATTGTCAAACTGCATAAACAACAACAATGCCATGATTAAAGACTGAACAGCATATATAGAGTAGTGATGAGTCTGATTTCATTATACGACTTAATCTTCAAGCTGGTGAGCCTTAGTGATCTTTTTTATTATTTTTCACTATGCAGAAGCTTTCCTGCTTGAGGAATATATTGTTTAAAAGGGGAATAGAAGACTGTAAGCTATAGACATTTAGGAACAGGACTATGTTAATAAGAAGACTTGGCTTTTGAAGGTCAAATTCCCTCTGTACAGTAGCATACAGCATGTTTGAACCCTGCCAGTGACCTTTTAGTACTTATTTGGACCTTCGATCTCAAGTGGAATTTTCGATTTGCTGCTTTCTGAAGGACAAGAAATTGTAGCTTAAGTAGTATATAATATAGCCAGTTTTATCGCATTATCTATTTAATGTTTCATGCTAGCTGTTCCTGCTGGAAATACTAGCTTAGACCCACATGAATGTCCTTGCTGATCAATGCAAGGGCTCAAAAACAAAAGGGTTTGGCTGGTTAAGTCTGGCTATATTAACACTTGCTGATAGATGTCAAAACTACACCATCTGAATAAAAAAGAAAAAAAGTAATTTTATTAAATTTGTTTTTAGTATTGTTATTATTAATATTATTTATTTATAGTATTTAAAAAAAATAATGTTTATGTTTTATGTTAGTGCTTGTTGGTTCCTGCAGTGCTGCATTTAATGTAGATTGGGATGTGCCAGCCAACTGCCTTTGAAGTGAATGGGAAGGCAAAGCGATCCTCTCCTTGCAGCACCATAGCGTCCAAAACATAATGCTGGTTTTCAGCAGGAGATATCTGGTCTTCGCCCAAACATGCGCTGCAATGAAGTTATGACCTTGAAACATTTATTTCGACTCTTTCATAAAGCTTAATGGCTTCTGTCTAGCGGACATGTTCACTCAGAAATTACCATTGATCCCAAGTTCCTCTGTAGATGGTGACCCTCTCTATGCTATAGATACTATAGCAGCTACTGCAATCACTTACCCCAAAAAGCCATGAAGCAACAACCCATGAGAGGTTGAAGGTTGAAACGTATTGTGTCTACTCCAATCTAATTCACTGTGATGTGGTTAAGTCTTGTTTGTTCTGTTGAGCTAAATATCGTGCTCCTGGGTCCTCCCCAAAGGGCGAGTGATTAATGGCACAGGAGAATTGGGTATGGGAGATGGGGGAACAGTACAGGCTGTTATCGTGCAGTCTTGATCGGATAGCTCCATTCATTTGGAGGCCTATTCACTCTTTATTTTTAGTCCAATTTGCACAAATCTTCTGCCTTAGTTGCGCTGCTCGTGTGTGCTTTATAGTACAAATACAGCACCCTTCTCCTGCCTGAAGCACTTTTCTTTCGCAGGAAAGCCCTATCGTTTCTAAATAACCCTGCTTCATGACAATACCTCCAGTTCCGGTTTCATATTATTTAATGTGATCTTACAGTACATTTGTCAGTATGTTATTCTCAGTGGCCTTTATTTTAAGAATGTGTACTCAGCACATGGATATTCTTTTGGAATAAAAGCATAATATAATTACAAAACTACCCTGTATAAAGTGAATATGTGCAGTGATTACATTAAGGAGTAATTTTTAACCTTTATAATACTTTTATTTATGTGATAACAATATAATGTAACAACTGAATATTCACTTTTTAATAATAATACAGCTATTAATATTATTAGTATTAGTATGAATAAAAAATAAGAATGAATGAAAAATATATTATTTTAAATAATTATGTGAAAAAAATATTTTATTTTAGTATTATTGTTATTAATGTAATAAAATGAAAAAGTATATATATATTCTTCTCTTTATTACATTTATACTGTATGTAAATGAAGCAAAAAAAGCTTAAATAAATAAAGCACATGCAGAAATATGATTGTATTATATATATATATATATATATATATATATATATATATATATATATATATATATATATATACAGATTATATACATAATCTACAGTGTACAATATATACAGTGAAACAATACTACAATTCAATATTTGGATTGCAGATATTTAATAAACATCCACACTCTTGTGTCTTTCTGTGTAGTGTCTAGTTACTTTAATCACTGTGTCGTGTCAGATTTGCCATGAATAACTTTGAGGTTAATTATTATCATGGCGAGCTGAATCCAGAAATAAATCACAGGATGGAGTCAGATTGATGTTAATCTATGTTTACAATTCCCCAGCCCAGGACCCCTGACCCCTGAAGCAAAAAGTAGGACACAAACCCACCTGGTCATATGCCAGCGTGCAGGGCAGAGCAGATCCACACAAGTGTGTCATGAGACAGGAAACTCTGCTGACACCTGTGCAGAGGGCTCTAAGGCCGGAGCAGCTTTTAGATCCGAGGCTTGCTGCAGGACTTTAAGATTTCATAGTAAGCTGTTAATGCTGTTGGCCCGAGTGTCTTTCCCACTGACTTATTCATTACAGATAACCAACACAAACACTAGGGAGTTCTCTCTCTCTCTCTCTTTTTAGAAAATGGTGGCTTCTTCAAAGCTCAAGTGAAACCTTTACCTTCACCTATTGGGTTTTGCACACAAAGGAGTTGTGTAGCTCTGCTGACCAAGTAGTATTTGTCCAGTATGAGCTGAGGCTAATAGAAAGCTAGACAGCAAATATTTCAAGAAATCTTAAGGGAGTATTGAAGGTAGAAACTCTTGGTATTCTATTTATGTTTTCGAAATCTATTTTCACTTCGTCCCTTTCTCTCTCTCATACGGTATCTGCAGATTTTTTTGCATTTCTATGCTGATTTTAGTGGAAAATCTGGGGTAAAAGTGGAATTCTGCAGTGGATTTAATTAATTTGTGTTAAATAAAACAAAGAGTGCTAGACATGTGCATGTAAATATTAGATGAAAAATATTCATTAAAGGTACAGGTTGTAGAACCTACCAAAACAATAACAATCACGTGGTTTGATGATGCTAAGAAGGAGCGCGGAATGATGGGATTTGTTGTCTTCTAACACAATAATTGGGCATACATAGCAAACGCGAGTTCAATGATTTGCGCGAGTAGATTACATACAAAGTCGATGCAAAAACGCGATCAGACAAAGGATCAGATGCATCCTTCCACAGGTCTAGAGTTGCGATGCCTCGAGTTTGGCGTGTATGCCCCATAATATAGTTATTGTACATATTATAGACCTTTATTCTGTACTTACTGCTTATTGCACTTCTGGTTAGATGCTAACTGCATTTTGTTGCCTTGTACCTACATGTGCAGTGACAATAAAGTTGAATCTAATCTAATCTAATCTAATACTAAACTTGTTGATCGTTATAATAGCATACGTTTACGAATCAAAGCAACTCACCTGTCGATTAAAACACAAGTGAGATTGGCATCTCTTTCTAGTTGAAGTTTGTCGCGGAGCTCTCTCCATCTCGAAAATGCAACACCGATATTGATCCTGGCTCTTTCTCTCCTCTTGTCCCAAACTCTTCCTTGTTGTTTGGTTGTTTGGTTGGCCCGCATGCTTACATTTGCGGGAGCTGTCCTTGTTGACAGAACCAGTGGCAGATGGTGAATGGTAATTATGTTCCATAAATAAGTAATACAATCCACCATAAAACGTGCGAGAAACAGTAAATAAGGAACTGCTTGAAGCAAGCTAGTGGTTTGCTGTACGCTAGACACTACTTACGCATTTGTCCACGACACTGTTGTCATGTGGTTTCTACATCAGTAAAGGCGGTAACAAAGGGTAACTAACGACTTTGACAGGCAACTGCACTGCCCCGTGTCTCATGGCTTACAAGTAGTTGAAAACATTAGAGATATTGTTAATAATCAGCTGGACAAAATATATAATACTAGTAGTGTTGTCACGGTACCAAAATTTCAGTATTCGGTACCGATACCAGTGAAAATCCACAGTTCTCGGTACCAATTTCGGTACCAAAGCGAAACACAAAAATATGCTAATTAAAAAAAAAGAACTTTTTGCATGTGTGAGAAACAGCACTATCAGTAAAGCGACAGTGAGTGCGCCTTCACAAAGAGTTTACAGTGCATCAAATACAGGTGTGCTGTGCATCCACTGGGATGAACTGAAAAGTTCAGATCGCTTGATGGCGAGAGAATTCTGAAGCTCAGATGCTGAAATTAATGCAAGCGTCTTGCGCTTCAGTCTATGTAGTAAACAAACCCGCACGTCTCTGCCATTCATTAATTCACACAGAGACGTGCAGAACACGAGACGCGCAGGACACGGATTCATATTTCAAATCAACTTTTGCGGCTTAACATTTACAGATACTGGTCCATATGGAGAATTGATTTGATTATTTATGCTAAATTTGACTGTCCATATTAAAATGTAAGTTTCATTTTCATGACTGGATTGTGAGATTCCGTCCTCGTTTTCTGCTTCGCGGAAATCATAGCGCTGGTACCGTCACATTTATAAAATTTTAGTACCGACTTGGTACCTAAGTAACGGGTCTTTTGACAACACTAAATACTAGCCTAGTGGTTTTTGGATATTTTACTGCAAATATCTTACAAATTGTACCTTTAACCAAAATATTTAACAAAGACCTTTGTATGCAGGAACTCCAAATGAATAGAGTCCAGTGAGGTTGTGCATTTGATGTTTTGTGTGTCTGGAGACCATGCACACTTTACGGCTAACAGAGATGGGAATTAAAGAAAAAAACAACAACTAGTTTTTACATTCTCAATAGAATGTGAGTGGTTTTCCCATGTAAAACTCTTTGTCCTGAAGTATCATACCTCTTCTCAACAAGAGGTATTATTTTAGGGTGGCCAAACTTGCCATTTTGCGCTGTGCAGAACAATTGTTGTATGACAAAGTACCTTGTTGTAGGACCAAAGCCACTCGGTATGCTCAGTGCTGCTTCAAGTCGAACACTAATATGTGCAGGTATTTGCATCGCTTTGACCATTCTCTGTAGATCCCACCTTCTCAAGCACTACGATTGGTTGATTATGTACAATGTCTGCATTGTATTGGTTAAACGATCATTACCTTCGTTAAGTTTGAAAACCGGAAACCAAAGCCAAAACCTGGATATTTTAGGCAATATAGAAATCCTGTCCAGGACGTGTCCTGGAAAAATGGCATGTTTGGTCATCCTATATTATTTTATGTATCACTGATGATGTAGCACACTATTGTGGATTGGAGATATGTGCCAAAGTTTAGTACATAAGATGTGGTTACATAAGTGACATTTCAGGAGCAGAAAAAAAAACCTACTGTGTATTGTCAGTAGTGAAGTGATGTATAAAGCACAGCTCATAGAGAAGTCACTTTCAAACCAAGCAGCTTTGAACACTGCGGAATGTGCATGAGGAACTTTTTTTTGCCCTCAGGCAAAACCTGTGATCATGAAATGACTGGATGACAATTTCTTCTGTGGGACACAAATAGATATTTAGAAGAGTACTGGTAACCATTTACTAACATTGTAATTTTTTCTTTAGTCAGTGGAAGTCAGTGGGAGTCAGAACACTTTCGTTAACTAACATTCTGCAAAATATCCCCTTAATTTTTGAGTGTGCTATCCTTTTAAAGGTGCTGTAGGGAAATTTTGTAAAAAAATATTTTTTACATATTTATTAAACCTGTCATTATGTCCTGACAGTAGAATATGAGACAGATAATCTGTGAAAAAATTAAGCTCCTCTGGCTCCTCCCAGTGCTCCTATTGCCATTTGCAGAAAGTCATGCGCTCCCGGTAAAAAATAACCAATCAGAGCTGCGGTCCGTAACTTTGTTTGTGTTCAAAATGTAGAAAAATTTATATAATAAGCGAGTACACCATGAATCTATTTTCCAAACCGTGTTTTTAGCTTGTCCTGAATCACTAGGGTGCACCTATAATAAGTGTTTATATTCGGACTATTTTAGATTGCTTCGGGGTACCGCGGCGGAGCAACCCAGTACCTTTGTGATTCTTCATAGACATAAACAGAGAGAAGTAGCTCCGGCTACGATGTTCTTCCGCAAGACGCAAGCAGTTCTGTTTATTGACCGCTAGAGCGTCAAAAGTTCCCTACCGCAGCTTTAAGTAAAGATCTTGGGAAAACAACTTTTGTGTCGATCACAAGAAAATCTTTGTCAACATTAATAAAAAGCTAATGAAAGTTCACTAATCAATTACCAAGATATATATATATATATATATACATATACAGTATATATAGTGTTATGTTCAGAGCTAAATAAAATTTCAAATGGCATCTGGAGAAACAACTTTTGTTATGTAAAAGTCACAACAAATCAATAATGATGCATAACCTCTTAGGGCTTCCATACCTAAGCAAACACGGCTAACACAATTTCAGGATGCAGCTTGCACCTCAGGCAATGTGAAAGTAGCACTGTGTACAAGAGTGTTTGGTATATGCTTCTCTTGTTTAGTCTTTCCCCTGTCTGCTCTAGTCTCTCAGCGTTTGGAGGGTTTCATTGAGGCACCTGATTGTGAAAAACAGCATCGTAACAGTATGTCGAATGTGAGAATTGGCCGCTTACAGCGGCGTGTGTTTTTGCTTCCCGAGGTTTCCCACTGTCTGACACTGAGAGGCCAGAGGGAGAATCTCCCATGGGAGAAACATAACTACTGCAAGCACTTGCCTTCAATTTAAAACATTGTCATTTAAGAAAGCACACCGTTTATGACTTTCAGCTGCGGCGTAACCATGGAAACAACTCAGACTTGAGCAGAAAAACCAGGATGTGTTTAAAAACACAGACACACGCAAACATACAGGCATGTTTACATTCCTACATACAATCGTTGTTTTTTTTTATTGTCTTATTTGTTTTAGCAACAAAATTGTGTGTTACTGATGCTTAGCTCTTCACTTTTAACACAGCTGGATCATTTAACCCCACAACAGGTATACTGTTGCTATGGCAACAGCTCGAACAGGGATGCTGGCTAATCCCAACTCTCTCAAATTCCACAAATATGCCACACATCAAGAAGTGCACACTACATTCGTGACGCATTCCTCCCCTACTGATGATGAAACGAGCTGTAAGTTGGCAGGGGTTGTTCCGATCTTTTGCACACTTTGTTCTTCTGCAAGATAGGCAGATAGCAACCAGTTTTTTCTCCCCCTTCCTATCTCTTTTTACATCAATCTGTGGCTCATGCTGGAGTGCTTTAATGATTACCATCCATATTAAAATGAGGTGGATGATGGAGAGAGAGAGAGAGAGAGAGGGAGACAGAAGACGGATGAAAGACTGACAGCACAAATCCCTGAGACGAGGCAGTGAGGAACTGGAAGAGAAGGAGGAAGTCATTCAAAAGGAGAGAAAGAGAGACAGAGAAACACAGAGATGCATCAGTTCTCTGGGCGCCCGCTTTCTCCTGTGCCCACGCTCTTCCTCCCACATCATGCACATGCAGTTCTAACCTCTCCCTGCGATTTCTCTCACTCTCTCTCTCCTTATCTCTCGGTCCTCTCCTCTTCACAGATCCTTCACTACAGCATGCTGGGTGCCTGCCATTACTGAAATTTACAAATACGCTTATATTCCTCCACAGGAACCATTAAGAGTTCATGACTATGATGTTTTGTTGCTGCTGCACAGGAGAGTCTCTTCAAAGCTGTCAAGAACTTGTCTGGCTCATATTTTAACCCTAAATCAAATAAAAAAAATAAAAATAAAATACTTTTTTTTAACTATTGACTTAAATCTGGAAAGTTTTTTTTTTACGATAAATTAAGCTTTCCTCCTAATTATCATAATATGAAGAAATGATTTTTTTTGTCTTTATACACTTAGCTGTTAACATATTGTTAGCTGACTTTAGTTGTGTTGGGTGCCAGGAATTTCTATAAATCTGTTATGCATTTTGTTGTACTGTATCTGGATTAGTATAATAATAGAGCTGAATATATGTACATGTGTATTGCAGTGAAAGTGTATTACAGAGAAAGAGAAATCAAATATCAGGAATATCCTCATCAGATCCCCAGGGGGAGACAGAAAAAAGGTAGTATAAAGAGTGACAGAAGTTGGATGTTTCAGTTGGACCCCTCTTGCCCCTTATCCCGTGTTACTCAGGGCAAGCTGCTGCGGTTTGCGATGCGTGCCGATGTGAGGAGAGTGGTTGACATGTCACAGAGTTCGCAGACTCCACTGGTCTGTTCTGTGCACAGCAGGCTTCACCTGTCTAACCCAGCCTCTCAAATAGATTTAAAATGCTCAAACTGTCAAAACTAGGGAAATATGTGCAAATACTATGCCAACATCAACACCTGGGATAAGTTTGCATGGCCAAAAAATCTTCATACACAATTAAAAGCATACATTATGTAAAAATACATACAAGTCACAAAATAGAATAGATTACAGCTGTTGCAGATGTTCAGTTACATGTCGGTCAGTACTTTATTAAACTATTAATATGCTGCTTTATTACGGTCATGTATAAAAGACAATGAATAATACCTCTTGATAAGTCAGTAGTTGATTTATTTTTGATACATTTATTATGAAAATGCATTATATCAGTAAATATTTTAGGTGTATATAAATAATTCAATGTGCATTACCTAATTTTGGATTAGACATATTTTACTAATAATGATTACTGTTTGAGTGCTGTATACTTCTTACAGCAAAGAGGACATTTCAGATGTCGACTTGTGCATTTTATATCCCGTCTACTTAATCCAGCTGCAAGCTGTGTGAATTATACATCTGCACATCTTCCCCCTGGGCTCCAGAGCTGTACAAAACCTGGGCTTGTTTGGACTCAAAATGCGGAGGCTCATACGAACGGCCGTGCTATTTCAGTACTCATGTAGTGTGTAGGTTGTTTGAATGCTATCAGAAGAGAAAGAGCAGGAGTATACGAAAACGTCACTGTTTTTCTCTATATGTGGTGATGTGCGTGTTTGGAAATAGTTGGCTGAATGACCAGTGGGTTCAGTCAGAGGAGATGCAGCATCTCTGTCCAGTTGATATTTCCCTCTCTAATGACTCTCAAGAGCCCTCAGGTGTTAATAGTACATACTGTACTTCCTGCTCCAAAGTCATGTATTTGACTTTATTTTAGTTATGGCTGCCTAGTTACTTCCTAAAGTATGTACCTTAGTACTCTAGTTAGAACACCGTCATATACAGAGTAAAAGAGTGATTATGTAATCCAGTGAGGGATTGATATGTAGCTACAGCATATAGTGTGTAGAGCTTGCATAGAGGGCTCAGAGAGTGGAGCGTTTCCCTGTCAGATGCTCCTGAGAGAGACCGCCCTAGTTTTTTTTTGTTCCCTCTGTCTCAGTCTAGGTGTATGATTGTGTTCTTTCTTTTGCGGGTGGCGACCTGGCTCCCAATGTGCAGTCGGCATCACTCCTTTTTGTAAAGTTAGGCATTGCCTGCAGAGGTGCTGGTGTCTTATATTAGAATTAGAAATATGCCTAATATATTATAAGCTTTGGCTTTGCTTAATATTATCAGCAAATAAATAAAAAGAGATTTTCAGCCTATTTCAGACATAAAGCAGTTGTATTAAAAGCTTCATACTTTAAAATACTTGTGTTGAAGTGAGAAGTGTTGTTTTAGTATCACTGAGATACTATTATAATTACTATATATATATATATATATAAATATATGTGTGTGTGTGTATTGACAAAAGTACTGAGCGATGTATTACAAACAGAAAGCGTTAACAATGCTCCCCTTGATTTTACAATTTTCCTCTTCCCCACAACCCACCCCCCAGAACAATAAAAAAAAAATCAACAATGAATAAACATAAAAATAAATAGAATAAAATTTCAAGATGAAAAACAGAATCACAGAGTTCTGATATAGTGGGGAAATATTTGACATCTTTGTAGGCCCATTGTGTCTGAATATGTTATCCATTCCAATATGTACAGGCCTTTTAATATCCATATTTATTTTAATTTGGGTTAAGAGTTATGCCCTTTTCAAAATATAAGATCAATGGGTCCCGTACTGAATAAAAAAGTTTGGCGAATATTTAATTTTTTCCAATTTCAAAAAAAGCATCACATCACTAAGCCAGAGTGGATTAACAGGTTTGTTGCTTAAAAGAGCAGTGTGGATTATTCAGAGCTTTTCTTTTTTTGTTCCACGCAATATATAAAGTAATAAAGGTTAAATAAAACTATATGAGGGTGTCTGCATGTTGAAAAGTTTCATTTCTGAACGAAGTATCCCTTTTTACTGTACTTGTCACATTCGGAGGTAAACTGTATGAATGGGAATTTATTTGAAGCTTTATCAAGGTACTGTAGTCTTAAACTAACGATAAGTGACAGAATAAATCTAAATCTGTAATTCTGTAAATCTGAGTTGACATGAACTGTGGCCGAAAGCAATGTAATCCGACAGTATTGTGTAGTGTGGCATCATATCATGACACCATATGTTGTCAGAACTCACTGATTAAATTCCTGATCCCTCGCTGGGCAGCAGGACTACAACACTGAGTGGTCAGTTTCCAAGCTTTCCAAGGCCTTCTGTCAGAATTTTTACAGAAACCAGTACCATTGTCACTATGTGCCAGGCATGTAACCTTTGTGGTTCCTTCAAGCTGAGTCTCGGACAACAGCATACAATAGCAGCCATTTACTGTAGTTTTACATTACTCAGGAAGAGATTGGTGGAGGAAGTGAGGAAGGGGTTCTATGAAATTTCTCCAGTGAGATGAGAGGATTCTGGGTAGAATAACAAGATGAAATCTGACCTGCTCCGGTATATACAAGGGCCCCTTCTCTCCAGGTTTGGCTTCTGCTGTAATCAAGACTCAAGCAGCTCACTTGGTCAAATATTAATCTGAAAGAGGAGAGTCAGTGGTTGCAGCTGTTATATACAGTGCACTTGAGAGCTTTGTGTTTGGAGTGTATGGAACAGAGATATTATTCTAATTTGGAAGGTGACCCTGATAAGGTGACGGAAACACTTTAAAATGACTGCAAAACAGGACGAAGCAATTAGATACACACATTAATTTTAAATTTTGAGTTGATGATACATATACAGAGATGTATAGTAACGAAGTAGAACTACTTCACTACTGTACTTAAGTACTAAAAGGCAGTATCTGTACTTTACTAGAGTATTGTTTTTTTCCCCTACTTCCACTTTTACTTCACTACATATTTTCGATGAGTTTAATACTTCTACTCCGATATATTTTTTATGTGCTGCATCGTTACTCGTTACAATTATAAAAATGTTACGAATCATTCCATTACAAACCCACATTACCACTGCCAGAACTGTAGATGGCAGGTTTGATGAAGCTGCCACATCATTGAGCGAAGACTGAACTGCGGTGAAGAGAGAGATGAACACCGAGCCGAGCTGGATAATGACTCGTTAGCGAGTCAAGAACCGGTTGCATATCACCAGTAGTTCTTTCTGACAGTTCGATTCAATAAACCGGTTGAAGAAAACAGTTCACCGGTTCTTTTGCGCTCGACGTAATGGCGTCATTGGCGTTGACTGCAAGCCTTCGGTTTACCTGGGCTCATAACAATAACATTAGCACAGAATCAGTTCAGAATCAATCACCAAAAGAATCATTTCAGTTCAGACGCTCTGTGTGTCGGTTTCCTCATGCTGAATGACACCTGCGCAGTATCATCAGCTCCTCGGTTCTCGAATCGGACGCGTCTGACAGAAACGGTTCTTGACTCGTGAACGAGTCAATCTGTTGTTTGTTATCTGGCTCGGCTCGGTGTTCATCTTCAGTTCTCTCTTCACATCAGTTCAGTCAGTGTACTGTTTGAGTACATGAATTACTCCGGGATATTGGTTTGTTTTAACTCAGAGGGAGTGTCAGCCACATTAAACAAGTTAACAGCTTAAGTCATTTGTGGATTAATGCGTACTGAAGACGCGAACCGTTTAAAATGATTCAGTTCGATTTGGTGGACTGTTTCAAAAAGATCCGGTTACATCGAATGATTTGTTTGCGAACCGGATATCAAAAACTGCTTTGTTGTGAACTGTCTTACAACATACACGGAAGAGAAGACAATCCTGAATAAAGTCATAGTTTTTGCTATTTTTGGACCAAAATGTATTTTCAATGCTTCAAAATATTCTAACTGACCCTCTGATGTCCCATGGACTACTTTGATGATGTTTTTCTTACCTTTCTGGACATGGACAGTATACCGTACACACAGTTTCAATGGAGGGACTGAGAGCTCTCCGACTAAATCAAAAATATCTTAAACTGTGATCTAAAAATAAACGGAGGTCTAACAGGTTTGAAACAACATGAGGGTAAGTTATTAATGACATAAGTAATAACTAATAATACAAAAAGTTACATTCAAAGGAATTGTGATTGTCCTTTAGGTTAATCATTAGAAATAATAAAAACAATATGTTCAAACTTTTGACTACTTTCTTTAATAGCTACATAACACAATACTTGTACTTTTACTTTCAGTACTTGAGTAGTAAATTTTAAAATAGACTACTTGCAATACTTAAGTACAAAAAATGTTGAATACTTTAGTACTTCTACTTAAGTGTGGTGCTTAAAGAGCACTTCAACTTCTACTCAAGTCACTTTTTTGATAGAGCACTTGTACTTTTACTCAAGTATGGCTCTCTAGTACTTTATACATCTCTGTACATATATTATATAATATATTGCAAAATATACAAATGATTGCCGCTTTCAATATATTGCAATATATTGGAAAAAAATAAATATATATAAGAATATATGCTAATATATTACATGATATTTTCCAATATACTGCAATATATTTTTGTTTAGCCTATGTGAGAAAAACAGCATATGAACAATTAAGCCATCAAAAAGTTAGTGGTCAAGCATATGTGTGCTGTAGACTGATGCATGTTTGATGAAGAGAGTCACTAAAAGGCTCTGTGACCTACTTAGCTTGTTGATTTTCATGTATGCTTCTTGACATGTTTCAGAAGCACAAATAATGAGTTAGGGATTCAAACAGCAGTCAGCCATTTTGGCTCTGAAGGGTGTTCTTGTAAAGGTTTCTTACTAATCATCTCTCTTTCGTCTCACTGTCTTAACAGCTGACCTAGACTGCATAGAAGGTCTTGTATAATGAGGTGTTTCTATTTTCAAACTGATTCTTTTTTTAACTTTCAAAGTTTGATCATTCCAGGAGGTAGAAAACAGACCACATGGTTTTGCTACACACCACTGTACGTTTCTTAATTCTGTCTCCTGTATTGTTCTTGAGACTTAACCTGCATTTGTTGGAATAGTTCACTTAAAAACATCTCTAGGTTACGCATGTAACATAGTTCCTCAAGGGGTACGAGACGCTGCATCGAAAAACGCTATGGGGAACGCGTTTAGCATGAGCGACTCTGAATATCATGTGTAATCTGTTTTATGGAAGAATGTGACGTCACGGGCAAGGTGACGTAAGTGACCAGAAAGCTATAAAGGCACATGCTGTGCAGCCGGCGTCAGCTTCAAGTACCAATAAGTGCCGGCAGGGGTGCCGGGGGTATGGCATCGAGACGCAGCACTTCGTTCCCTCGAGGAACTATGGTTAAATGCGTAACCTAGATACGTTCCTCTTCGGGAACTCGAACTGCAACGAAAAACTCTATGGGGAACGAGGTGCCCACGCTGCCAGACTACCAAATCCCTGCCTAGTGTGTATCTGAAGAGCACAGCTTAGGATGAGAGAACTGAAGCGCCTGGAGTGACTGGCATATCTAGGCCATAGAATCGTACAAAGGTTGAGGGCGTGGACCACCCCGCAGCGTTGCAGATGTCCAGCATGGACACACCTGCTAGGGAGGCCTTGGAGGCTGCCATACCCCGAGTAGAGTGAGCCTTGGCTCCCAACAGCGGGGGAAGACCAGAGGACTCATAGGTGGCATTGATAGTCTCAACTATCCAACGACTAATAGTCTGCTTAGATGCAGAAAAGCCCCTTTTGGTGGTACACTAGCAATTGGTCAGTTTTTCTCCACAGGGCAGCTCTTTGGACGTATGTGTCCAGTGCTCAAACTGGACACATACAGATTAACTTCTCTTGGTCAGGCTCCCAAAAGTGAGGAGGGCAGAAGGCCTGCAGCACTACAGGTTGTGGAGTGACAGAGGGATCCTTAGGAACATATCCCGCTCGAGGGTATATGAATGCTTTGGCCATGCCGGGCGCAAAGTCAGGATAAGTAGTGGAGATTGAGTGGGCCTGAAGATCTCCGACTCTCCTCAGAGAGGTGATAGCCAACATAAAGGTAGTTTTGAGGGTCAGATGTCTGTCTGATTTGTCTTGTATTGGCTCGAATGGAGCTTTACAAAGGGCCCCTAACACCACAACCAAGTCCCACGGGGGAATACGGGACCGTACTGGAGGTCTCAGCCTCAGCGCACTGCGGAGGAAACATGTAACTAGGGGGTGTCTTCCCAAAGACTGACCACCGAGAGGGACATGGTAGGTCACAATGGCTGCCACGTAAATCTTCAGCGTGAAGTGGGTCAACCCTGAGCTGGGTCAAGCTGACGGTCTCTGCACCATGAGGTGAAGAGTTTCCACCTCAGGGCATACAGTTTCCACGTTGAGGGAGCTCTGAATTGGAGGATGGTCTCAACAACCTCGGGCAGAGATCGGACCGCAGCTTGAGTTTCCAAACCCAGAGATCGGACAGATCTGGCGGGTGAGGTAGGAGATAGGGACGCGCCCGTCTCCATACCCTCCAGCAGATGTATCTGTAAACCCAATGAATGCAGACGCCACTCAACCTCGGCTGAACTGAAACAGCGTGCTTCGATCCCAGGCAGACCGCGCACAGACTGTGTGTATCCCCACTCGTTATGTAGCGAGGAACACAAAATCTGAAACACGATCTGGATTCGCCTTTCAGATGTCTTGTCTTGTCTTAGCTTTGCTCTTTGATTATTGCTTACTCTTTGAGGAGCTAATAGTGACAAACAACAATAAATAAGAATGACAAGACAGAATAACATGCACACACAGAGCGCTTGCTGAAAGACGCAAAGCTGATACCGGCTGCGCGGCATGTGCCTTTATAGCTTCCTGGTCGCTTACGTCACCCCGCCCGTGACGTCACGCTCTTCCATAAAACAGAGTACACATGATATTCGTTTTTCAACACAGCTCGAGTTCCCGAAGAGGAACTCACTCTTTTTGCTCCAAATTCAGAGTTTTTTCTGTGGAATACTTATAATATATGATAACAGACCATGATTTAATTTTTTTACTGAAATATCCTCAGCAACTCAAAGATCTCATTCATGTTTCCACATATACTGTACAACAAACTCAGTATGTTGAAGTTCGATTCAAGACATGTGATAACTTAATACATGTTCCTTGTTCCTATGTCATAGTGCTTGTGTCTTAGTTTCCTTTATCCTGGGGTTTGTAGCCCTGTTGTAGTTTTATTTATGATCAGTTCCCTATGATGGTTTAGCTCTGTTTTTAATTGGTCTGGTTTTCTGTAATGCTGAGGAACGCTGAGGTGACTGAGAGAGGATCTAAGAGCAGATGACAAATAACAGTAATGAAGATAAACAAGACACAAGAACCATAAGACACAAGAACAGAACTAAGTAACCTCAACAAAAACCAAGGCAGGAAATGAACAGGAAACAAAAACACCAGACCTACAACATAAGAGTCCAACACTAGACACACAACAGTGAACACATGACATAAACACATGGTACTTTTTTTGTCCCAGATCACAAAGCGAGGCACGAACATTCCGCAAAAATTTTCTTTTATGTTACATGCAAGAAAGAATGTCTTACAGGTTCAGAATTACATGAGAGTGAGTAAATGATGACAGAATGTTTAATTGTGAGTGAACTGACAATTCTTTTGAACCATCTTTTCTAAAATAACTTTTGAAACAAGACTGTGACCTAAATGATCAACTGTCTAGCAATGTAATAGAAGTAAAATGTTAAAACTGACTAACCTTCCCTTTAATTTCACTAAAGATTCATGCTTCCTGCTCAATCCCTGTAGTCATGGAAACGCAGTGTCTGACATCAGCTCTTCAAATGAGTATTTTTCGCCTGTTCCTGCTGCAGCATTTGTATGGTCACTTGTTTGGTGTACAATAGCATCAATTGTACAGTCACCTTGATTAAAAGTGCACCACTAAAAATTGAGTAAGCCCTACTGTTTGAAAGGATGTTTCAAGCACAAGATGGTTTAACACTTTTTTTTTGTTTATCCATTTTGCTTTGCTGTTCAGCCTACAATGCTTATGAGTTAAAATGCTTTTGCTTATTACTTCCTTTGGAGAGGCAAATTAGTCTTTTCCTGCAAGTTTGTCAGCTACAGGCTACAATAAAGAGCAATTAACTTCTTTCGACCTACTGGGGGAAATATGCCATAGTGACTTTTCTGCATAAATTCAAGTAAATGATTAGATATTTATACTGTTAACCTCAAATTAGGCTCAACAATAGTGATGTGCAATCATGCTTTATGTAGAGTTCCTTAGACAACCCTGAGGACACTAATTATTAAGTGTGTTGAGATGTTTTCTTTACGATAATGTCAGTTAAGACAGCAAGTTCCTTCATGTTCTGCAGTTCACACATGATCTCTTGATGCTTCATTTGTGTTTATCATCTCATATAACTGGTCACCTGGTCAGTGGATAAAGCTATGCTCCTTTGTTAACCGATTGGTGATTGCTCAGGGTTATTGTTGGCTGTTTGTAAACACGCAGGTTAATGCATCTGTGTTTGTGGTGTTGTCTTTGTACCACACAATCAGAGCTGGGCTGCAGCACACAAAAGCTCTCCATTTGAACAAGCTCTCCAGCACTGCGCATCACAATGCCGCTGCATAATTCTCCTTCAGAGCATCAGCAGGCTGCGCTTCATTTGCCTGCCCTCTGACTGAAGGCATGCCACCAGAAACACTTCTCACCACAAACACAGTGTGGAGGAAAAGCCATTTCCTCTCTCGTCTGTCATGGCCTGCTGTCATGAACCACAAGTCGTTGTTGGGAAAAAATAGCCCATTGCATTCCACATTGCATTCCTGATGCAGGTTTATTGATACATGATTGATAGCAGAGGCGAGCAATATTTATTTAGGTTTTTTTCTTTTTGAGATTTTTGTCATCAACGAAGATGAAATAAAAAATGATCATGGTGACAAACTATTTAAAGTAGTAAACTGAACCACTTGCTAGTGGCTTATTTAGCTTGAACTGTAATATACTAAACAGTTACTTCTAAAATAGCTAATTAATTAGCTCAAGTATTCATTGTATGCTTGTATTTTTTGTTGATACATTTTTAAATAAATGATAAATGTTGAAATTAATAAATGTTAACACATGTTCATAATAAATATAAAATTCATCAACCACAGTTGTTATTTTGTTCAAATTATATACCTTTTCAGACAGTAAAATGGGTTCAAATATATCTATATAATATGATGAAAGCTCTACATTAAAAAATAACAATAAAAAAATAAATAGTTTTATCATGCTACACCTTAAAGGGTTGGTTCACCCAAAAATGAAAATGATGTCATTAATAACTCACCTTCATGTTGTTCGAAACCAGTAAGACAAACTGCTTTGTTTTGAACTCCCTCTCACAACAGACACGGAAGAGAAGACAATGCTGAATAAAGTCATAGTTTTTGCTATTTTTGGACCAAAATGTATTTTCGATGCATCAAAAAATTCTAACTGACCCTCTGATGTCACAGGGACTACTTTGATGATGTTTTTCTTACCTTTCTGGACATGGACAGTATACCGTACACACAGTTTCAATGGAGGGACTGAGAGCTCTCGGACTAAACCTAAAATATCTTACACTGTGTTCCGAAGATAAATGGAGGTCTTACTGGTTTGTAACGACATGAGGGTGAGTTATTAATGACATAATTTTCATTTTTGGGTGAACTAACGCTTTAACTTGTTAGGGAAAAAAATCTTAGCTTGTTATGTAGTTCAGTTTAGATGCTCCTTTGTGGATTTCCTTTTACATAAAACATATAGAAACCATTGTACTGTATTACTTGTGAAACAGTAATTCAGTGAATTAATTCAAGGATTAATTTTACCCAGACCAGTAACTTGTTATTTTGAATGATTCATTAAAAGAACCTGTTCATTAAAATCATATTCATGTTAATGAGACCACACTGGCCATGCTTTTTCTTTTTCTTTTCTTTTTTTGCTTGTAGCTTCTGAGAACTGTGTCTTGATGTCATCACATTCAATTTGAACTCATTTACATTTCAGTACTGTAAATGTGATGTCTTTTGTTCTGGCACTGCATGAAACACTGACCCGTGCCTTTGTGTGTCCCTTTCTCTTCAAATTGTTCATATGTCTGTGCCTTTACAGTGTTATATATCTGAGGATATTAACAGTATGAGAACAACAAGTGTCTAGATGTGGAGCGATTGTGCAGCTGATTAAATGGAGTTATGTTGGACAGAGGCAGGACATTGTTGTCGCAAATCTCCAAATGATGTAAGTCTCAGAGCAGACTTTAATATGACCATGTCAGTGAGCTGTCCACCCTTTGCTCTGCTTCGTGTCCAAGAGCAGTCAGGTTGATGAATGGCACCCATTACTCTGAGGGTTATGGGCGGAAGCAGATAGGTGGGTATTTGGGCCTTGAGCGAGAGGTGTATTTTACCACAAACATAGCAGTGAGATCTCTTGTCTCACAGAATGACCAGCACATGCTCCATAGTCGCCATTTCTTCTTTGGAAGCCACAACATCATTAATTCCCACCGGAGAAACAAGGCTCGTTGATTTCAGGATCTGCTCTATCGTTGCTCGCAAAAAATTTTCTCTTCTCGTTCGGGAAGTTTAATGGCCTCAGCCATGGCACCAGCCGTAATGACAAATAAATGGAAGTGGTATGAGCGTTTAAGGTGAGGCTTAGGCTTGAAAATGGGATTTCTGCACAGACAGGGAGTGGTAGTCTAAGTAATAATATGTTGCCAGCAGAGCCATGGATCAACGGCATGTTAGCTGTCAGCAAGAAGGAGGAACTTACAAATTCTGGGTTACTCAGGGTCTCTGCAATGCATCTCTTTGTGGCAGCTGGGAAGATAATTCAGTTGTGCTCACAACTCTTGGCACCTTCAGCCCTAAAAGTGCTCTGGAAATTGCCTTCTCTTGAAAGAATGAATGTATAAACGTTAGGGCTGGATGATATGGCCTAAATGTATATCAAAATATATTTCAGAATTTTGGTCGATACAATATAATTCCGATATCAGTATGAACACCATTTAATAAAGCCTTGTAAAAATAGCCTACAATGCAAATGAAAGATGTTGTTTAAGATTAATATATTAATATAAATATTGAAAAAAAGATATCTTGATACATATTGATATTGAATTATTGTCCAGCTCTGATGAACATACTGTATTAATCATGGAGTTATCCACTGACTGCATTTCATTTGATCTTATTTGTTTAAATTACCTCTATGGCAGACAATATTCCCATCTGAAGGGCAGTTTATCAGGCCACAGGACTGCTTAAGGAAAACACTGTAAAGAAAGGGCTTTTGGGAATGGGAACTGGATGGCATTCCACTTAAAGGAACTCGGAGCTGGCCTGTGTCCATCCCTGACTACGCTCTGCCTTTTATCCCAGCCTGATGCTCTACCGAGAGCCACATCACAACAATTATCCAAAATGGCAGTAATTACCCTCGCCTCCCCTCCCTGACTCTCCAGAGGAGACATCCTGGGGAGAATGGAGTACCTCAGGCCAAGAAATAATTAACTTGATAATGGCCTTCCTTTCCACAGCCATTCTTCTCGCTCTGTCTCTTTCCACATTTCCACCAATTACAAAGATATATTGTTTTAAACCTTCTTCGGAACAGTATACTAATAGCTCTCCTTACTGTTTGTTTGTATACAGTGTCGTTCGTCTTCAGGTAGGAACGGTTGATTATCTCAGAGTCTGAAAATACATTTATGTCACAGTGATGCAACTGGCTTGATGCTTTGCTCCTGCTTATCAGAGCCCCGAGCACAGCTTCTTCTGAAGGTGATGTATAGAGGAAATTTTTAATGCATTTTGTCATTTTTCACCCCTCTATCAAGCCATTGTATAAGCTTTGTACCGTAAAAACGAGGCCCCCTGACAACCGCAAACCTCTAATAATGGTTCAGTGCACTCAAAACAATATGGCTTTTACAGTTCACAACCAAGATGTTTAAGTTCCTGTCTTCTGGAAAAGATAGCTGTAATTCAATACTTGTCTTAGCATAGCCCCCTCAAGCACTACCAACAAAGTTCAAGAGTGTGTCATGTTCATGCTTAAGCTGCTACATTACATGTGCAGTGGTTGATTCACTCGGTAGTACCAGGTTTTTGCCAATATGCAGAGAAAAAAAACAAACTTTTAAAATATCAGAATATATCTATGAGCTTTTTTTTTTTAGTTAGTTTAAGTTTTAAAATGTCAAGTGTTCTAACTGTATTGGACAAAATGTAAACTGTTTTTGTGCTTATTAATTAAGTATTCATTATGTGGGTAAAAAATACTTTTTACATTGAAAAGTATATTTAAAAACTGAGATTACGTTAGGGATTAAGATATAAAAGATTCAAGGTATAAGGAAATGTGTTATTTATTTTTAACTGATGGTAACACCAAATAGAATTTTAATGGGGGGGTGAAATGCTCGTTTTCACTCAATATCCTGTTAATCTTGAGTACCTATAGAGTAGTACTGCATTCTTCATAACTCCAAAAAGTCTTTAGTTTTAATATATTTATAAGAGAAAGATAGTCTGTACCGTTTTTTCCCGGAAAAACACGACCGGCTGGAGGCGTGACGTGTGGACGGAGCTAAAGAATCACGAGCGCCAGTAGGCTTTTGAGTTGAGAGCGTTTGGAAGCTGTGACATTACCGTGAGGAAAAAAAACATCATCCAAAACAAACCATGGCTAACAGTCAGATTCAGCCGTTTATTTATGATCCAGAATCAGATCCAGAGGCTGAAATTTAACAAGAGCAGCAGCAACGACGTCTCTATGTGGTATGTATTGAAACTGTATATATTTGCTTAGCGGTTTTGGAAAATGAAAGTTCCACTTTATGTTGTCTTTTTTTTTTTTTTTTAGGTGTACATGTGGAAAGTGCAGTTTGATGACGACATCGCATGTTGTTTACTTGATGTGCTTACGCGCCGATAGCTAAGTTAACAACACAGAGATATTTGAAGCAGTTTTACTCACTGCATGCGGTTCCAACACATGATCGTGACCCTTTTTCGTTGGGACTGCATTATCCTTAAGAAATAAACGATATGCAAATCCGCTGTCCAACTGGGCCTTGTTTGTAAAACAAGCATCTTCGAAATGCAGGGAACAAACAAAAACACTTGCACAACTCCGTTGATGCTCTGTAAAAATAAACTCCATCCACTAGTCCCTTAATGCTGTTTTTTTTTTGGTAATCTGTACAGGGTTGTCTTGCCCTGGCAACCAAAAACACACTTCTTTTGTGACTTTTCGCGACGCTCTCGCTCTGATCAGTGATTGTCTGTGCACAGCCTCTCTCTGCTCTGCTCTACGGGAGCGCGCGCTCTTCCGGCAGACGTGCCCTCAGGACCCATATAAGGAAATTCCACTCCATCTAACGTCACACAGAGCCATACTCGAAAAAAACTTTCCGAAACTTGTGACAAACCGGAAGAGGTATTTTTGGAACAAAAATACTCCTTCAAACGTACAACTTAATTTTTTAAACTTTGTCCATGTTTAGCAACTCTTTATCAGTGTAAAAAAACTCAGTATGCATGAAACAGCATTTCACCCACCCTTTAAATAGTTATGTCATTGATTATTAAATGTAAACTTTAAACTTCTTGAAAATTGCAAGACTTTTTCTGTACAATCAAAACCATATGAAACCAACATGAATCTATGGGCCCTATTTTAACGATCTAAAAACAAAGTGTAAAGTGTACAGCGCAGGTGCATGTCCAAATACCATGGGCATGTCCAAATCCACTTTGCTATTTTAACAATGGAAAAACGGTTGGCGCGCCCAGGCGCATGGTCTAAACGGGTTGTCCCTAAGGGATGGTTCACTTTCAAATTAAATTTTGGTATGTATTAGCTTACCTCAAGGGCATCCAAGATGTAGGTGTCTTTGTTTCCGCAGTAGTTTCCATTTTGATATTTTTAGGTCAAACTGTTCTTGTCTGTGGTCTATGGTCACCACCTCAAAGAACATGCACAGAGAAATCCAAATTAAACAATTCCCCATCGTAAGTACTAGCATGGTTAGTTAAAGATGTAAAGGGAACTTAACTACTATAGTATTAATTAAAAATGAACTGACATTAGGGATCAATCTCTTGCTCTCCTTATGTTTCTCCTTATGTTTCTATATGCGTGTTAAGTGTTAACATAATTCAGCAGCAAATGAAGACTGACGCCAGGATGTGGATTTTCCAAAAAAAGCCTTTTTCACAATTTCAGTTTAATAAGAAATAATTGAAGTGACATAAATCACTGTTTACACAACTCACTTATATTACACTACTCATTTATATCACATTCCTCACTTACATTACACTGCTTACTTAAATTACTCACTTATATTACACTGCTCCCTACTATGCATCTTTGCTCTTTCGTGCTTTTTCACCTTCTCCGAGAGATGATGCTTTTTGGTGACACCTGTAATTGTCCATGCGATGTCCATCACGCTCTCTCAATGGAACAGCTACTTCGCAGCCTGCTAGGCTTTTTCTCCGCTCATACCACGTCCTCTAAAATCCTAGTTTATATGACTTCCCGCCCTTTGTAGATACTTGTTTGATGTTTAAATTTCATCTTGGTTGTGCTAATTCTTTAATTACCAATTTATCCTTATTTCATTGACACGTTATAATTAAACAGACTTTAGACCAGGTTTGAGCTCCTTAAAATAGCATTGCGCCAGCAATGCGCCTGAACACACCTCTTTTTAGACCAGCACGCCCATGGACGCAAAAATGAGCGCAATTGCATTTTATTTATGCTTGGCATTAGTCAATGAATGCACCCTTTTAGCCACTCCGTCATGTTACCTTACAAAACAAGTGTACTTGGTTGAGTTTCATGTGACACAAAGGTGTGAACATCTCAAGAAAAAATTCCCACAGCAAGCATGGTTCTGGTTTGTAGCCACAAATGCCAAAAGCCCAAGCTACTTGTCTCGGGGTCTTAAAAATCGAGGTGGATTTATGCGCGTGAGTGGAGGTTGATGGATCCCTGAGCTCAGTGAAGGGGAACAAATGCACAGGGCTGCTTTTGCAATCATACCTGTGTGCTCTAGATGCAACGGGAGATTCAGACCTTGTCTTTTGAACAGGAGCACCGTACATGACCCTAATTGTCAGCACTTTGATCTCTTTACTGTACTTGCTGCACCTCCTCAAAAAGTAAACAAAGTAGTTTAGGACTCTTAAGGAATAATTACTACAATGGCCTTAACCATATTCCCTTATTTTATGATAAACATTAGAGATACATTGTACAATATCTATAAACAAAGAATCTATAACAGCAGTGCTATGAAAAATAGCCTTATTTTGAAATTTCATCCAGTTGAACCCTGTTTCCTGTTTTAGAAGACTTTCTTCAACAGACATCTTGGCAGTAGTTTGATGGTGGTGTCGGGTGGGTTAGGCTGGTTCCTGCTTTGGATGGAGCCTAACAATCAGCATCTGCATGAGTGCCATGGGGATATCTTCCTACTGTATGCTTTTAAACAATGAAATTGGACATAATAGCAGCATTAATTTGATTATCATGCTGAACTATTGACATGCAATGTGGAGAGTTTGAAAAGAGCATCCTTTTTCTTAAGGACAAACAGGAAAGAGAAACAATTTGGAGAGGTTTGAGGAATGTCATATTGTAGGTTCTTCAAAGTAGCCACCTTTTGCTTTGATTACTGCTTTGCACACTCTTGGCATTCTCTTGATGAGCTTCAAGAGGTAGTCACCTGAAATGGTCTTCCAACAGTCATGAAGGAGTTCCCCGAGAGATGCTTAGCACTTGTTGGCCCTTTTGCCTTCTGTCTGTGGTCCAGCTCTCCCCTAAACCATCTCGATTGGGTTCAGGTCCGGTGACTGTGGAGGCCAGGTCATCTGGCGCAGCACCCCATTACTCTCCTTCTTGGTTAAATAGCCCTGGATGCCTTCAGTGTAAATCTACAATTTTCATAGTCATGAAAATAAAGAAAACTCTTTGAATGAGAAGGTGTGTCCAAACTTTTGGTCTGTACTGTATATATATATAGAGAGTGTGAGAGAGAGAGAGAGAGAGAGAGAGAATAGTTGTCAAGTGAGTGATTTTATACACAGCAAATGTCCGCCCACCAATCACATACATTTGTGCTGAGTGTGTGAAATTAAACATTTTATGGACCATTATGTAATTTATTGTTAATTTATTGTTCATTCTGTTTTATTAGCTATAATTTACATACACATGTAAATCACTTGCTTAACACAAAATACAATATTTATGATAATCACTTGAAAGATGCTGAATGTTTGTGCTGGCATCCCACATTGCCTTTTGTGTTTATAAAAAAATGCCTGTACATAATAATAACTATTTATTACATATTGTATAAAATTCCCTTAATGTGGAATGAAACGTGATGTGAAAAAGAAAACGTTTCTCCAAACCTCTTTCATCAACGCCCTCACCACAGGACTCATTTGTGCTGTAAGCACATGTATAAGTGTAAAACATTTGCTCATGAACGCCTAGCTGCAGACTTTTATCTTTGTCAATTTTTTTATTCCAGGAAGTGGTTTTATTAACATTAGAAAAGAAGTATGTTCAAATTGGACTCCATAACTGGATAAAACGACAATGAAAGGCAGTTACCAGGTAGAATCAGCAGAGGGAGAAAGGGTTAGTGATTGAAGAAAAAAAACTGAATATGGGGTGTCATTGCTGTGCAGTTTACTGAATGAAAAGTGACAAAAGTGTTTTTCGATTGAATTTCTTATTCTTTCAGTTGTATGTGCATGCACTTTGGTCATGTTCTGCATGTCATTAAGCCACTTTAAAGGAGCAGAAGGAGGAGAAATTTGGTTGCTCTCTCTCCCTCTCCCCCAGTACTGAAGTCTTCAGGTTGCATACTTGGGTGCAGTAATTTGCCATTGACTGGCGACAGGTGCAGCTGCTGCCGTTGCCACTGTTAACAAGCCATTTCATCATGGTTAGCTTGCAGTGATTATCCCTTCTTGTTGCCACAATACCACGGGTGGCCATTTTATGATGCTGAAGATGTCAGAGAAAATAGTTTCATTAATAATCCTTAGCCTACTGTCCTTTCCGAGTCATTTGCTTCTGCAGTTGCAAATTTATGTGTCCTCTTCTATTTTATTTTCCATCAGATACACACAGATTTATGAGCAAATCAAGCTAGTGAATGATCCGACTAAAAAGTTTGAGATGTGAGACCTTAGACCATAAGACCTTCTTTCATCTTCAGAACACGAATTAAGATATTTTTGACGAAATCCAAGAGCCACCATAGACACCATCTGACATATTTTATGGGCCAGAAAGGTAGTAAGAACATTTTAAATGATGATATTTATTCATTCAAATAGTTTGCGATGATGTTGTGTTGGTGGCCTATTGTCGTCTCTCAGTCTGGTACCAGCTCTGTGAAATCCAAAATTAAACCCTCAAACGTCACTTCTGAATACTGATTAATAGCATCATGATTGTAGCAGACAATCCAAGCTATATCTGTCAATGCCAGCCTTGCTTTCTCCTTCATTTAGTGTTCAAAGTGAGGAGTGTGTTCCCATGACAACATGGCCAAAGCCTGCTCTGCAGATCATGGATGTACGCCTTATAAGGCAAATGTGCCTTGATTGCAGTGGAGAATGTGTTTCAGTCAAATGGACACCAGAATTTTGTGGTCAATTACCTCAAATATCATTCAGTGTGAATGTTCAGGAATGGTATTCATAGCTAGAGCTTCATTACTTACTTAATGATCATGGGTATGATTAAAGACAACAGTCTTAGTCAGTAGGTTAAAATGAAACTTAACTGACCTCTGCTGATGATGATGTGTCTAGTTAAATGTTGTCACAGTGATTCATTTTCACAGTAGTCCTTAATTTGTTGAGGCACTTGTCTGTCCGTAACTTCATACAGCATATTTAACTTTGGAAAACTTTCATTTCTACACCTGCTGTTATCTTGGGATTTAACAAGCATTTTGTTGGAGAACAGACAATTTCCTTAAACAAGAAGAAAAGCCTGTTTTGTACTTAGTGTTTTTGTTGTTTCTGATGAACATAATTAAGTAAATATGAAGGAAATATGCAGATGAGTTCTTTTAAAAACCTGCTGTTTTATTCAGCATTATGAACAGCATCACTTCAGTCGACTCACCCTGCAGTGCCTCATCTCATATTCCTGCTCTTCATACGTCACAGTCTATTTTCAACACTTCTATTTTTGACACTGAAGCTCACTCACTAGTGAGCACTACCAAGTATGATGGAGTGTCAGAAGTAGAGATGTACTGCTTGTGTAAGAATGTCTGTTGTATCATCATTGATTGTGAGCCAAAAATAGCCTTCACATAAATGCTTAAAGGCATACTGGAGACAGAAGCATCTTGCTCGTTCAATCTGAGGGGTCATGTGACACCTCAGATTTTTGAATAGCAGATTTTGAACACAACTTGAGCTTTAATGATTAAGTTGCACAATTATTTTAGGTAAAAAAGTGTTTGTCTAAAGTTCCCAAATTTGGCAAGTCTAATTGAGTCCAAATCTTTGAACCCCCCATCATATCAAGGCTGCTCATTTCCACCTGTCAGATGATATTTTGCTTGGTTTATTCGAATTAATGTGTTATGTGTATCTGTCACACTTTGTGTAGAGAGGAACGAGGAGATGCAGAATACATGAAACAATCTTTAATGGTGTCCAGTAAGAGGGTATATCCAATAGAGGGAATCACAGGAAACAAATGTAGCAACAAGTAGACCCGACAAACAAGAACTGAATGGACTAGGGCTTATAAAGACAGGATAATTGGGGAAGAACAAGACACACCTGGGATCAAATTAACACAATTAGTGGGAGACAAAAACTGGGTCACAGGGAGCAAAAACACACGGACAGGTCAATAACCCAGACATAATAGCCCCTCCAGGAAGGTGCATCCTCGCACCGTAGCAACAACAGAGGGAGGCATGGGTGGGAACTTGGGTGGTCAACGCCTGACCAAGGCGGAGCTGGAGGGATGAGGGAGCTAGTTGGAGCTGATGGATCGACTGGTGACGGTGGAGTTGAGGGAGCTATGAGGATGATCGAAGACTGACCAAGGCAGAGACGTAGGGACGAGGGAGCCCGTCGGAGCTGGTGGGATGACGGGCCATGTTGGAGAAGAGGGAGCTAGGAGCCAAGGCGGAGCTGATGGTTCGAAGGACTGAGGTGGAGTCTAGGACTCGAAGGTTGGAAGTGGAGACAGAGGATCTTCATGCCAAGGCAGAGGTGGTGACAGGAAGTCCCGAAGCACAACTGACTCACTGGACATGGCGTGCTGAGGGTGAGCTGAGGGGCTTTCCTGAGGGAGCAAAGAAAGGGCTGATTGACTGGCTGGCTGATGTAGAGGAGGAGGGAGTGAGAGGCTGGGTGGGAACACATCAGAACATGAGCTGAGTGGAACCAGTGGAACCGCATGAGATCCAGGGTCACAGGGTAATACTTCTCCAAACCAGTCTATTAAGTCAATTTTAAAGATGTATGGCCCTGTTGCTCCAGGCACAGAAGTTGGAACGGCTGGAATATCAATTCAGGGAGAGGGAAAAATATAACAAGAAAGAAAGAAAAACGCCGCTAATTTTACTCACTTTGACAGTCTGCTGTTCTGTAATGGTCTGGTGTTAACACAAGTGAAGGAATACAGTTCCAAAAGAGTTATTCTAATAATCCACAGAATGAGACCAGCACAAGCAGTAATAAATCAAACGATAGCAAACAAAGGAACATGGGTGACAGTCCCTCCAGAAAAACACACTTTTTTTTTGTGATTGTTGCGGGCACAAATCCTTGATTTTGCGGCAGGTTTTCTTAAAAAATGCGATGGAATATGCGGGATATTTTTGCAATTTTATGCGATGAAATTGTGGGAACTTGCAAAAACTGCGGTTTGATGAAAAAGAGAAAAAAAGGTGATTCCCCCAACTTGTTCTCACTAGGCTACTACCTTACTGTAAAGATTAATTTCTTATAACTTCCTTTATAAGCAAGCATACTAAATCACATAATATTTAAGTTCTCTTTCTGTTTTATTTCAGACCTTAATTGGCTCAAACTTACAAAACATTGAGTCAAACAAGTTCTCTAGCTTTACAAAAGGAATATTCAGCAACTTCTTTAAAAATGAATAAATAGAATATATATAAGAAATGTGCGTCTCCTGTTTTACAGGAATTGCAAAGTGCAAACTCTTACTGCAACGTAAATTATTTTACATACTACAAATATACTTACAACTGTAAGGTTTTGGTACTGTTCTGTAACAAAAAAGTGCAATCTTTCAACTGTAGAGGTGCATCAACTTCTGAATAAAACTACAACAGTCCACTGTGAAAATGAAAACTAACTGCATAGCCTCTAACACTGGCCTATCATTCGCCATCCTCATCCTCATCCCGCTCTCAAAATAATTTGCCCCCACTGTCATGTAACACACTGGGTAACTGCTTCGCGCAGTCTTTTGCGCTTATTTTTGTTGGCAAATATGAATGATTTGCGTGCTTCACCCTGGTTTCACTGCGGGGTTCGCATATGACGTTCACGTCGCGTAATTACGTCACTTCATAAGGTTCCCATTGGGAAATAATGCCAATTTACTTGTGTGAAGTAAACGCAACATTTTTCAACATTCTGCTAAGATATATGTGAATTTTTTTGCAACGAAAATACAGGGATTATGAAATCACGCTACCCCCCGATTATTTTGCTTCCTGAAATCGGCAATTTATGCGGCCTTTGGCTGATTATGCATTAAATGAGGCGATTGCATAATCACGGTTTTCTGGAGGGACTGACTTTAAATACTAGGAATGCAATCAGGGAGAAACAGAAACAGGTGTAGAACTAATTAATCAAAATGGCATGGCAACAAACTAGGCAGGATAACAGAAACACAGAAAACTAAACCAAAACAGATCATACATGTGACAGCGTGTAACACGTTAGCAGTTAATCACATGCACTGACATGTGGTTGGATCACTCTTTTCTATTTCCTGTTAAAATTGACATATTGTCAAAGTGTCTAATTCTAACGTTTGGTATTATTTATATTCAAAATCATGATTTCTCGATTTGATATAAATAAAATCATGGCAAAACATTCAATTCTAATTAATCAATAAAATCTGAATAATGGCCCAGCCCTAGTCATTTGATATTTTTAAATGTATGTTCATGTTTATTATAATCAAGTGAAGTTACCTTAATTTATATAGTTTATTCAATAAAGATTGTGTTACAGCAGTTTTACAATGCTAAACAGGGAAAACGTGTGCTGATAATGTCAGAGGACAATAAAACAATTGTCAGATTATCAGTTAAAGTCAGTTCATTGTTGATTCAGATATGTCATAATCCAGCTAATTTCAGTTCTTTTCAAATAGTTTCTGGGTAGTCAAGTCAACAGTGTTGCCAGAAATTGTCTCAGATTAAGTTAGCAAAAGGCAACCGTGGCAAGGAAACAAAACTCCATCGTGAAGGAAATGGAGAAAAAACCTTGGGAGGAACCAGGCTTAGTTGGGGGACAGATGAAACCAGTATGGTGTGATTTAATTTCAGGCTGCAGCGCAAGTCAGACTAAGGAGAGGACTTATCTGGTTCCCGTGGTTTTGTTCCAATGGCTGACAAGGTCTTCACAGGGGATTTGTCTCTAAGGTTTGTCTAGTTGACATGATCTCCGCTGACATTTTGGGCTTTAGAGGTTGTCTCTAGGTGCTGATCCAAAATATGGACTGGATACGAACTTGATCCAGGTGAATGCAGTTACCATCTGATCTGGATACGGGCTGGATCTGGGTGGCTACGGTGACCTCGGAAAAAAGAATAAAACAAACTAATATTAGCGTAGATGCCTTTCTTCTTGGTAAATGGTAATTATTTGCAGCCTTATAATCAGATTTGAATTAAAGAAATGCGATAGTGTATTATGTGTATTAGGGATGTACAATTAATCAAATGCGATTATCATGCGCATCTTGTCAGTGAAGCCAGTTCTGTAATCAGTAGTAAATCTCCGTCACATGTTTTCAGATGGAGCAGCATTTACTACACAGAGCCACAGGCACATCAACTGGCTGGAGATGCTGGCTGTATTTCAAGCTTTGAAGCACTTCCTACCGAGCCTAAGAGATCGCCATGTGCTGGTGTGCACCGACAACACAGTGGTGGTCTCTTATATAATCCACCAGGGAAGTCTGCATTCGCACCCATTGGACAAACTATATCCACTATGCGTTCTGTTAGTTTTGCAAACTGGTATGTTTCATTGGGCTGCAAAGAAATATAGAGCTGAGTATCATCAGCATAACAGTGAAAGATAAGACCATGTTTCCTGATGACATCTCTCAAGAGTTGCATCTAAAGTGTATAAAGCAACGGTCCTAGTACTGAGTCTTGTGGTACTCCATACTGCACTTGTAAACGATATGATACTTCTTCATTCATTGCTATGAATTGATGATGGTCAGATAAGTATGATTTGAACCATGCCAGTGCAATTCCAGTAATGCCAACATAATCTTCTAGTTTATTCAAAAGAATGTTGTGGTCAATAGTGTTAAACGCAGTGCTAAGATCCAGTAGCACAAACAGAGAGATGATATGAGCAGTTAATTTGTAATTTTGATGAGAGCAGTCCGCTTGCCACATCGGCTGTTCATTTCATCGGAAGAAACACAATAGAAAGCGTGGAAAACGGGCTGGCATTTTGGTCAGGATTAAAAGATCTGCGTGGAGTCTCTGGATGGGATAAAAACCTCTCTCTTCAGCGCACTACGAACCCCCGTTACACCTGTCTTCTGCCCCTCCTACCAGATGTGGCTACATCTGTTTGTACTACAGTGCAGTGGTGGATCATCAAAAGAGGTGCTAATCTACAAAATCTCCAGAGACTGGATTATACGAAAGCCATCGATCATATCCCCTGATGAAATTACTCATGTTACTAAACTGGCTATGGTAAACTTTTCTTTTTAAAAGAATGAAGAAAAGATTTCTTCATAATAAAACTTTCATCTTAAATGACTTTTTTAAGTCTCATGACCTGGATTGTTTATTTATAATAGAGACTTGGCTTCACAGCGTTGAGCTGGATCCTTTAATTGAACTTTCCCCAAATGGCTGTCAGTTTTTTAGTTCGCCTAGTATTATGGGGAAAGGTGAAGGTTTGGCGTCGGTTTTTAGAAACACTTTTAAATGTTGATTGCTGCCTACGGATCATTATAATACCTTTTGAAGTTTAACTACTCCAGTTACAGTTGCCTTGTTCAGTACTTTGTGCTCTAATTTACAGGCCACCAAATTACAAAAAGGACTTTACTGGTTTTATGTCAAACATTGTGCCTACTACAGACAATTCATGTTATTCATTCATCGGTTAATCGGGGGTGGGGCTTAATGTGGGGGGCGGGGGCGGGGGCAGGGGGGGGGGAGACATGGCCATAATGTATATAATGAAAAAATCTGAAGATTGTTATGAAAATGAAAAAATAAAAAAATACAAATCAAAATCTGACATGAAAATCTGTCTATGAAAACATGAACACCAACACATGATTAGGACAGGTTATGATTATGATGAAGCCATGTTATTAATAAAGGAGCACAAAATATCTGCCTGAGGTGAAGAGTATACAAATAAACGGAAGCTAATTCTATGACACATCCTATGATAAATCAGATAACTGAGATACATATCAGATGTAACATTACAACTTGTATCAGCACAATAGGATGCTAAGTTATGCGTTAGACAGAGAGAGAGAGCGTGAGCGCGCGCGAGCTCCCTCTGATGCGTTTTCATGACAGCGCGCTGAAAGATGGGCAAGGACAGATTTTACTATACATTCCTATAAAGTTCTCATTATAAATGTATGGCAGATTTGTGCTATATTTTCATCTACGTTATTAAGTGTAATAGTTGTAATAAAGCTGTATTTGTAAGTTAAGTTTTATTTTCCATAAACCATATGAATTGAATTATGCCCACAAATATGACGAAAAAAAAGCTCGACTGCATTATTATAATATCAGTAATAAAATAATAGCTAACAATAATAATAGAAAAATAAAACATTTACGAGCAATATCATTATCGTGCATTGCTTATATATGAGCATGAAACGAATCGCTGATATGCAGCGATTTCAGCATAATTGTTCATGTTAATTAATCAGATATAGACTAGCTCTTGCAACTTTTATCTGAAAAAAAGAAATTCGCCGATGCAGATGTGAAATTCACCGAAAGTGTAACTCGGATTGAATAAGATTTAAAATATTTTTAAGATAAAAACTATTACAAACAAATAATTTTGTGTTTTGTGTAATGTTTAATGTAATTAGGCTACAAATATATCCAGTGCATTTTTATTTTATAAAGACCATTTCATTATTTGTCTGTGATTTAAAAATTAACACACAAAGATACTTTTTCTTTTTTTTGCTACTTTATTCAACTGCATTTTTTTTAACAAAACATTGTCTTCCAATATAACTTTAGCAGCATATTTGATCCAGCGGTGAAACGTAGTTTTTAAAAAATAAAAAAAAAGTTCACCAAGTTTAACCAAACAACTATTATAAGGTATAAAACAGAGACCAATAGCCTAGATATTTTAACTATGGCTAAAGCTCAAAACTAAAATAATAATATTATTTTAAAAAATGGATATTATATTTACCACGACCGGTGAAACATTCAAATGTCTATTCAAAAAGATAAGGCGGTCTACGTGCTCAGATGAGAGCCGAGTGCGAAGCCTGTTCACATTAAGTGTAATAAATTCGCTCCGCTGGAACAGATGTTGCAGGAACAGCCAGGCACTGGACAAGTAAACCTGCTCTGTCCCTGAAACTATTGGGCAGCAAATCTTTCAACACCATTTCAGCGAATAGCTTTGTCGTCTTCTCGGTTCTGCCTGCGTTGCATTTAGGTCTTACGGCAAGTGATTCAATGCTCGTCTGAGTTGCCGCTCTGTTATCGCCAAATATTTTATGTACACATTTTAGATGATAGCGGATTATATTTGTTGTAGATGTGTGTGCCAGCTTGGCGCTGCACAGCTTACCCTGAACTGTATTTTCATCGTTCTTCTCAAAGGGAAACCAGCCATCACTTACGTGACTTTGAGGCCATGATTATCTGTCTTCTAACATCTTTTGAGGTATCAAGTGGGAAGCTAACCAATCAGAGATCAGGGCGCCGCCCAACGTGCTGCCTTAACCAATAATTAAAAAATTATAATAATTTCGATCATCGTTTATGTGATCGATCATCGCTGTCGCGGTTGAGTACTCGAGTACTCGATCACTGTTGCACATCCCTAATGGCCACTGGATCTGATCTTATCCTATGGCATTTCTGTACATATTGTTGATATTTCTGACCTTTAGCCTATTCTTTTTTTATAATACAATGCCTGGTCCAGTTCAGAAATCATTTTCCTCACTGTCTGTTTCTCTTGTTTTCACCTCAGATACAGCCCGTCTTTTCTCTGAGGCCTTCTCTTCTCTGTCTGAAAGTGTGTTGAAACCTCCTGACTCAGATCTTGGAATAGAAGAGATGATAACACTTTTTAATAATGCCTGCTCGTGTCTTAGATTCTGTTGCTCCTTTTAAAGTTTCAAAACCTACATGAAGGTCAGAACCCTGGATAAATAGCAATATACAAGCTCTCAGACAGGAATACAGGAAAGTTGAGCGCAAATGGAAGAAAGATAAACTGCAAGAACTCATGAAAAACGCTCTTTCTGCTTATCAGCATTCTGTAAAAAATGTAAAAACTACAGACAAAAAACTACTAGTTTTCCACAGACACATTTATCTATTATTTTGATTTTAAATCCAAAGATTGTTGAATACATTTTGGTCCAAAAATAACAAAAATTAAGTCTGTTGTGAGTGAGTTCACAACAATGCAGTGGCGCTTCTGATGTATGACTCTGCAGACCTGTTATCTTTGTTATCAACAGCTGGAGTTTCTTCATTGTCGCATAAATCTTTTGCCTTTTCCTATATGGGGAAGTCATGGCCTAATGGTTAGAGAGTTGGACTCGCAATCGAAGGGTTGTGAGTTCAAGTCTCAGGCTGGCAGGAATCATGGGTGGGGGGAGTGCATGTATGGTACAGTGCTCTCTCCACCTTCAATACCACGACTTAGGTGCCCTTGAGTAAGGCATCAAACCCCCCAACTGCTCCCCGGGCACCGCAGCATAAATGGCTGCCCACTGCTGCGTGCATGTGTGTGTGCGTGTGCGTGTGTGCGTGTGCGTGTGCATGTGTGCGTGTGCGTGTGCGTGTGCGTGTGTTCACTTCGGATGGGTTAAATGCAGAGCACAAATTCTGAATATGGGTCACCATACTTGGCTGAATGTCACGTCACTTTGTTATTGGGCGCACCAGAAAACACGTCAGCAGCATCGTACATCAACAGTCACAACAGTCGCACTCACAACAGACCCGGAAGAGAAAGCTGAATAAAGTCACAGTTTTTGTTATTTTTGGACCAAAATGTATTTTCGATGCTTCAACAAATTCTAACTGACCTTCTGATGTCACATGGACTACTTTAAAGATGTTTCTATTACCTTTCTGGACATGGACAGTATACAATCACAAAGCTATTTATTTATTTATTGGGGTCTCTAATAAATAAAATAAAAATCCCTAAGAAATATGTTTTGCATGTTTTCATTTATTTATTTTATAATAACAGTAAACTTATATTGCTTTATTAAATCTTAAAACTTGTGTTCTTTGGTTAAAACAAGACAAGAAGACACTTTAGCAAGCAAGGCAAAAGACAAGAGGAAATTCTTGATCGGGTCACTGGATTGGGTTATGGCCAGGATTGAGTCAGGGCAAGCAGACTGCTTTTAATTGACCTCCAGAAGTGTTTACCAGGGAATGAAATATCATTACCAACATCACAAAATCAAAGATTAAACAGTAAGAGGCTCACATCACAATCAATAGCCCTGCTACATCCTTTCTTTCCTTCAGCACTTCTACTGAGCCAAGAGCGTTGCCATAGTGATATGAAATGGGTGCATAGTGCCGCAGCAGACAGGCTTTCCTGTACAACAGACATGTTTTCACATTCAGAAATTTGAGGTTCCTGGTTTTTTCCCCCCATTTACACTCTTCCATTGCACCACAATATGAAAGAAACATGCATTGGATTTTTGGTTATACAGTATGGTTGTATGTCAGGAATATAAATCAAGAAAAAGCTCTCAAGGTTGAAACCCACTTTCTAAGTGAATGAACTGAGTGCAAGTACACCTGCTGATGTCATTACGATTGACATTACCATTCTATGTATATTTATAGACTTTTCTGACTTCATTTTCCTCCCTTTTCCTCTCCTCAGTGTGACAACGCAAAGGGATTGCGGGCCTTCTTTGATGCAATCTGCTATGGTCCAAAACATTTGATGATCTTTGGAGGAGTGTGTCCGTCAGTGACTTCAATCATTGCTGAATCGTTGGAGGGGTGGAACCTCGTGCAGGTTTGTGCCATAGCCAGTATCTGGTTCATAAAAACTGCAATGTGATTATTCATTTGTCTTATCATTAACAATCATCTTTTTCCCTCAAAATGCAATGTTTACATGAGAGTGTTTCATGCCGCATATTTGCGCTAATGACTTCCTCTGTGACGTAAATAAATACTAATGTCTTAAATCAAAAGTTTGGCAAAACTGGGCTAGAAATGTAATTCCTGGAAGAATTTGTAAAATTCGAAAAGACTAAGCAGACCCAAGGGGGTGTTTAGTGTATTAACACTGTGATTTTAACAGGAAGTCAGTGTTCAGTTATTCTAAGCCGATCTCCCCCCTCTTGTTTGCAATTTCCATTGATATCGCTAATCTGTGTATTAGCACATCACTGAAAAAAGTAGTACTTTCAGGTTGCCATCGGCAGATATGGCTCGAGGAAGTAATGTAGTTAAAATCCCTCTGATGTGTGGCATGGTGGACTATAAAGCAATTCCACTGAGGAATTTCCTCCGGGCTTCTACGCTTTCACTTTTGTGTTGGCAGATGTGTGGTCAGTCTCTAAACCAGCTGACATTTCACCAAGAGAACCTGGCAATTTTCCAAAACTGTTCCTACAAAGTGGCTGGTTTCCATGAGAGGGATAGAAATTTGTGTATGTCGAAAATATGGACAAAAAGCCAAAAAAGCTGATAAAGGGTTTAATATGTGATTTTAAAATGAGGATTTCCATTATTTTTTCATTAGTATTGTTTCCCCTAACATCCACATAATGTTAGAATTTTATATCCCATAAACTCTGGTGTAAAAGCGCACGACTTGCTGTCGCTCTGCTTTTATTCCTGCACGCAAAGAGGGAGAGCGAAAGAGAGAGTGTTACATACTATGTAGAATTGACGCGCTACATGTAAATTATATATTTTTTTTGCATTTTCCTGTCAAAATAATGGAGTTCCTTTGGAATTCTTCAGCATTTAAGAACTGCCTTGTTTTTCAGTAGTGGGCTAATGCGCAAACGAAAATCTCATTGGCTGGCGCTCGCATATAATCCTCCCTGTTTTTATTTCAGCAAATCAGTTCAAGCGAATGCACACAAACTGATTAATATTCTTGAATCCAGCTGCTCGTTAATCCTTAGTGTGTTTTATATTGTTATTAGTAGAATTCGTAGTATATCAGTATTTTTGTTCGTTTTTGTGCCTTTTTTTTTACAGAAACACTGAATGACCAAAAAAGCATCACCACCAGTTCTAAATTTAGTTAAAATGACTAATATGCATTCATACGTGGTTACCAAGTTTTCATTCTAATGACTAAAGTAATATACGATAATATATTATAATGCTTGACTGACTGATGTTGAGTGTACTTTCAGATATTTAAAAAGCTGTGCTGTTTAACAAAAAATTTATTTTAACACACACACAGTGTTAATTTTGACATGAAATTTTAATTTAGTTTTAGTCTTAGTCTTTTGACTATAATTCTTTTTGGTTTTAGTCAAGTTTTAGTCATCTGATTTGTTTTAATTTTAGTCTTATTTTAGTCGACTAAAATCGCTTGGTATTTTAGTCGACTAAAATAAGACTAAAATCAATTACAGATTTAATAGACATTTTTTACAGCTGGTATAGGAAACAAACTTAACCAAAATATATAAAACACAAATTCAACTTTATTTCAACACAACTGTGTCTTTATTTCGATTCAAAAGCTTTTATGCAGCAACAAACACTGTCATGATAATGTAAACAATAACTAGCTGCCAATTGACCATCAATAAAAGAAAAATAAAGTTAGGTCCAGGACCTTAAAGCTTACAGCTGAGCTGAACAATAAGTGCATACATTTAAAGTAAATATTTAATAAGTTGGGTGGATAAAAAAAGTAACAAGATTTTATAAGGTATTCATTTGTCTAGCAATATTGTATGTTTTAAATACTACAATATTGCTAGATTAGTATGTATAATGATAGTATGTGAACATTCACGTTCCACATGACTAATATAGAAATATTTGTGATATTGTCAACAAGTAGAACATTATAAAATATACTAAACATTATTATTAATCAAATGTATGTATCATAATATTACGTATTAGTATTGTGCTCTCATCTAACTTGAAGAAGGGGCTATTTTACAGTACTTTTCAGTTCGTAATATTTAATGCTACAACATCTACGCACTGCAGTCTTCCAGTTTTGCTTAGCTCAATAAACAAAAGAACATCGTTGTGAAATTACATTTGAGAAAATGTCCGGGTGGCTCGTCAGTAAATGTCTTTTCAAATTGGTTGTGTTCTTGCCACGAATGAGCGCTCCGCGTGCTTTACATTTTGTTTTGTTTTGTTCGTCGTCAAACGCGAAGTGAGCTGTGGACATTTTGTCGCTCTTTTAGACATCACCTCTTCGAATGCCGTCTTCCCGGGAGCTCATTTAAAAACTGAAAACCTTCGCTTCACGTCTCAATAAGTTAGGCTCGGATTGGTTCTCTTCTCTCATGCAGTCTCGCCTGTTCCGTTTTGCCGGTTCTTTTGCTCATTCCTCGCATCTCTCCCGTCTGCTGATTAGATTTTCGTCACAGTCTATTTTCGTCTCGTCCTTTATTCGTTGACGATAATGTCAGTCAATTTAGTCATAGTTTTAGTCTCCATCAGTGCCTTCTTTTTTAGTTTTCGTTTCGTTTTCGTCTGCAAAAATATATTCGTGACGAAAATAATGACGAAAATATTTAGTCAACGAAATTAACACTGCACACACACACATATATCAGTCTGAAAAATTGAGTTTGAGAAAAATTTGAAAAATTCAGTTGCCAAGGTGTCCATAGAGGGCTGCATATCTTTTTATGACCATATTTCACCTTCACTTAGGATTAAACATGCAGTTTTTTGGGCCAGCCAACAAACCTTTCTGAACAGGTGAAGATGTTTCTGAATAGGTTTTTTGGCCGAGATAGCTCAACGCGCTGCAATTTAAGAAAACACATGCAAATTGAAAAAACACCAGCAAATAAAAAAAACATTGATTTTTGTTGTTCCAAAATCTCTAAAAAAAAAATTAATCTGTAATTAATACATTTGTGGACTTGGTCTGGTCTTGACTTCCTGAGGATAAGCTTACAGAAGTCCTAATTTGTGGACTAATCTCGCATTAACACCTGATGAGTAGATCTCTAATTAGCCAGGGTGATGGGAAGCGGACACATCCACAATGGGATTAGCAGTGACATCCCTCAGAAAGGCTTTTAAACCTGTGACAAAATAATAAAACAAACAAGGGGAGGGGGCCTGGCCCATGTAATAGTTAGTCAAAAAAAAGTCCAAAAGATGAAAATGGTATTTAGGTTCCTTGTTGTGCAGGAAATGGGGGATAAGTCCAGCATGTCCAAGGCTAGTTGCACCAGTTGAGTGTTAGTTACAGCTTAGCCTATTTCTTACAGAAAGGGGCACTAAGTGACATCTTGCACACTACTAAATAATTTTGCATTGCACCATTAAACTGTCCCCATTGTGACACGGTTGGCTGTATATGTAAAAAGTTGTATTGTATCGGCATTTCGTCCAGATGGATCCGGCATTTTGGGAGCCTGAAACTGCTATTTGGGTACTTATTAATGCCTGCTGCAACCCTACATAGGGGTCTAGGATCACTTCATTCATTCATTGCTGGAATCTCTTTCATGATGAATAATCACAGTTTGAGACACAGTGATGAAGCAGTGAGGACCAGGTGCACCTCATTACGCTCATCTAGCAGCGTTTCCATTTCCGCGCTCCTCCTCTTGGCCATGCTGCGTTATTATGAGGCTGGATAGAGAACAGCAGAGGAGGGCCAGAGCACAAACTTCTGGAGATTCCTCAGTCACACCTGCTGATCCGTTTCATAAGAGTGGACAAAAAGAACACTGAGGCAATGCATTCTCCAGCTTCATCAAAACCACACATCAACACTAAAATTTTGTACCCTTATTTTAAATGTAAGTAATATGTTTAATGAGATTGGGGGACGGTGTTGAAATGGTGGTTGCTTGATGGATTGTGTAATTACATTTAATGGAAGCATCAGATGGTTCTGGAAGCCGAAAACGAGAGCAGTTGTGTTTTCACCGATGAAATTATATACACGTGTTGGAACCTCCAAAGATGTGCCAACATGCAAACAACCCTAGAGTAAACTTTTGACCTCAAGGGCCATTGAAATCTGTTAGGATGACAGTTTCCACAGGCATTCTGCTCCTGTGTAATTAAATAGTGCTGTGCTTCTTTTGTGCTTCTCAAATCATCACTTGGCATTCAGTGGCACTGAATGGCTGCTCTGTTATGAAGTGGCTTACATCAGTGCTTGCAACGTGCAAAGATATTAACATGACTCGAGTGCCTTGAATCAAATTGAATGTCACCCAGACTGTGAGAGAATGATTATTTTGAGCTGATACATTCCTTTTTCCCTAAGCGCTTGGATGATATCGTGCTCTTGTGTGATAGTCATCTTTCATATAGCAGGGAAAACGATAAACACAGAAGAACGCCTTTTTGTTATGTGACTTATAGGGAGACCTTATTGCAGGCCGGACTCACAGGTGCTGCTTGTGAAGATATAATGTTGAAATGGCTCCCATTGTAGCCCTGATAATGGTAACAATGCGCACAACATTGTGATAAATGTGATTAGATGATATTAAGCATAATGAATCTATTGATATGCAATGCCAAGATTTAATTAGACATTTAGATGCTCAAGTAACTACACAACTCCCTTGATAGAGAAATGAGCATACCTGTAAAAAGAACAATCACAAATGAGATCGAAACTTCTCAGATGCTTCGTCTCAAATGGGAGCTTCTGCTGGAAAGACATAGCAACACTAAAATGGTTTCCATCCACATATTTTTATGCAAGTTTGGGAATATGTGATATAGGGCTGTCAAATAAACATTTGAATTTTGAATATTCTTCAATATTAAAATAAAAAACTCCACAATCAAATGCAAAACAACAAATAAAAAATACTTCTAATACAACAAATATTAAGTGTGCATCAGGCAGCTTTGTCAGACGATGTACGTATGGTTGCATTTTAGTGTTTTTGTTAGCCTATCCAGTTGAACCCATTAGATGCGGCACTTCTGCATTGTTCCCTCAAAATATTGTGTGAAAAGAGAATATTGATGTTTACGTCAAAACTGAAAACACAACATTTACGCTTTTTCTAGATGGACACCTATCACCGTCGCACTTGTGTCTCGCACAAGAGAGCTGCATGTTTAGAAAGACATGTAAAATGAATGTACGTTCAACTTTTAAGACTTGATGGGGGGGGGGGGGGATTTCCCATCCTACAGCACCTCATGTTATTCAATGAAAAAAGTAATCTGTGTGATTGACTTTCGGCCGTTTGTATAAAACAATGCATTCATACACCATGCAGTTTTGTTTATAATTGTTAAAGCAACTAAATTTTATTGCTATGAATAAAAGTGCATTAGTAATATATTGCTCAGTGCGCCCTCTTGTGGCCCCAGGAGACAAGCCAGAAGCCTTTTCAGAATCAGAATCAGAATGAGCTTTATTGCCAGGTATGTTTACACATACAATGAATTTGTTTTAGTTACAGAAGCTCTACAGTGCAACAGACTGATAGTGACAAGACAGCACACAGATAATGAGAAGTATAATATAAAAATAGACAAAATAGACAATGTACAAAAAAGCAAAAACAAAATATACTATAGACAATGATGATGTACAGGTATGATGTGTGCAAATTTTAAATAGGTAATGTATTGTGTGTTCAATAGTTCAGTTTGCTTGTATGTAACATGCAATTAAGAGTCTGAAAACACTTGCACTTACATGTAAGTATGTTTAACAAATTATTTCTGTTATAAGAACACAAAAGTTTGCTAAACTGTTCTTCTTTGTCACATTCAGCATTTCTCATCAAATTTGATAGATCTATACTCTTACTGTATGTGAACAATTGGCTTTTTGTGACTATTTTTATCTTATTCTAATGTATAAACATCTAAGACATTTGAGTTGACACATAACTGAGAACTCTACCTACAGTGTGTGTGATAACATGTTCCTTCGGACAGTAGTGCCATCTTTAATAAGTATCTGAGAAGTTGGGAAAAATATAAAGCTTCTCCAAGGATTATAGTAAAACCACACAACTCTGGTTTGCTGCATTCTACTTTTCAATGGTGTCAAAATTGCTTGAGGTGCTTCTCATTTTTCTCTGTAGTTTGAATTGGGCAGCCATTTTGGAAATGTTTTGGTAAAGACAACATGGAGTAAGGTACTGCTTTCAAAAAAGTCATTTAGAGGTGATGGAGTTGTGGTTAGCATATGTGCTTTTACATATTTAACTCCGGTGCTAATTTGTAAATTTGAATCTTAAATGTGATTCTTGTCTCTTCCCCTCCAGATTTACTGTGCTCTCCTATAAAATAATAATAAAGCTATAAGTGAGGTAAACTAATGGAGCTAAAGTCTGTCAGTAGCACTTGATTTACTAGGCTGATATTCATCTTGATAGTCTGTGCCGTCACAGTGAGCGTCATAGCCTCAAAATTAGGCCAGGAGAAGTATAAATAGATAGTGTTTCTATGATTTAGAGATGTTTACATGGGCGTTTCCTCTTGCGCTTGCATTATTCTTGGTATTGTTGAGATCCAAGCAGTATGCCTTTGATCCTGTCAGCCTCTCATCTGCTCCTAGCTGAGCATGTGCCAGAACCAGAATGCTGTCGACGTGCTTCAGCAGACGCCGTCTTTCTCTTTGACGTCACCTACAAGAGTGAGAAGAACAGCCAACTCCCAAAGCTGTTTACATATGGCTGCTTCCCAGACTAACAGAGTGAGGTTAGCACACACAGTTAATGTAGGGCTTGCAACTAGGGATGGGTGGATGATATATTGAGAGGATTGATCGTTATTGATCATAGACATTGAGGGTGGAAGAAGAAATGCAAAAGAACACACGCAGTCACAAACAGAAAAAGGTTAGGTTAGTGTAGTTTTTATTTTATATATAATTATTGTATATCAATTATTGTAAATCATATTAAAAGTGCTTAAATTATTATTTTTTTTGCAATTATCAATGATATACAATACAAAACGTAAAGCGTAAAAACATACGAACTCACAAAATATTTCTATTTCAAATAAGTTATGTTCTTTTGAATATTATATTCAACAAAGAATGCTGGAAAAAGTTTCCACAAAAATATGAAGCAGCAAAAGATTCAACATTAATAAAAATGTGTTTCTTAAGCAGCAAATCAGCATATAAGAATAATTTCTGAAGGATCATGTGACTCTGAACACTGACGTAATTATGTTGAAAATTCAGCTTTGTCGTTACAGGAATTAAATGTTAAAATATATTAAAATATACAATGGTTATTTAAAATTCTAAAAATATTTCACAATATTACTATTTTGACTGTATTTCTTACTAAATAAATGGTGCCTTGGTAAGCGTAAGAGATTTCTTTCAAAAACATAAATTTTTTTTACATGGCTGCCCACTGCTCCAGGTGTGTTTACGGTGTGTGTGTACACTACTGTGTGTGTGCACTTGATTGGGTTAAATGCAGTGCACAAATTTTGAATATGGGTCACCATACTCGGCCACATGTCACTTCACTTCACTTCACTTCACTTCACTTTATAGTGAAAACACTTATAGTTTGCGTTTATGCTTAATAAATGTTAAAAAATAGTGGTTTTCAAATGTATTGTTAAATGGCCTTAATTAACTCTTTTTATTTTTAGAAACTGCAGTAGTAAAGGATTCTCCTTATTGGCCTTGATAGTACTTGGTATTCGATCAAAAAAACCTTTTTTCATTTTTAGTGAGTCAGAGAATATGCACAAATGATAGATTTTTTGAATATTAAAACTGGCAGGCCTGACAGACATTGTGTCATTAAGCATTTAGATAGTTTCTCTGAGGAATATTTACAAAAATGTCACCTGCCTTTTCACATTTGCTGGGAGCAGGAAATTAAGCCGTCTGTATTGTAGAATAACCTGAAAATCTCAGCTGCTCCATCCATAATTAATTTAACTTGAAACAATGCAGGCAATAATCATTAGTCCATGTCAAACATGATGCCGGCTCAGTGTTGAACCAGTGAGATTCTGCTCTGAGCACTGAGGAATACAAACTGTGCATACGCACATATACACACCTCTCAGATTTCGCTGTGGGGGTTGCCGTGATCAGTTTGTGGGTACCATCTGCCCTCAGATTTATGTAACAACTGATACACAAGCAACTCTCACACATCCTGATTGTGACTCATGTCCCATGATGCCCCAGAATGGTATTAGTGAGAGGCTCACACTCTCCCTGCCCGCTCTGTTCTTAGAGGCCTAAACGAAAAGTGTGAGAGGAGGGAAAAGGAAACTACCTGAAGGAAGACACAGGCAGGCAAAATTATTGATCCTGTGTGTGATTACATTTTTGCTATTTAAATTTTACTGTGTACATTGAGTTTTTAACTTTAATATTTTTATTTCTTTTTAAATTTCTGTTTAATTAATTTGCCTATTAACAAAATCCATTAGTGTATTTACAGTGGAGATTTCTGACATCTTTTGACTCTTTCCAAATCATTTCCTTTACAACATCATTTCAAAATTTTATGATGTGTTTCTTGATTTTTCTGTTGTTTTCGCACATCACATAAGTATATAAAGTATATAATGCCATGATTATTTATTTTTCCCTTTTTTTCTTTTGGATGTATTTTATGTATAGATTTTATAGTTTTTTATTGTCTTTTACTCTTGCTCCAGACCCAGACTTTAATTTTATTAAATCTAAAATTATTTAATATTATTGTTATTAATGTATTGTTGTGTATATTAGTACTGTGTCCCAGACCTTTAGTTCTAAACTATGAATTTTTACATTTAAAATAATTTATAGACTAATAAAACTATTTAAAAATGTAATGTCTGGAGCATGATGATGTATTAAGAAGAAGAAAGAAAAAATACCTTTTAGATTTATAATTCATCATTTAAAGTTGAAAGTCTGGAACACAATACTGTATTAAAATTGAAATTGTGCATCTTGGACAAGGGTAAAAAGCTATAAAATCTCTACGCATAATACATGCATAGAAAAACAACAAAATGAAAAAAATGATGGTATGGGAGAAGTGCCCGAGGTTGAAGATACATAGATGTTGTAAAGGCCAGTCTTCATTATTTTATGAATGGAGGATTTGGCATGGATTTAAAGATCTTTGCCAACAAGTCTTGGAAGTGGTGTGCTCCAAAAGTGGACCACCTTTGTCGATCAATCAGCTGTTAGTAGTGAATATTTCATTATCTGCATGTTATATGTCCATTATAGATCGTGTGTTCCAGAAAGTGGCTTTTATAGCACCATAAACCTTTCAAGCATAATGTGTTGGATCCCGCTTCCCAGTTGTTGAGAAATAATGGCTTCTCTTATAATTTAGAGCAACTACCATCACAAATGTTGATTTCTCTGTTGAACTACAGTAAAACTGAATGCAGGTCTGAAAAATGGCTTCTGTTGGGTGTGAGAAAAAATACTTTGACATATCTGAACGCAAAACAACTCACAGACACAGCCACTGTTGGAGGTCCATAACATCTCCCTTCATTCCACTTGACATCTGTGTTCACTTAGTGTGGACATGATATGAAGACGACAGATTTGTAATTCCTTAATCGCAAGAAGTCTTGATGCAACAATGAGTAATATCCAATGGGAGGCTGAATATGATCAAGCAAGAATTATGAACAGCCCGGCAATTCATATTCATTTATGAACACTGTAGTGTACAGCATCAGTTGTTCTCTTCTTACTCACATGATAAGCTCAGAACAAGAAGTGGTTTCTCTTCTCTCTCTCTCTCTCTCTCTCTCTCTTTCTCTCTCTTTCTTTTGCACCATCGCAGTTTTATTCTTTTGGAAAAGTAAAGCTAGTTTTACTGCAATTCCTCGGAGTGCCATAGTAAACTCCTAAATAAAACATGTACTGCTGCTGTGTGCTGCTCAGCTAACGTCAAACCCTTTCTTGTACACTATCCATATTTCATGTTTTCCAAGTTGAAGTAAAAAAAAAAATAAATACACAGGTTGGGCTGTTTGCAGGGCTACTGGGGGCATTTGATGAGCATGACCTAAATGAAGAGCTGCATCTGTTAGTGCAGCACTAGAAACTTCACATAAAAAGTCAAGTGAGACTATTTAGCATGAGTCACGTTGAGCCAAATCCACTCTATTGGTATTGTAGGGAAAAACTGCTTATGAGATTTTGGTAACACTTTCTGTGAAGCCTGTATCTATCTATGGTATGCATTATAATGATAAATAATCCTAACAACAGTTACAATACATTGCAGTATGTACCTGTTTGTGGTTATAACGTTTAAGAGTAAGATGTATTATAACACCAGATGAAACCTGCATTTATAATGCATCATAAATGCATGTGTCACGCCCCTGGACTCTTTCTGTGTGTTATCCCCTCTCCATGTGCCTGCCCTGACATAGTTTTCCTATGTTAATTGTCATTATATGTATGCATTATAATGCATTAAGAATACCCTTATAATGAATTATAAATGCAAGCTTAATAGAAAGTGTTATCGATATATTCTGAAATTGTGAAGAGGTAAGAAATTTGAAAACAAAATGGCTGCTGTTATGTTGTGTTAATATTATCATTAGCAATCATGAGTGCAACATCAATAAACATGACGGGTTGATGTTGATCACACTACTTCTCCGTGTTGACAGGCAGAAAGCTGGCTTGTTTGAAGTTGCTTTTGTGTGAGCTGTGCTTCATACATTGCTACAATATTGACAATGGACAGTAGACATTTTTGTTTTGCCCATAATATTTTGATGAAATGCGTCACACACAGTTTTTAGTCTTTGGCTGGAGCATCTCTCTGGCTGTTAGAATCATACCACAGACAGAGAAGAGAAGTGCTGAAGAAAGCCAAATGACATGCACTTTTACACTATGCACATCTCCCGTTTACAAACACAGCTAGATTTTCCTCAGAGCCACTGCTTTCATGAGCGGCTTCGCTTATTTTCTACATTTGTTAATTTTGCATGTTAAATGAGTCATCCTTACTGCTTAAACACAGTTGTTAAACTAACTTGCTGTTGTCTAACTAGTAATTTGTCGCTCACTAGTGAAAAGAAGACTGAATACATGTTTTTGTGAACCAGGTCAAGGAAAAGTATAAGCATATATTTAGTAGACATAATTTTTTTGTCACAAATATACTCAAGGTGCCTTGCACTGCGGTGCTGAAACTGGAGGCAGGTTTGAATCTGGTCTAGTCCCAGTGGTGTTCTGGACTCTGTTGAGTTTCATTGTGTGAAAATTGAAGTCTTGCCCTGTATTTGTTTTTTGTTAAACATCTAATTTTCTGTTTTGTATTCGTGACCAGCTCATTTGAGTGTGAGTCAAGGCAGACATCAGAAGAGGGATGAAATCAAGTCAAGACCAAGTCCACATGATGTCTATGACAAGACAAAAATGACCCAGGAGCCAAGTCGACCATGAAAATATGGTCTTGGCAGTGTTGTTATTGTTGACTAAAACTAAAATTTGATCTTTTTTTAAAATAGTTTTAATTAACCGAAAGAAACATTGAAAGCTGAAATAAAATAAAATATAAATATTCAATGAAAAGTTTAAAAACCTTTCAAGTTGCCTTGGAAACTGACTAAAATTAGTAAAATTACTAAAACGGAGAAAATATATTGCTAAATAAAAATGGCAAAAGCACCTAATTACTCAAATTGAAATAAAAACCTTATAAACTTAAAATAGAATCTACTCCCAAATATTAATAAATGGTATAACAGTATATAAATAATATTAAAATAACTCGTAGATTTGGGCTCGCGAACCAGAAACAACACTTAGACAATGAATCAAGCCTCAACTCAGTCTGGACACAGACTTGATCCTCTTCTTGTTTCGGCCTCGACTTGGACTCAAATGAGCTGGTCTTGACTACAACACTTGAAACTTCATCACATTAAAATAGTAACATAGGTTGCTAATGCCATTCATTTTACCTTTATAGGAGCCAGGTTCCACTGCGGCAGTAGTAGCAAAAAATCAGAATAGACAGGAATGAGAAAATGCGTGTGGACTGTGCATGTGTGAGCTACACTATTTCTGCAGGCGCTCCCATCAGTGAGATCTCGCTGTGAGGTTGCACTCAGTCTGAGAGCAGTGTGTCCAGTTTACACTCATTAGCCACATTAGCAGCCTCCCCGCTGTGCCGCCCTGTGCTCTGCTCTCAATACGACAGCATTTACCCTAAACTACAGACATCGCTGTCACACAAATGAGTATTATATACATGGCTGGTTATTGTGATGATTACATGCTCTGTGAAACAGGATGTTCCACATGTGCAAGACCTCATGACATTCAGTGTCAAATCAAAAGGCATTTCATGTGAAAGCAGTGGTTTTCACAGGCTTGTAAAACAAAAAAACAGAGAAGAAAAAAGCCACTGATGATGTCTGACTGTATTGAGATAATGTATTATTAAAATGTAAGTATGGTAGACATGGATGAAAGATCCGGTTTCATATTTTTTCAGCCTTGTTCTTTTATTGGATTTTTTTTTTGGGGGGGGATTTTTTATTTAGGTCACATTTTCTGCACCACTTTGAAGAGCTGCAGTATGAATTATTTACTGGTGGAAAAAGGGCTTTGAACAAGGAAATGCCATGGTAAATGGAGCCTGTGATTATTGCCTTTCCAAAATAAATGTGCTTTAATTACAATTAATGTAATGTGTTTACTGTCAGGTGATCTGTCACAAGACTTCATTTACACTTGATTTTAGTAGACATTGATATTTCTAAGCTAACAGCATGTTGCTAAGCTAACAGCACAATACAATGAGAGACTTCAACACACAAACACATACATTTTTGGCAAAATATTTTTTTTTTTTAATTAAAAATACTTTTTAGTACTGAATGAGATTTGTGTTTGTTTATAATCAACTTTTCTCTCCTCATCCACCTTTTTTTTCAATGAGCTTGTCGCAGTGCATTCTGGGAGAGGCTTCTCTGCTAATGATACGTGTGATGCTATCTTAGAATTTACTAAAACTAGGTATTTTGTTACTTTGTTACTTATATTCTGTAGTGTGACTATAATGCCTTGTAAAAAGTGCACAAGGTTGGACCATTGCAAATTTTTGCTTGCCATCATGCACGGGATTTTTACTTTTTCATTGTTTTTTTTTCTTGCATATGTGTATACTGTTCCAGATAGCAGTGATGCTGTTGTAACAGTTACACACTGCATTTTCTTGCAGCAAACAGATCCGTTTTCACTCCCTGTGGCTACTGGGCTACTGTGTCAGTAGATCTTTGAGCCTGAGCCTTTTACAGTGCTGGACGTGTTTGTGAAAAGGGCCCCAGATGGGTTTGGGCATATGACAATGTGTTGACTCATGTCTGCTGGGGAAACAGCGACCTGTGGTCATTGGAATGTACTGGCCTCATTCACGCTGTGGGTACTGGTGTCATCATTCACCTCAGAATACCAATGCCACACAGTGCCAAGGCTGCCATCTGATGCAAAAATTGACTTTGAAGGTCAAAAGCTTCCCCAAATTTGTTCTCAACATTTCACATCCTATAATGTCTCTAAATCTGAGCTTTTTAAAGGGATAGTTCACCTAGAAATTAATATTCTGTCATCATTTACTCGGCCTCAAGATGTTCTAAACCTGTGGAAGTTTCTTTCTTCTTTGGAACATTAAGAAGATATTTTTGAGAATTATTTTGAAGCAGTCTATAGTGTCACTTTTGACAATTGAATGCATACTTGCTCAATAAAAGTATTAATTCCTTCTTTCTTTCTAAACCCCAAACTTTTGCACCGTTATATATGTATATATGTATATATATGTCAAGATCCACTCCCCCTTGGACCCATTTTATTGGCTAGACAGCTTTTTATTGGTAATGTATTCAATGATGGATTACAAATGAAAGAAAATCATTGTGCCAAGGTATTTAGCTCTAATTATGAAAATATACTAATTCATGTCTTTTAAATAACATATATGACCCTGGACCACAAAACCAGTCTGAAATTGCTGGGGTATATTTGCAGCAAAAATACATTGTATGGGTCAAAATTATAGATTTTTCTTTAATGCCAGAAATCATTAGGACATTAAGTAAAGATCATGTTCCATATTTTGTAAATTTACCTCTGTAAATATATCACAACTTAATTTTTGATTAGTAATATGCATTGCTAATAACTTAATTTGGACAACTTTAAAGGTGATTTTCTCAGTATGTAGATTTTTTTTGCACAGATTTTCAAATAGTTGTATCTCGGCCAAATATTGTCCAATCCTAACAAACCATATAGCAATGGGAAGCTTTTTCCAGTTTTCAGATGATGTATAAATCTCAATTTCAAAAAATGACCCTTATGACTGTATTTGTGGTCCAGTGTCACATATTATATTATTACAGAAGTTAAATAGGAAATTAAATACTTGCCCTTTTCAGTTTTAGTCTTCGGTTGGCAAGCTAACAAAATGCTAACTGTTAAAAATAGCCCATTTGATTAGCTAAAAGAATAATTCAAAAGACGATACTGTATGACACTAGCAATTCCATTCAGTTATTAAAAAGAGGACAGATGATTCATGAACATTCGTATGTCTTTGATGTTGTACATAATACTGTAGATGGGCTTATGCTTCAAAAAACTGTACACACTTTGATACTTAGCAGAACATCAAAAATGGCATAGGAATAATTGCAAATAGTAATAAGTTAGAGAGTTCACATTTAAAGAAATGCCAAGGCAGATTGTTTCTGCTAAAAATACATAGTCTATATGCAGAGCATCACAGCAGTGATGTCCACATGATACTTGCAGTTACTAATGACTTTCAGCCCACACACTCAACAGACTAATTCTAGATCATTCTTTCCCTTCCATGACTACCCATTAGACTCACTGTGGATGAGATTGAAGGAAGGGACTCTTGGGGAAACAGGCAAGGCAAATGCCTTGATTGCAACCAAAAAGACTCTTCAAACTCTCAAGCAAAAAATATCTCAGATAATGAGAGCAAAACAAGCGTAGGGATGGACTTCAAAGTGCAGATCCATTACAATCCATTAAAAAAGTGCTTCTGCTGGATCGAAAACGAGGATCAATAAAAGCCAGTTAAATTTCTGACATAGCTCGCTAATATCTGTAACATAAACTCCTATTCAGAGGAGGAGTGAGAGTGAGAAAAGACAAAATTTTATTATAATGGAAAAGTCCACTCCACATGCTGAACACACGTACTCCGCCCACCTCTCAGCTGAATCTAAATGTAAAACACACATACATTCACAATTATCATGCTGAATTTTCATGCTGTAGCATCCGAGGCTAATTCCTGCATGCTTTCCTACTTTTCCCCCTGAGGGAATCAGGGTAGGAAACGCTGTGATGGGTTATTACCATACAAGCCACACAGTGTAAGACCTTGAATGGCACGATTTTCTCTTAATTTCATTGCCATTATTTTATTTGGCTAGTTATCCGAGCCTGAGCAGATTTATTCTGCTTCTCAAATCTGATTCAAAGCCAAAATGGTGAATTGGTTCTTAGCTAGTTCTTAGCTAGGCAAACTACTGCATTGCTAGTTTAATATTCTGTGCATGTATTGCGTCGATACTTTATGGCCCAAGAAAGTGTCAAATAAACAGTGTTCAGTGATCAGTACATGGAGAAATGGAAACATTACATGATATCTCATTTTGGATAAAAAAAACATGCGAGGTTATGATATATTGACTTGTGTAGTTTACTTTTGTCTTAATGGTCCATTTAGACTATGTTTGGATACTATTTACTGGACAATTTAGCTCACCTCTCTGCTGTGTCACCTGGGCTAATGATATACGTTTAGATCTTTATATGCTGCACATTTCAGTCGAAAGCATGTGGAAATGTTATCATCCTTAACTGTCACCGGCAAATGTTTTGCCTGCAATGACATATTTACCATAGTGCACATGAAATCTTATTTGCAAGCACAAAACGGGCCCGTCTCGACTCTGTGAAGTGCATTCTGGGTAAAAACGAATAAAACATGACTTTGTTGGATTTGCCAAGATCTCAATGTCTTTAACAAAATGTTTTTTTTTTCAGTATAGAAGAGATTGCTGTACAAGCTCAAACATTTATTATCAAAGTTTTCTCTAAAATCTATTCAGCGATGCTATCTAAATGCTTTTTGTAGCGTTACTCCAAATGCAACAACAAATTGTCCAACAATAAAAACAATACATCAACAATTGTCTAATTTGTGTCTTTTAGTCTTTTTTAAAGTTGATTCTCAAAAGACAAGTAACTGAGATGTATTTATTCCGGGTTTAAAACTGAAGTACCTCAGTTACAATTTTGTAATGCCCTTTTCCCCCTAAGGGTTATTTAATAGATCCGTTTTAATATTAATATCTCCTAATGAGAAAATGTGACTGTACCAGAAGGCATGTGACTCTCTCAGTCATCTGCCGCACATTTACACCTAAGTCTCGACAAAACAGAAAAGCACTATGCCAAGAAAACACCAACTGTCAAAAAATTTTTGGATGAATTGCAGGAGCAGAGCCTAATGCTGTTCTAGGTATAGCAATTCCACTGCTCTCCCACAGGAAAAGTGCTCAGGAAAGCAGTGGGACTGGAGAGAACACACAAGTGTCTCATATTACATTGCCTAAAATTAGGTTTCGACCGTTTTAGATCAAATGTGCCCGTTCTAGTACACCGGCAGCATGATTACACAGCTGTGGCGGTCCATGCGGTTTGAGCAGCAGTGATTGTGTTCACAGCAGCTGTCACTCTTGTAGTGTTGACATAGTTGATTAAGATGAGATCTGATAGGAAGAGTCAGTGAAGGCGACCCTCTTGTGGTCAACATGAAATCAAAATGGACTCTGTTTACCTCATTATATTGTCCGGGTGTTACTGTAAATATCTTTAAAATTGTGCCTCAAAAATGGCTCTAAAACAATGTTGCTGTTTTTTTCTAGTTGTATCCTGTTTCACTCTGAAATCACATTACAGAAATGAAATGGATTGCAAACACATAATGGCACTAGTAAGACCAAGGTCATGGGTTTGATTCCCATGCAGGGAAACCAAAAACTGATCAAATGTGTACCTTGAATTCAGAGTAGGTTGTTTCAAATAAAAGTGCCTGACAAATGCATAAATTATTTGTAATGGTGTTGTTTTAGTATTAAGCATTGTATTATAGAATTTTTAAGGACTTTTTTCTTAATTTTTGTTTTTGTTTTAATTTTAGTAATACTATTAATTTGTATTGCTTTTGTTAGTTGTTTATATACATTTCTACATATTTCCATTTAGCTTTAATTTATATCCATTTTTGTTTTAGTAATTTTAGTACTTCAATTTGCCAAAGCAACATTTCCAGTTTTTCATCAAATCTTTAAACTTTATTTTATTTCAGTTAACAAAAAATAAAAGCTTCCATAATAATGGCTCTCAACACTGTATTGCAGAGGTTTCTTAAATGTGTTGCAGAGGTATCTTAAACTAAAGTCTCGATTTGCTCTCCATTTACCCACATTGTTGATTTGAGGAACCAACAGAAATATTAAAGCTATCATTTGTTTTCTTTTTTATTTAAATTCTCATTTCTTTTGCATCTTTTATTTTTTTCTTTCTAAATCAAGTGATTCAAAGAAATGAACACAACATTCAAACAAGACATGACTGGCAAAGAACAACAGACAATAGATCCGTCATAAGCTACACTTTCGTAACATGTATTTGTCTGTGCACTTTGTGTTTTCAGCAGCGATTCACCAATTATTCCCTTATCTGATGCCTTATTAGCGCTAATATGTTGCTACTCTTTGTTCGACTCAAATTACAACAAATGTATCGTGATGGTTCAGGAAGATAATATAGTGTGTGCTGAAACATTACATAAGTATTCCCACAGATATTGCACACTCATTAACATATTAAAATGTACTTTTATCTCTATGTGTACTTTTTTGATTGAATTCTAGTGTAGCACAAGCATGTCCCATCATGCCATGGCTCCATGGGAAGTGCATGTGGTGTGGGCGATGTCATGGACACATTTTTTTTTTTAAGCTTGAAAACTCACTTGAGCCACACAAAGACAGTCTATTGCCAAATGTAAAATCTGAAGTTCCCAAGTTTTATCAGCATGATAGATATGTGGATTGAGAGTTCCAGATAACTACACATGCAGCCTCTTAAATGCAGTTTAAATATAAACAGGGAGATGCAGGGATGGTGCTGTCCGTTTTAAATTTTAATCAAAACCTTTTAGCAGAATGAGGCAAGTGAAGCTAGTTCCAGAAAATGGCCTTGGAGACAAAAGAAAATAGGCTCATTAAAGAACTGGCTGCTGCACTGTCCCAAACCACACACATACACGTAAGCATGCACGTGCATGCACAAATGTGCATCCCTATCCTGATGGCTGGTGGAAAGTGGGACGGGATGTTCCAGGGATGACGTTTTTCTCAGTTAACTGTGAACACCTTGAAGTAGCGCGCCCTCTCTGGTCTTAAATCTAAACACTCAAACCAATATGTACTAAAAATAGTCACATACGGGAGACCATATGAGGATAAATATACATTTCAGGTCGGTAAATGAAAAAGCTTTTCCATGCCATACCTTGCTGGACAGCTTTGTGTCTATTTTTATGCACACTAAAGTGCACTAAACAGGTAGGTGCTGCACTCTTTGCTTTCAGTCCTGGATGAGGTTTTTTAACATGTCCTGGCAGGATGTACTGTACTTTTGTATAACTTCATTATATCAGAATGTCTCATAATGCTTTGGATTTAAATAATGTACATTTTTGCAGACCTTCACAATCAAATTCACCTGCAGAGTACGGTGCCAAATCTGTGACCCAGCAGTAAGTGCATTTGGTGCTCATGATTGAAATGCAGGTTGGAATCTGATATGATTCTCTGATCTTATTCCTTTTTCACTTAGTCACATTTTCAAATGTATATTTATTATATTGATAAAATAGTCAAGCTCGCTATATTGGCTGAGTAGATGACATGTGACCTTTACTATCATGACCACCATTGCATTGATGTAAATAGTGAACAGAGAATTCTTGAGGATAAACCTAGAAGTTAATATGACTTAGATTTTAGACATAACATTGGCAGTATGATCTGTTTTTACTCTATTTTTCCAATGAAACTAATTCTAACCAGGGCCACAACAGAACCCCTGTGAGTCTTCGAGCATAACACAGTGATTCATTAATGAATGAGTCCACATTTTCAAAACGAATCGGTCTAATGACTGATTCAGTGACTCACTCTTGAAAGTAGCATCTTGCTTTGTTCCTGAATAAATCAGATGTTATGAATAATTGTTGAATGACTCATTAAGACAATGTCTTGAAATCAGGTTCCTTAAATAGGAAGAAGAAACCATGTGACAGGAACTGAGGGTAGAGTTCAGTATACAGTACAGGGCACCCTCTAGTTTATAGGAGGTGGAACCTCATGTTGGGATGTTAGAGCTGCCATCTACTGGTGGATTCATTTTTAAAGTATCATTTCATCTTCTAATCATTTCATATTTACTTTTTTGATTTTTAAAGCTTAAAAAATGATTATGCTGTTAAATTGGACTGTTAATACATTTATGCCACCTCAGAGCTGCATTAAACAGTCTGTGTGAATACATCTAAATGCCACTCTAGATACAGCTTCTGTGTCCCTTCTGCGGAGAGTTTTTGTTGATATTGATTGCATTTAATCAATAACAGCAATATAGTGTTATTGTTCTAATTGAGTTTATTCCTTAAATGTTAGAATCTTGCAAAAAATTATGCATGCATTTAATAAAGTTTAAAAATTGGCCTTCTAAAGGTGAACACTTTGGAATCAATTGAAGAAAAAATGTTGTAGAATTTAATGCTAATAAAACATTTCTGTATTTCTTTCAAGTAAATACCTCCTGATTTTGTATTTATTGCAGTGAAATGTATAAATATTTATTGTATGTAAAACACCACTATATATCATAACACACACACACAGACACACACACACACACACACACACACACACACACATACTTGTTTTTGCTACATTGTGGGGACTCATGACTAGGAGGTTAAATGTGGGGACAGCAATTTCTAAATACAATAAAGCCATAATTGTAAGTCAGAAGTGTCAGGACGAATTTTTGATCCAAAAAAATCATTTTAATTATAAAAAAATCTTAAATTTAAAAAGCTTCATTTTTGTCAGGTTTTTCTATTCTGGTGGGGACGTCGTTATTGTGTGTTACCACAAACCACCATTGGGTGTCACTACTATGAATTATCTATAGATTATCTATTTTATAAGAATTATAAACCATTATAAGATTAACAACAAAGTTTAAGTTTGGACAATCATTAAAGAGTTGTTTAAAAGGGATAATGCTGTCTGTATTTATATTTTTATTGAATTTGTATTTGATCTTGCCTTTCACTAATTTCGTTCAACTGTATTTGAATAGACCATTTCTGGGGATGGAAACAGTGAAAACGAGCCTTACCTCACTTCCTGTTTAACACATCTAATTTTCTTCAGTTTTGAGAATCTGAAAAGGTCCAAATAATAACCATGACAAGTTATGTTGTATGACGAGCAAGAAATGTTCATGGAGCTTTGACAGCATGGGTATCATGGTCTAAATAATAATGATCTGTGCATACTGGAATCCACTCTGAATTAAAACACCATACTGCTATATATTTCTGTAAATATTAGGTTTGTAACAGTACACAAAAATCTGGAGTAGGAGGAATAGATCAAATGAATCAAATTTTTTATTCAATATTCAATTTGACTTGCACAATATGCAACAGGCTGCATATGAATAAAAATGTGCAAAAAAGAGCTTCAGCAATTGTTCACATTTACCTGTCTTTGTGAATTCAAGAACTCAACACAAAACTGACTTCTTAATTCAATTAAACACTTATTTAACTTGTCAGTGTTAATTTGAAAGCTCTATTAATGTACTGAAATTAGTTTTGTAAGCAAACACATTTTTAACTTGTTGCCTTTAACAAACAGGAAAAACATCTAGGTGAAGGAAGGCCTTTCCACCTTTGCTTTTACATTTTTCGCTTTAATGAATCAATACGATTCTTAACATAAAATTTCACCCCCTCCCAGCTTCTCCCTTGAAGTGCTGCCGGGGAGCTTTCAATGCACTCCATGCACTGAGCTTTCCCAGGAACCTTTCCTGACCTGATGCAGCCCATCAGAGTCTTCTCCACAGCCTCTATCTCCTCTGTAGACCACTTTCTGCGTGAGTTTTGTGAAGATCCTGAATAAAATAAGAGTAATTAGTAATTGTGATTGACTCAACAAAACATTTCAACACATTTTTGCAAAAATCCAGTTAGAAAATTCCAGTTAAATCATAAATTACTGCATGTGAAATTAGTGAAGTGAACTTTGTTCTGGAGAACCCTTCCCTTTCTTTTCATGTTTAAGCCTTCAGTAGCTAAACATTTTAGATACAGGTCTGAAATAGGTTTTTGTTGATTAAAAGCTGCACATAAGCTTGAATCATATTGGCCACGGGAGACCAACAGCAACAGATCTAAAAATCAAAATTATAAGGGATTTTGTAAATGTTTATCCGATCTTTTATCTCTAGTTGCACTGCAGTCTATAGCAGTTTTGTTGATTCTTTAATTAGACCCATTCACATTTCAGTCATACCCCTACACCCCCCACAGTGTTTCCTTCTTGAAAAACTGTGTCACAATGTAGGGCCCTATGATTCCCGCGATGCAGAAAATGCAGGCAGAATCGCAGAATTCAGTCAAAATTTATTTACTGTATAATGTGGAATTTGCCAAATTTTGGATGGACAGGCCCAGATGGTGTTACACCAGCCTGTCTGGAAACCTGTGCTGACCAGCTGGCCCCCATCTTCACACAGATCTTCAACAGATCCCTGGAGTTGTGTGAAGTGCCTTCCTGCTTCAAACGCTCCACCATCATCCCGACCCCAAAGAAATCCAAGATACCAGGACTTAATGACTACTCGTTTGAAAAACTGGTTCTGGGTTATCTGAAGGACATCACTGGACCCTTACTGGACCCCCTGTAGTTTGCTTACCGAGCAAACAGGTCCGTGGATGATGCAATCAGCATGGGATTGCACTTCATCCTGCAACATCTGGACAAAACAGGGACTTATGTGAGGATCCTGTTTGTGGACTTTAGTTCCGCTTTCAACACCATCATCCCAACAACACTCCAGACCAAACTGACCCAGCTCTCTGTTCCTAGCTCTATCGGTCAGTGGATCACCAGCTTTCTGACAGATAGGCAACAGTTAGTGAGACTGGGGAAATTCATGTCAAATAGCTGCTTCACCAACACTGGTGTCCCTCAGGGATGTGTTCTCTCCCCTCTGCTCTTCTCCCTGTACACCAACGACTGCACCTCTAAAGACCCCTCTGTCAAGCTCCTGTAGTTTGCAGACGACACCACAGTCATCGGCCTCATCCAGGACGGTGATGAGTCTGCTTACAGACAAGAGGTTGAGCAGCTGGCTGTCTGGTGCAGTCTTAACAACCTGGAGCTGAACACGCTCAAAACAGTGGAGATGATCGTGGACTTCAGGAGAAACCCCCCTGCACTCCCCCCACTCACCATCATGAACAGCACTGTGACTGCAGTGGAGTCATTCAGGTTCCTGGGAACCACCATCTCTCAGGACCTGAAGTGGGACATTCACATTGACTCCATCGTAAAAAAGGCCCAGCAGAGGTTGTACTTCCTTCGCCAGCTGAGGAAGTTTAACCTGCCACAGGAGCTGCTGAAACAGTTCTACTCCACCATCGAGTCTGTCTTGTGTACTTCAGTAACTGTCTGGTTTGTACAAAATCAGACATCAGAAGACTACAGAGAACTGTTCGGACTGCTGAAAGGATTATTGGTGCTCCCCTGCCCACCCTTCAAGAACTGTATACATCCAGAGCGACCCTCTACGGAAACCTTGGCAATTGAATCGCCATTGGCTAGTACATTTTGTAGATTACTCGCCAGACTGAAATAATACTGATAAGATGATGATAATAATAATAATAATGATAATTCTACTAATAAGAACAATAATGGATTCATGAATATTAATCAGGTTGTCTGCGTTCGGTCAAACTGATTTGCTTAATAGGTGAGCACCAGCCAATGAGATTGCAGTTTGCGCATTAGTTTCCGCCCACTACCGGAAAACCCGGCAGTTCTTAAAAACTGAAAAAAATTCACACTAGAGCTCACGGTACGTCAAACACAGGTGCACTGCACGTCCAATCAGATAAACTGAGAAATATCACAGATCACTTGACGCTAAAGAAACTCAAGCGCTCAGTCAGAGTTTTCGGCGAGTGAAAGTATATGTGCTAAACTTATACTTAGCCTCCAACTCACACACTGGTGAGTAAAATCTGGGATTTTAATAGCCATTGGCTAATATTAGACAATTTAATTGCCAGAGTGAAAATCTAGTTGCATATGCGAGTGATTTACTCGCAGTGTAGTGGGTTGCAGAGTGAGGAAAAGGGCTTAGAAAATCATTCTGGATCCCTCACATCCAAGTTACCCCATCTTTGAACTTTTGCCATCAGGCCAGCATCACTAAAACAAATTCCTTGTATGCGCAAGGAAGGAGCGCATACAAGGAATCCATTACTGTTCTTTATTTATCATATGAATCCATTACTGTTCTTATTAGTAGAGGAATTATTATTATTATCATCATCTTATCAGTATTATTTCAGTCTGGCGAATAATCTAAAATACACACTTTCAATATGGTCAAACAATATGTCAAACTCCTCCAAATTTCACGTCCAGATGAAAATCAAGGGAATTCTGTTGTCATCAAAATGTTTTTTTTTTTTTTGTGCAGATTCCTATTGAAATGACTGAACTTTCACAGAAAAAATGGAAAGTATTAGAGCTGTAATCGGGCCTTAAAAGTTAGGCCCGACAGGTTTCGGCCCGAGCCCAACAAGTACATTTTGATTGACAGCTTTTTTAAAGCCCGAACCCGTTTACAGCCAGACATTATTCAAATGTGCGCACACACACAGCTCTTTTGCCTTTTGCCAACAATGAGCAATTTATTCATGTTTTTACATAATTTACTCATAACTAACCTAGACTAGACCACTTGGAAGTTGGAATAAAGAAATAAAATAAGTCCTCTGTAACATCGTAACATCTCAGCATTCTAGACATATGGGCTCATTTAACCTATAAATAGACCAACGCACCAATAAAAACGAGTCATTTAAAAAAAATTAAATTAAGATACATTTTAAATTAAGATGGGTATTTGGCAATAACGAAATTAAGATAAAGGCTCCGCCGGATTTGCTTTATTTAATAAAAGAATAATGCCAACATTAGCGTAAATCAGTGTTAATTTCGTTGACTAAATATTTTCGTCATTATTTTCGTCACGAATATATTTTTGCTGGCGAAAACGAAACGAAAACTAAAATAGAAGGCACTGATGGAGACTAAAACTATGACTAAATTGATTGACATTATCGTCAACGAATAAAGGACGAGACGAAAATAGACTGTGACGAAAATCAAATCAGCAGACGGGAGAGATGCGAGGAATGAGCAAAAGAACCGGCAAAACAGAACAGACTGCATGAGAGAAGAGAACCAATCAGAGCCTGACTTATTGAGACGTGAAGCGAAGGTTTTCAGTTTTTATGAGCTCCCGGGAAGTCGGCATTCGAAGAGGTGATAGGGACTTTAAGCAACAGCCTCTGGTGGAATGGCAACGCCATTCTGGCGTTGTATTGCGCCTGCGCGAATTTAACTGCTACTTTCTGACGTTCTAATTTAACGGTCTACTACGGGAGAACAGCTGATTTGCCAGAGTCGCTACAACGTGAGAGGTTAGGTAAATAAATGTTATGTTTTTAGACTTATTTACATCATACAATATTAAAAACTCCTCTTCTGACAAAATATTGTCATTTAACGCCAAAAGCAATCCTTCTCTTGCTTTTTTAAATTATATATTTTTTTGGATCTCAATAAATGAATTAATGCTGCGTTGCGCTGTTTTGTTTTACCGTTGCTTACTGACTTTTACCTTCTTGGCTACAGCGGTGTGACGGCAAACTTTCGGTCGCTGTAGCCGTTCCATTCGCAGCTGTTGCTTAAAGTCCCTACTGTCTAAAAGAGCGACAAAATGTCCACAGCTCACTTCACGTTTGACGACGAACAAAACAAAACAAAGTGTAAAGCACGCAGAGCGCTCATTCGTGGCAAGAACACAACCAATTTGAAAAGACATTTACAGACGAGCCACCCGGACATTTTCTCAAATGTAATTTCACAACGAAGTTCTTTTGTTTATTGAGCTAAGTGGGAATAGTGCAGTGGGTAGATGTTGTAGCATTAAATATTACGAACTGAAAAGTACTGTAAAATAGCCCCTTCTTCAAATTAGATGCGAGCACAATACTAATACGTAATATCATGATAAATTCATTTGATTAATACTAATGTTTAGTATATTTTATAATGTTCTACTTGTTGACAATATCACAAATATTTCTATATTAGTCATGTGAAACATGAATGTTCACATCCTATCATTATACATACAAATCTAGCAATATTGTAGTATTTAAAACATACAATATTGCTAGACAAATGAATACCTTATAAAATCTTGTTACGTTTTTTATCCACCTAGCTGCCAAATTATTAAGTATTTACTTTAAATGTATGCACTTATTGTTCAGCTCAGCTGTAAACTTTAAGGTCCTGGACCTAACTTTATTTTTCTTTTATTGATGGTCAATTGGCAGCTAGTTATTGTTTACATTATCATGACAGTGTTTGTTGCTGCATAAAAGCTTTTGAATCGAAATAAAGACACAGTTGTGTTGAAATAAAGTTGAATTTGTGTTTTATATATTTTGGTTAAGTTTGTTTCCTATACCAGTTGTAAAAAATTGTCTAGTAAATCTGTTATTGATTTTAGTCTTATTTTAGTCGACTAAAATACCAAGCAATTTTAGTCGACTAAAATACCAAGCAATTTTAGTCGACTAAAATAAGACTAAAATTAAAACAAATCAGATGACTAAAACTTGACTAAAACTAAAAAGAATTATAGTCAAAAGACTAAGACTAAAACTAAATTAAAATTTCGTGTCAAAATTAACACTGGCGTAAATACTCTGTCAACATTATGCATTTAAGCCTCAATGAATATTTAGTTATCATTTGAAAAACCTTTACTCACAGAGATTAGGCTAGGTCTACATGATTTTGTGGAGGAAAATGATTGAATCCACTGTATATGTCTTCAGCGCGCTCCTGCGCTCACTGATGGTGTGTCATTATTCACTCATTATTCTCATTATAAGCATGGTTAAAACTTTCACACCTCGCTCAGAGTTTGCTTTAGTTGCTGGTGCAACCAAAACGTAATCACCAGAGGCAAGCCTCCGTTACACCTGCTCAGCATTCATTTTCACATCTTTCTCGCGCTAATCGAAACACATCAAATGACCGCGCGTTTACCTCGCAAACCGGAGCGCAAGCCCGAGCCCGGCCCGAGCCCGCGTAAGATGATAGAAATTAAGCCCGAACCCGTCGGGTCCGGACGGGTCGCGTCGGGTTCGGGCAAAGATCTTCAGCTCTAGAAAGTATGACCTTTTTCATAAGACACTGAAAAACAGCTTACTCTTTGTTGTGTGTGGTTCCTCCAAGTCCTTGCCATTCAACTGTAGTTTATCATTCTTGCCTGTTATAAACAACAAATGAGCACAACTGTGAAGACTTTCAATATATGGCATATTCAGTAAAAGCATAGAATACTGACTAAATGGTTACCGGTAATTGTGTGACATGTAAGATTAACAGGTGAAACAACAACAACAAACATCTTTTCACTTCCTTCTCTTCTCAGGATATAAAAATATAATATAGCATGTATAGGATATAAAAATAATAAAAGGCATGCAAATCATAAAAGCACTGCATGGAATGCACTCTCTTTACAAGCACAACAATATCAGAAGTTTTCTTAATCCTTTTACATTTAAATCGTATTACCTTTTGGAGGTTGTTGATTTTTGAGTTGTTCAACTCCAGCAGTGGACTTCTTGGATTTGTCTGGACACATAAAAGATTATTCAATAACAACTGAATATCAGCAAGCACACACTTTTTTCTTCCAGTAATATTAAGCCTTTTATAGCTTTCCCATCATTCCCTTTCAGACTGTTGTGAATTAAAAATTAGTAATAGTGAGTGTTTTTCCAATAATGTCAGCAGTAACATTTTAACATTGTAACAATCTTTATTGTCCTGTACCCTTTTAGAATATGTTGCCCATAATGCTTTGCAAGACTGAGAGCATGCTGGAAGGATGAGAATAGTGAACGACACGTGTGCACTTCACAAGTGATTTCCTTCTTGTATAACACTGCACAAAACTACAATAAACCGCTGTTTTGTTTTTAATTCAAGTGGTCACTGGTCTTTATTGCCTGCTAAGCAAAAACGATTACATACCAGATGAATTTGAAGGTGAATCTGAAGCATCATTTTCTGTAATTTCTTTCTCGTTCTCAGAATCTGATCCATCACTGTCCATTAGTACTCTCTCTAGAAAACACAGACACCAAAGAAACTAAATAATTAGGAAGCAAACTAAAAATTTCTTAAACCGCTAAATTCAATAAATGTCTATGACCAACAATGGTGTTCCTGCCGATTGTAACATGGTATTTGATATTTTTCAGTCAGCTTTATTTTTTCATTGACATCTGACAAAAAAAAAACCTATGGAAGAAGATGTGTAAATGAAACTACTTCTTGTTTTACCTTGTGGATCAATCTGGATCTCATCGAGATTCCTTCCTTTGAATTCAGATAGCTGTCCTCGTTCCATGGCCATAAGAATTTTACTTATCTTGGCCAGCTGTAATGTTCCTTCAGGTAGCCTATAGTACTGTCGATGGACCCTGATGTCATGCCCTAGGAAGTCAGCAAGGTCATCCATTTCATTGTCCTTTAAGTTGAGGACCTTGGACATAGTGGCCATGTGCTTCCTCAGTCTTGTGGAGGATAACGCTGCTGGGTGTTTGGCTCCACAGCTTCGAGCGATCTGACGAATAACATCTGATCCTCTGAAGTGACTGAGTGCTTGTGGTCTTCCAAACATGAATATGTTCTCATCGAGCACATCACAGTTACGGCGAGTCTTGACAAGCAACTCCATCGATGTCACCATATCTGGTGTGAGAAGAATGGGGACCTTTCGTCCACGTTTACCTCTTATTTCAATCCTCTGGAAATACTTGCAAAGTGACTTCTCGAGGTCTGATAAAGCAAGCTCTACATCTGGATGAGTTGAGGAGGTGTCTCTCAATATAAAAGAATTAAGGGACATCTTGGATACCTCTCCTTCCCTTCTACGATTAAAAAGTATCACCTGACAGAGTGTCACCTTCGCAAGTTCTGCCCAGTGCTTGATACTTGGTTGTTCTTCAAGTTTTGTCAGATATTCATTACTTTGGCTGTCTAGATACTGGTGCATTTTCTTCACGTCTTCAGCAAAGGGAAGAAGTTGTGGAGAGTTCCATTTTGCTTCACTCAAATTTCGGAGGGCCTGGGACGACACGCACTCACTCCATTTAGTGTCGCAGATTTGTTTAAAGGCCTGCACATTGCTAAGTGCATTCTTATCACCGGACATCATTGCCTCACATTCAATAACGTTAGCCATCTTCTTGAGGTTGTGCCCTAACTTCAGGGCTAAAGATGGAGCTTTGTACGTGCTTGTTTCCTCATTCAAGCCAGCCACACTGTGAACCGCTTCGATGACATGCGGAAAATTAGCTGGGATGAAGAAATCTGACACCTCCTTCAACTTGCCGTTCTTTCTTCCTTGGAGGACTAGGCGCCCTGTCCTCACGCATCTTTTGTCGGATATATTCATGTTTTTGTGACCATCATGGCCATGCTTATTAAAGAGATGCTGCCCTAATTTAATATGATTTTCTCTTTGCGGACCACATTCGTTATCCTCATCCTCGTGCATTTCAAGCACCATTTTCCAAAATTTTGCATTTATGCTGTCTGGAACTGGTTCAGCATACGCGCAAAGAGACTGAACTTCGAGTTTTTCCTGGCTTCATTCCTTTGATTTGCTGGTTTAGGTGGCATCTCTGCATGTGTCTCCATAATGATTTCCTCTTCAGGTACGCCGCACAGTTTTACGCAGTGCAAGTAATCGCTTGCTCTTACTGGAGCAATTGATTGCTGTCGGGGTATCACCATTCCTGTTTCCTCCCTTTTAGCACTTGAGCATTATGACAACGGTTCCCTTTATTTCTCAAAAAACTCAGCTGCAGTCTCCGCTCTTTAGAGCCTTTCGGAAATGCGACCGCTCTTGCCACCTCTGGCATATCTTTGTGCTTTGATTGCAAATGACGTGCCATCTTACTGAATGGTTTTGGAACAGAAATAAGCAGTAGTACTTTTTATTGTACATTCGGCCCTCCATCAGTTTTCTTCCTTCAGCATCATTACCGTCACATCGAATGATCAGGTGAAGAAGATTCTGCATTGTCATGTTCATTCAGATGAAGAGGATTGTCCGGTGTCATTTTTGTCCAATGAAGAGGATCTTTGGTGCCACTGTTGGCCAAGGAACTAGAACGTGTCACACGTCTTCTTTTACATGGTTGAGATCTTGATGTTTTTGCCCTAAACCTTTCCTTTTTTACGTTGTTTGACATTTTTTGCTAAATCCTCTTCATCTGGTGAAGCTGTTACTGTCTGATTTCTTCCTCTGTCTCCGGAATATATTCATTCCTCGCTGAGCTCTGAACTTGAAAGAGATTCTTCTGCTGGATATCCAAGCATTTTTCTGTTAAGCTGTGAATACAAAGCTATGAGTTAGAAGTCTTGAATCACGAAATGCCAAGGCTGACAACAAACACATTCAAACTATGAAGGCCTGTCCAATGTGAAACATTCAATGTGTAGGTTTTTAATTTCCAGTCTGTAACTAGCAAGAGAAGTAGTGGTGACATGAGTGCTACATGAATATAGCAAAAACTTTGTCATTGCAAAACGCAGAACTACCTACCTGTACACCTTCTGACATCAAAGTACAATGGTACCAATTTGTTCATTGTGAACTACACAACACATTGGGGACGACTATGTGATTATGTACTAGTGCTGGCATCGACGCGTCACACTGTTTGTTTACATCTCGCATAATGGCATACTGGGAATGGGAGAAAGTTGCATTCCATCACAAAAACAGAGACCACCGTTATCAAAAGTATGGGAATACTTTGTCCCCTTTATAAAAACGATATGGTGTAACCACGGCAGCACAACTTCGTTGCGTGAACACCTCAGAGGAAAACATCTTGGCGCTCTCCGATGTTACGGGTTTAAATGGTTACCGTGTGATCTGGTGACCAGCTTCCCTGCTTCAGGTCTGATATTCTTGCGCTTGGCAGCATTTTGGACAGTTGAGATGATTTTAACCTCGATGCGGTGCGGACGCGCCACGAAAAAATGAGCGCGACAATCGTCACTTCCATTATGAGCACGCTTATCGCGTGCCTACATTGGAAATAACGACTTGAGTGCGCAAAAGATTGTGATCAAAAGATATGTGAACGGCCCCTTAAAAGATAGCGCGCCCGCAAGACAACAGTCACAAACCACCGAGCTACCCCAAATCAGCTCCAGATCTCTGTAAACTATGCTAAAACCATGGCAGAACCCTCACTACATTTTATGGTTTTGTGATGCTAAAGAACATTTCATGACGTCTCAGACAACTGTAAATGTATTGACTTACTGTGGTTTAATTATAAACGCTATAATAAACTCCATATTTACCATAGTAAAATAATTTTCTTGATTATTTTATACTGTAAAAACTTCAACCACATTGGTTGAAAATGAATAAAGGTTGAGAATATTATACTGTATTGTGCTGTATTTTTTGTAAAGTTATCCCAAAAGGATTCATTAGCTAATCAAAAAAAGAACATTAGATTAATAATTTATTGTAATAAAAATAATCGTTAGATTAGTCGACTATTTGAAAAAATAATCGTTAGTTGCAGCTCTATTATGTACATGCAGTGCCTCTAACTGCAAGAGCCAGGATCTCACCTACTAAACAGCAGAAAAAGATACTAACTAATCATGATCTGAATGCCAAATAAAAAATAAATCAGCTAATTTTTTATATTCAATTAAATAATTTGATGCTAAAAATTTTTGCCTAAGGTTGA